>NC_140933.1:132657562-133107562 GCF_014529385.1 Adiantum capillus-veneris
CACCCATCATGAATACTGCCTTTGAGAAGCAAACGACACACTGATCACCAAATCCCTTGTGCATACCAACGGAAAATTTTCTTCTACTACTATGTGGTGTAATGTTGGCATGTTGGGTCATGGCTGGTACATGCATCCTAAGTGCCAACAAATAGCAGATGATGACTTAGTTGACTGTGATGCCCCAAATGCAAGACCAAAACTACACGAGAGAAGCATGGGAGAGTTGCTATCATGACCAATGCCTTGATTGGTAAGGATGGTGAGAGGGGATGCTAATGCATCTAAAGAATTCGTGGTTCAATGCAAACACTATATCCAAAGAAGGATACGAGCTCTCTATTAGTATATTTAGAGGACCACTATCACTCACCAGGGTCTCATATCAATTGTGTGAGGGGGACGTCTCTAGCCTAATTGCAAATTCGTTGCCTCCTTGGAGAGAAACAAAGGATGTTAAGACAAGACATCATGCGTAGGGAGCCCATTACTTAATTCATTCCCAAGAGACCTCACATTGATATGATAATTCTTGAACTCAACACACACACACACAAACATAGAGAGAAGGGCGGGGGATCATAGGCATTTGCCCTCCCTGTGATGGGAAGGAGAACAATGGTTGCTTCAATTGATGCACATGTAACCACAGCAACGCGTGGGTCACATACTAGTACTATACTTATGCAGCTTAAAAATTTCAAGCAAGAAGAAGACATCCACGTGTCATGCATTGGTTCACTTCACAAAAGTTTAGACCAAACATCTAATGTAAAATGCAAAAGTGAAGGGTCAGATTTGACATGCATAGGGAAATGAAAAGACCAAAGACTTTCAACTATACATAGAATAAATGTATCAATTTAGTTTCACTCCACCTAAGCAAGTAAACATAATTTTGGTGGAGATTTTGTTATTTAATAAAAAAATTGATTTTTAATGATATATTTGGCTTTGTTTTATCAAGGGTCTTTTTTCAATACCAATATTGATACCTTTTATAAATTTGTGTAAGTTTTTATTTTTAAAAACGGTTGAGAAAAAGGAGAAGGTTCACATGTCCGCGAATCAATTTAGGTCGGTCTCGCTTTGAGGGTATGCATTCAAAGGTAGGGGTTGTTATCTACATTATTGAGAGAGAGAGAGAGAGAGAGAGAGAGAGAGAGAGAGAGAGAGAAATTTTATGATTGAGCTCATGGGGACTCCTACTCACTAGGGACACCCTTGTCCTTAAGACATTGTTATTTTCTTAATATTATCATGTATTTTAAAAGAGTAGCTAATAATTTTTTCATATAAAACAAGAAAAATGTCTTGAAATGGATAAAATGTTTGAAAAAAAACAACCCTAACATTGGCATCTCAAATGGGGAGGGATATTTCCCAATTGGCGGACCTTTTATCAAGTCAGAGTTATTAAATCCTTTTTATTTTTGAGAGTTAAAGCATGTGCCACCCTAAAAAATCTATAAAATTTCTATATTATGATGGACACACACACACACACACACACACACACACACACACACACTAACTAATGTCAAACATCATTTTGTATCGCTTTGGGGACATGCATGCAAATGATAGGTTGTTTTACATGTCATTGGCCATGAGAGAGAGAGAGAGAGAGAGAGAGAGAGAGAGAGAGAGATTACGATTGAGCTCATGGGGACTCCTACTCACCAAAGACACGCTTGCCTTCCAAATTTCTAAGAAATTGTTATTCTCTTAATATTATCATGTACTTTTAAGAGAGTAGCTAACATTTTTTTGCCTTAAAATGGGTCAAATGTCTAACAAAAAACCAACCCTAACATTGGCATCTCAAATGGGGAGAGAGATTCCCAATTGACGGGCCTTTTATCAATTGAGAGTTATTTGATCCTTTTTATTTTTGAGAGTTAAACCATGTGCCACCCTAAAAAATCTATAAATTTTCACACACACACATATATGTATATATACACTAACTAATGTCAAACATCTATCCCTAGAAAAAAAGGAGAAGGTTGGTCTGTTTGTGAGTCGACTTCATTCTGTATCGCTTTGGGGACATGCATGCAAATGATGGGGTTGTTACACATGTCATTGGTCATGAGAGAGAGAGAGATTGTTCCATCAAGTTCATGGGGACTCCAACTCACCAAGGGGACCCTTGCCAATTTCCAAGAAATTATTATTTTCTTGGAATTATAGTGTATTTTTGAGAGAGTGGCTAATATTTTCTCCCATAGAAAACAAAAAAATACCTTAAAATGGGTAAAATGTACGTAAAAAATCAGTCGTGACACTAGCATCCCAAATGAGAAGAGAGATTGCCCAGCTGACAGGCCTTTTACCTGTTCAAATATATTTTATACCCTTCTATTTTTAGGAGTTAAACTATGTTCCACCCTTTAAAATTCATAAATTCTCTCAATTATGACGAGCCTAAGTATATATATATATATATAGATATATATATATATAAGAGAGAGAGAGAGAGAGAGAGAGAGAGAGACTCACTACCCCGTGCCAACTTCTAAAGTTCTGAGTTATTGTGTGTGTGTGTGTGTGTGTGAGAGAGAGAGAGAGAGAGAGAGAGAGAGAGAGAGAGAGCTCTACAAAAATTGACACGAGAAGGATCGTGTGTGGGTGTATTTTCATCCTTCGAGCCAGCAGTGGTGTTTACGAGAGAGAGAGAGAGAGAGAGAGAGAGAGAGAGAGAGAGAGAGAGAGAGAGAGAGAGAGAGAGAGAGAGAGAGAGAGAGAGAGAATAAGAGGTTGATTCCAAAACGACGGATAGAGGAAAGCATTGAAGGCGAGAAAAATCAAAGCGGAAGACAAGCGAACCCAAGGTGGGGTATGCCAATCGGAAGAATCCAAAGTGAGGGAATAGGTGGGAAAAAGGCAAGCAAACCCACGTCGGTGTGTGCACAAATCCAAAGTGGAACAAGCAAATCCATAGTAGCAAAGGCGGAACTAGGAGAAAAATCTTGATGATATTTGAAGGTTTTTTCCCTGAATTTCTCTAGGATTTGTGCTAAGCTTGGGTTTTTTCCTCGCCTTCCAGGTATAATTTATGGCTAAGTTTCAAAATTGATTGGTAGGATTACACTAAACCTAAGTTTACATTGAGCATTCGCATACAATACAATGCTTTTTTCACAAAAGTTTTAAAACCGACATATAGGAAAATTTGCAGCAAATCAGACGAGCAAAATCAATGTGAAAGACAAGTGTTTTGCTAGGGAACCAAAGGCGGCATGCAGTAGAGAAAGTGAAATTAATGTTGATGGCTTTGATTTTACTACTGGTCAAGCTACTAATGATGCCCCTATGCTTGTGAACTATCTTGTTACTAGGCTTCAACAAGCCATGGCAACCCATCCCTCCAAGGTGAAGTACAACAGCAATTACGCATCCATGGGATTCTCCAATCTCCTCACCTAGAAGAGGGAGTGCCTATGAAAGCTCCTAGTGAGATTTCTAAAAGAAGGCTCTCTACGGTGAGAGAAGAGGAGGACCCATACGAAGGACCCAAAAGCTTACAAGTTGATGGGGCAACTCCCTCACCAAGGAGAGCCCAAATCTCAATGGTAGATCCCCCACAGAAAGAACGAGAAAGAAGTGAATCTCCCGCCACCTCGGCGGAGATGGCACCACGAAAAAGGCGGGCAAAACGCTCTCCAACACCCCCTAAACGGAGAAGACCATCGGATAGTCCTTCTCACCGTAATTCAAAGAATAAAGAAAGGAAGTATGAGAAGAAAAAGGCAAGAAAGAGGTCACCCTCTTCTCCATCTTCATCATCCTCCTCCTCTTCTGAAGGAAGTGATGGTGCGGCTCCCAAAGAATTCAAAAGGAGAGGCCATAGGAAATCCTATGCCGCTTGGAAGAGGTCGTCCAAGCTCAAACAGTTCAAGGAGGGAGGAAAGAGTATCTCTTTTCTTACCTATGATGGCACCTTTGGTGCTACGGACAAAGTCTTGGCCTTTATTCAATAATTTGATGCGGCATTTGGAGATGAGGGCTTCACGGAGTCCTCTAAGATACGTCATGTAGCCATGCATCTCCAAAAGTCTGCCAGGCAATGGTGGTCTAGCCTACAAGAAAATGGTGAAGCTCCACGAACATGGAAAGCTTTAAGAGCTTCCATTATGAAGCAGCTTTTGGCTAGCGATGCCAAAGACAAATTGCTCACCGAATGGTGAAGCTTGAAGCTCTCTCCCTACGAATCTATTCACAAATACGTAGACAAGTTTTGGGATTTACATCTCAAAGCCACTGTCTACAAAAAGATAGATTTTGGAGAGCAAAAACAACAATTTTGTGTGGGTTTATCTGAAGATATGGCGGAGTATGTCAACTCCCAAAGGCCTCGCACTATTTCAGCGGTCATACACCATACTATGGTGGTTTCACGAATCCAGTTCCAACAAGGGGCTAAGAAAACTCTTAAACCCATGGAAAGCAAAGACCGTAATGAGACTAAGGGGAAGGACCATGTCGAAACGTTTCCCAAGGGAAACTTCAACAACAACAAAGCTAAGGAGAAGGGAGTCTACAAAGGCAAAAATAAACTCTCTCCTGAAGAGCTAGAGAGTTATCGCAAGGATAACCGTTGTTTCAAATGTGGGGAGCAAGGGCATGCTTATCGTGCTTGCCCACAAAAGAACACACTCAATGAACCTCCTAGAGCTTCCATAATTGAAGTTAAAGAAGAAGATGCTCATCACAAAGGATCTCCTCTATGCCATGCTTGGGGGAAGGTGAGAGAACATGATGCTTTCATTCTCTTCGACAATGGCTCTACTCACAATTTCATATGCACAGAGTTGGCCACTAAGCTAGGCATCCAAGCCTTTGAGATGGGAATTCCCCTACCAGCCGATAATGCTTTCAAGGGAGAAGAATTCCCAGTTACTCCCTTGATTGGGAAATTGAGGCTTCATGTCCAAAGTTATGTGGACAAAGAGGATTTCTTCATCTCTCCCCTTAAGCATGAGGATGTAATCCTAGGGGCACCATGGTTTGATCGCATGGCGGCCAACATCAAGTTTCCTGAAAGGCAAATTTACTTTAAATACAGGGACAAAGACATGTACATATATGCTAATGAGTCAGGTAACACTATACCTCTTGTACATAAGCAAGATTTTGATAAGTCAATAAAGAGCTCTATTTCCGTGTACATGATATTTGTAAAAGACTCTCAAAATGAACCTAATGTTCTATCAAATAAAAGTAAACGGAATAAAAAAGAATTAGGGTTATCTAATTTCCTTAATGAATTCCAAGATGTTTTTATTGACGACATTCCTAATGAATTGCCTCCAAAACGAGGGGATGATGACCATGCAATCGAGCTTCTTCCAGGAAGCTCACCGCCTAATAAACCTCCTTATCGAGTTTCTCAAGCTCAACAAGAGAAAATTATGCGGCAAGTGCATGAGTTGGTTGAGAAAGGAATGGCTAGGCCTAGTTCATCTCCATTTTCTTCACCAGTTTTATTAGTGCAAAAGAAAGATGGCACATATCGTATGTGTGTCGAGTACACAGCACTAAATAGGATCGCTATCAAAAATAGGTTTCCCGTTCCGCGGGTAGAAGACCTATTTGATAAGCTACAAGGATCGACCTACTTCAGTAGGATTGACCTAAAAAGTGGCTATCACCAAATAAGGATTGTTGATCAAGACATTGTAAAGGCCGCATTTCGCACTATGTTTGGTCTCTACGAATTCATTGTCATGCCTTTTGGCTTGACCAATGCACCAGCTACATTCAACCGCATGATGCAGAAGCTCTTTAGGCCTCACCGTAGTTACACTGGAGTGTTCTTTGATGATATAATCATCTACTCCAATTCCTTGGATGAACACAAACAACACCTCTAGGTAATTTTTCAAGTTTTGCGAGAGAATAAGCTTTACATAAATCAAAAGAAAAGTGAATTTTTCTTACAAGAGATTCAGTATTTAGGTCATATTATCTCTAAAGATGGCATCCAAATGGATCCGTAGAAGTTAGAAGTAATAAAAGCATAACCTAACCCAAAGAATTTGCATGAATTAAGAAACTTTATAGGTATGTGTTCATACTATAGACGCTTCATAGAAAAATTCTCACTCATAGTAGGACCATTGCATGACCTAACAAAAAAGAACGTTAAGTATGCATGGACTACCAAAGAGAACACTGCTTTTGGAATGCTTAGAGAGAAGTTTATCTCTCAACCTGTGCTTACACTACCGGATCTCTCAAAGCCATTTGAGGTCCAATGCGACGCTTGTGGTGATTGCCTTGGAGCCGTGCTTCTCCAAGAAGGGCACGCCATAGCATATGAAAGTCGAAGGCTCGACCCAGTTGAGCAAGCTCTAGGCATATATGAAAAGGAACTCCTCGCAGTTCTACATGCCTTAGACACGTGGAAGCACTACTTATTGGGGACTCCTTTCACCAAAGACTCAAGTACTTCATGACGCAAACCAAGCTCTCCGACAAACAAATGAGGTGGGAAAATTTCCTTTCGCAATTTCATTTTCATATTGCTCACATTGCTGGCAAGCATAATCAAGTAGCTGATACACTCTCAAGACGTCCGAGAGTGAATGCAGTTTCCATAGCAACACACAATGATCTATCTTCTATGATAGATGAGTACGCTATCGATTCCGATTTTACAGATGTGATGTCAGCCCTTGCACTAGGGAAGAAAGAGGAACTATTTACCTTACAAGATGGTTATCTTCTCTATGGTAATAGGCTATGTGTTACCAACTCACTATGTGAGAAAGTAATGTATGAATCTCATGTTCCTCCATATGCGGTTGTTTGGCGGATAAGTCAACAATGGCCAAACGGCCCAGTCAAAGACGCTATTTACTATTTTTAGTAAATACTAACGAGGCCAGATGATGCGGATGTGAAGTAAAGATGAAGATGAAGCAACACGAGCTACAGATGCAGAGAAGAGTCAGAATTAACAACTATCCATGAAGTTACGGTCACAAGTGACGGTCACTTAAGTTTTAGGATTTTCCGACAAATGAACACAAATGCGGATTGTAATCATGTTTTGGGCTCATTAAGAGTTCCAAGTTGTAAACATTGAGCTACATTTAGATCCTAGGCAGTGCAGATAGCAGATTAAGTGAGTCTGGCCATTTGGGCGCCCGGCCACTTCTAGAAAGTCTAGTGAGTATATAACTCAAAATGCACAATCTGAAAGGGGATTCGTACTCACTTGAGATAAGCTTTGTGAAGAAGGAGATGGCTATGGAGTCCTTGAGCTCTCTACGCGCGCACATGGACGAATCGGCTACATTCCAATAGCTAAACTCTAACCTCTTCTCTCTCATTTGCTCTTGGTGTAATCAATGCCTCGATTAATCAAAGATTAGTGGCTGATTTTGTGATTAATCTCTCTCTTTTTCACGTTTTCCTCTTGATTAAGCATGCTACTAAGTGTGTGTAGGATTGTGTAGAGTGTTGGTGCCCGATGTGGTCATTCTATGCTAATCTATGCTCATGGTTTGTTTGATTATAGTTGGATTAGTGGTTGGTTAGAGAGTAGTGCGTGATTAAGCTTGTGTGTGAGAGATTAGGCCGAATGGTAGAGTTAGTAGTGTGCTCACTCCTCGTAGCATCATCACACCCGCTCCGTAGCTTTCCTTGTGTGTAGGTCTCACCTCCTAATCCTCCATTTGGCACGCACAACGCCACTTGTGTGTTTCCATGCCCTAGCTGGATCGTGCTCCTCGGATTGACATTATGTTGATCTTCCCCCTATGCTAGGATGACGACCCAACATTGGCGCCGTTGCCGGGGATCGAATGCCTAAGCTAGAGGTGCCATTGGTGCGATTAGGAGACACTAATTTCTCTAATTTTTCCTTAATTTTGTTAGTTTTTAGGTTAGGTGTGTTGACTAATTGAGTGGTTTTTAGTGTAATTAGTGCTTGGATTAGCATTGATTATGCTTAGAACATCCCAAAATAATCCACACACATCATTATTTTTCGATTTTGATCACTAATTTTGACCATCAAGTTCACTAATTTTCACTAATTTTCTCTAACTTTGATGCTAATTTCCCGTTGATTGGTAAGTGTTTTTTGTGCTACACACAAGTAGAAAGTGAGTTGGGTGTATGGACAACATGCCTATGTGATCCACACACTCATATCCTACTCCATTTGTACGCAAATCGTAGCCGAAATCACCTATTAATCACTAATTTTCCCTAGTTTCATTCACTAATTATTTGGGCATTTTGCAAGGTGCTGATTTGTATTGATTATTTGATGCATGTCCATGATGATTATGTGTTTACATTCATGCTAAACGATGCTACACATTGATTTTTGTGTTGGTTGTGTGTAGGTGATTTTATGGGATCGACACACACACACACACACACACACACACACACACACACACACACACACACACACACACACACACACACACACACACACACACTAGTGTGTTGGGCACTAATCAAGTGCTTAATCGCTGAATGCTGTTTTGAGTGCGATTAGTCATCGTGCAAGAGAGGGTGATTTTTTGTGTTCATTTAAGCGCAGTTTCGAGACGATTTGTGTGCTTAAAGAATGATGTTTTATGCGATTTGATTAAGTAAGTGATCAATTTCGGTGTTTCGATTGCTTGATTGCGAATGTTTAGGTCGGTGGGCTGATCTAGAATTTTGGGAATTTTTGGTAATTTTTTTGCTAATTTTTACTCAAATGTGCTAATTCTGCTAAGAAAATTGATAAATCGCTTAATTCGGGTGAATTGAGGAGTGTCGGGGCATTTATTTATTATTACTATTATTATTATTATTATATTTTTGAGTGTTTTTGCATGCTAGTTTAAATTCTTTTACATTTTTAGGTTTTTTGTTTGATAAGATTTGATTTTTTTAAATATATTTGTGTATTTTATTATTTTTTTGTGTTTTTCTTTTTTTTCTATTTTTGTTTGTGTTTTGTGTTTTTCCTTTTTTGAATTATTTTTGTGTTTTTTTGTATTTTGTTTATTTATTATATTTTAATTGTGATTTTTAGTAATTTTGTGCATGTTTTGATTTTTGTGAGTTTTTAGAATTATTTGTGTTTTTTATTTATTATTTGTGTTCATTTTTGTATTTTTGTAAGTGGTTGTTGATTATTTGTGTATTTTATTAATTTATTTTGTGAGCCTTTTTGAATTTTTGTATAATTTTTTTGAAATTTTTAATGTATTTTTTGTATATTAGTGTGTTTTTGTATTTATTTTGTTAGTTTTTTGAATTTATGTGTGTGTTTTTTTAAAATTAAATTGTTTGATTTTTTGTTATTTAAAAAAAAAAAAAACTCACCTGCCTTCCTTATCTCGCCGCGCTGAATCGCCTGTCGCACTGTCACTAGCACTGAGCTGGCCCTGACCTACCTCCTACGCATTGGCGCTATCTGCATTGACCTCCTACGTGAGCCCTGCCTAGTCATTCTACGCGCCCTAGTCCCGCCTTGGATGTCCTACGCTTTTGCTGCCCCTAGTCATCCTACGCGCATTTGCTCCCGCCTAAACATCCTAAGCACGCGTTGTTGACCTACCTCCTACGCGCTTGCGCTCCCAGCCCTGCGGCCTCACAGCTCGCGACCCCACTTCCCTGGTCGAGCCTTGGCTGCCGATGCCGAACCCACACACACGCACACACATCTCTGCCATTAAAGTCGCTCGTTTTGCAGCACGACCTCACCTCGCCATGCTGGGTCTAAAATCTTGATTGGCCCCTACCAGCGGCCCTATATCTTGCTTGGCTGGCAACCTCTTCTACCGGGACTCGCGCTTGCAACACACGCATACACACGCACCAACCGCCTACTATGCAGCTCCCGGAATTTGCTCACTTGCCCCGGCTCCCTTGAATCGCTCACACCCGTGAACTCGCGAAGTCTTCATACACACACACGCATAGTAACTGCGGGGCTGCTCCTGATGCGCCACCAGATACCTGGCCTAGAAACGAACACACACACACTTCTCCTTTAATGCCTCTATAGGATCTCACGATGATAGAATCGTGTACAACTCAACATTGCCTTCAAATACGGGCAGCCGGTTTCTCAATCCCTGCTGCCGATTCAGCTTTGCACCACCTTCTACAGTAAAATCCCACCGTCTTCAAAGTCTCACACACAGTGTGAATTCGGGCCTTTTTGCTTTCAAAGCATAGCTCTGCGGCCTGTGCTTCTTTTGCTATGCAGTGCAGAGCCTCATGTTACACACACACACGCTCGCTAATTCTGCCACCCCGGCATCTACGCATACCTCAGTCCGCCACAGTCTGGACTCGACCAAATTTTCGATGCCAGCAAGCTATAGACAAAAAAAAAAAATTAAAAAAAAAATAATCAAAGAGACTATTCCCACCCTCTTTATCTCCACCTTGGGGAATTTAGGAAAAATCTTGAGCACAAGTCGGAGGTGAGCTCAAAAGATTTGCATTGAGATGATCAAGTGCAAGAAAAATGAAAATAATTTGCTTGTGATACTCCTCTTAGCACAAAAATGGTTTTTTAAACGGATTTAGCGGTCAATATCTTTCTCTCTCTCTCTCTTGCTGTGTACGTGAAAATTCTCTAGAAGAGAGCATGGAATATGAAATTCTATATGATCATTGAATTTTGTTGGCAAGGTTGTACTCAAATTGTGGATTCGTGCTAGAGCTTGACATTTTTATCTAGCATACCACATTCCTTCTTGCACCAATTATCGAGCCATTTTACCAAGGCATGCTGTATGTGTGCTAGCTGGATGTGATCATCGAGGGTGTGCATTGAAATTTTGGGTTTGGCATTGCTTGTTACATTTTAGTGCTACATACAGCAGCTAGACCTACACCTAATGATGACGTGGTAATCCATCTGGGCAAAAGCAACTACAGTGAATGGTAATGACCTTAAGGAGGCTGGAAATTGAGCACTGCCAGGTAGAACTTTCCGTGCAAGTCATCAAAGGAGCAAATTGAAGCAGAAAAATTGAGCGTGCCAGGGATAAGAGTAACAGTGAGGCCGGAAAAGCAAAAGTTGCGGACAGATACATTGTAGAAGTCGGATGACCTATGGTCACTTGCGTGGTGGTTTAATTTAAATTAAACACCATATAGAGTGTGCTGTCAACAGGCAAATCGAGGTCGTTTTAGTTCAAGTCAAAAGTGCGTTGCTAATCTACAATTTTGCAGATAAAGAGCAAATTTCATCGCTCAATCAACTGGAATCGAGGTATCACAAAGGGAGTAGTCGTTGCAGTACAGTGGTAAGTATCTTGCCAACTAGTGCTACAGCTATACAGGTAAATCAGATCGTCGAGATCACAGCTAAGTCTAGCAGAGAGCTTCGAATTAGGAAAACCACTGGTCACCCGTGGGAGAGGCTAGAAAAAGGGAATACAAGTGCTCAGCAGGTTAGTAAGAGGGTTGAAAGAATAATGGAGCAGCAGATGCAACAGCCACAGTCAATGGCACCATTGGCAAATCAAAGCAGTTATGATGCACCTTCAAGCTCATTAATAACAGTCAAATCAGTTAGCGTCAAGTTGGAGTTAATAGGTCATTTCAAAGACTTTCCATGCTACATGGATGATGCAGACAATCGCTATCTAAAATCTAAGCAAAATGCTCTAAAAAGTCCGACAATACTGGTTTTGGAAGTAGAAGAAGCTACCAACATGGCAAATTCGCAAAAGAACTTAATGGAAGATTGTTTGGGATCGGTGTACATGAAGCTCAAACCAGGTAGTGAGCTGGACATAACAAAATTGCACAGGCAAGATCTTCCAGAGGTTAGCAGTTTTCGAGTCACGGTGCACTTGATAAAGTCAAATTACAAAGACAAAAACTATAGCAGTCTCTATAGAGACATGGAAGGTAGATGGTACAAAGCGGAAACAACTCATCAAGCAACGGAAGAGCCAGATCAATGCTTCATAGCTCTCAATTGGATCCACGAAACGAGATGGGAAGATCCAATTTATGTGGATTCTGATTGGCAAAGATGGATTCAAATCACAGGGGCAAGGACATATAGCGAGTTTGTTCCTCGGACGCTATGGGCAGCGCGCATCGGAGACAAGAGCTACGATATAGATGGAAGATACTATGATATGGATTGTATGGCAGATAAATTCTCACAAGGAGCTGTAGCTTTCATCTTATCACCTGCAACTCCACAAGACCAAATTGAACGACGGACACATGACGAAATGATATCCAACCAGGTAAATCTTAGTCATACTGTCACTATTGCACAAAGTCCATTGCTAGAAGATAAGGAAGTGAAAATTGAAAGCCCTAGGCTTCCACAGACACAGGATCAGAATGTGAATTTGTATGAGCACAATTCAACTCCTTTCATTACACAAATGAGTGCCACAACACAACTTTCACATGTACAGAACACTGCACATGCACCACAAAATGCACCAACACAAACACACGTACAATCAATGGAAGTATCAGCTAATGAGTTAGCACGACTTCACCAAGACCTAGCTCAATCAGCTGAGCTAGATGACAAAGCTGGAATATCCACATTTGGCATAATAAAGATGCCTCTTACAGATAGGGAACACACTCGGATGGGGGGAGTCCAATCTCCACCTCACTTATTGCCATCAGGACAACCCTATCAACTGCAAACAAAGGAGGAGAGTCACAATCCTCTTTTACAATTCAACGGACAACAGAAGCCACATAAAGGATCGAGTCGACAACATAGTCCCAAGACTATACATAAGCCACAGATAAAGGATCACATGTTGATAACAGACATAGAATTAAAGTTGGTCACTGAAGCAGGGGCTGAAACGACCATCTACCAGGGTTATAATGGAAGCTATTACAAGCTTCTTGAAGATGCCACAGTCAAAGATAAAGGCAATCAGTCAAAGCCAGCGTCAGTGTTGGTTTATAAGTATCTACATGTCATGCTGATGACATACTTGTTCAAAGATGCTATGGGCAACAAATACCAATAGTATTATGGACAGATAACTCGACTAGGTATGGAACAAGTAGAAATTGAGGAGCATTGCTACAAATGTGGCATTGATCATCTAATACTTGATTGCCCAGTAAAGTTGCACTTAGATATGATGAAGCAGGAAAAACGAGACAGTATCAGACTGCAAGCAGCTGAATCATTAAAGCAGACATCTCCAAATAGAAAGTCGCTAGAAAGTAAGCAAATCTTGTCAAAGGATACCAGAGACAAACTGATGACTAAAATATTGGAGGTCAAAGGCGTCAATGATATTTCGATTGAAAATCAAGTTGCCAAAAAGGATCAACTACGTCAGATGGTCTCAAATAGCTTGGAATTTTTCAAGCCTGAGGTTGAAAGATCCGACAAGGATGCAAAGGACGATCCAATGTCAGAGGAAGTGGATGAAGAAATTATCTGTGATCCAGAACCAGAGCAGGCACGGGAAGTCAAGGACTTGCCACTGAAGATTTCATCAAGTAGAAATGTGGAATCAAAGATTCTACATAATAATGCTAATAGCACAGATAGTTCATCGCTCAGGGATGTACCCAAGAATTCAACAGAAGCAGAGATCAAGTATCAAAGCCAAGAAAAATACATCTCAATGTGTTCAAATGATGGCAAGAATCAAAAAGCAGAGCCGGTCATAAAGTCAGATACTAATATTGTCTCGCCGGTGGAAGATGCCAAAGACACAAAGGTGACACAAATCATGTTTGATTTGAACAATCAGAAGCAAATGGTGCGTCAAGCACATGGAGCCTATCAAAAGATGAACAAAGAGATCAGTAAAGAGCAATGTGAACCAATGGCCATGGTAAGCATTGCATCTGAAGAAAAGAGTCAACTTACTTCTGTCCGGCCGGCAGAGGAAAGTAAAGACTCAAGCAGTTGGTCAAAAATAGAGGCACAAAAGATTGTTCTAGTCAGTTTAGACGCAGAAATCACCAAAGCATGTCATCCACAAGCAAAGGTACAAACTTCCCAAATCATTAAAACTCGACGTTTATCAGCAGAAGACAAGGGAAAAGCAAAAGTCCAAGATAGTTTAACCTCTTCCTCTAAATCACAAAAGTCCAACAAGGAGCTCACAAGTGCAGTCAAACAATCAAAGCAAACAGCAGTGGATTCAACACCCCAGAGAAATCAAGACCAACAACCTCGACAAAAGTATAAAAAGGTCTTTCAACCAAAATACCCAACCCAAAGTAAACAAAGACACAAGCAGCAAATCAAAACCTATGTTGCAGCCAATGACATCAATGTCAAAGATCCAGTTTGGGTAAATGATCCTAATCCGAGCAATTCAAGTAAACAAATGGGATGGATTGCCTCCCAATACAGCTTAAAGGAGCAAGGCTACTACAGTGGTCATACAAATGTTTGGTTACCTAAACCAAAGATATCAGGCTATACAGTAGCAAGTGGCTTCAAACCAAAACAACAAACAGGTGGATCAAGATCAAATTCAACTCAGAATAGGAGATCAAACAACGAGGCCAGGAACAGGTTCAAAAACAATTCTCAATCTAGAAGGCCTACATATCTTCAAGGGAATTTACCACTCGTGATTCCCAAAGATGGCAAGGAACAGGTACATGTGAATACCAAAGTACAGGCAACAAGATTTGTGCCATCAGATATACTTCAAGTGCAAGGATATTACAAAGGACACAAACAAATCTGGCTACCCAAGGCACCAAGACCAGATTTTACACAACTTGAAGATCATTACAGCTACAAACAGCGACAAATCAAGGATAAAATTCCAAAAAGTCAATATGTCGTCTGCAAAAACAAGCCAACATCAAGTAGCAGATACATATGGGTGCCAAAACAGACAAACGAGCAGAAGAAGATTGAGGTCATCCCCAACTTCCAAAAAAAAAGAAGCTAGCCAATCTTCTTAGATAATGGACCAAAAGTTAAAACAAACAATTTTGACCACCAAGGTCACACAGGTATGGCAAAAAAAAAAAAAAAAACCTACTTTGCCAATATGGTCCTTTAATAACCCTCTTTTTGAGGATCCGAGCTCTGAATGTCTAGATATATACTTTGCTGAGAGCTCAAGACAGTAGTCAAGTCGAAAAAAATGTCAAGAGTCGGGCAGCTGAGCCGATAAATGAGCAAAGCATTAGACCTAAGCTTCAAGTCATAATATTTTTCTGTGGTCGATGAGTCTAGCTAATTAGGCTATAGCTCAAGCTGGAAGAGTTGAGCGTAATTATATCGAGTCGCTCATGCTGGATAGGTGAGCATAGTCACTGTATTATTTTAATCATGGTGGAGAGGCGAAGTGTTCAAAACAAAACACACACGCACTTGTGCACATTAGGAGAGTGGAAACCAGTGCATCAAACGCCCTTCTCAAGAGTAGTGGAAGCTTGTGAAGTGAAGTTAATTTTACTTTGTTAGCTACATTAACTCTGAGGAGCACCCATCAATACTCTTCTCTCGCACATCATAAACTTACCCATGCATAGCATTTCGAATGTCCCATAATTGGACATTTGCATTAGGCACCTTTTATTGTTCCACCCATGCACTCACCTTGCAGGTACAAGCAGCAACAAAACAACTCCAGACTCAAGGCAGATCATCGACACTTTTGAAGGGACAGACGGCTTAAACAATTCACTTTCACATTATTTCTATAAGCCCACTCAATTCAGTTCCTCAACACCCATCATTGTGTCTTCCCATAATAAGATCATATACCTTTGGGCACTTTTTCCCATGAGGTTTTTCCCCATTGGTAATCCAGGGTATCCCAACCCTAATGTAATGTACATAGTCTTTTTATTTCACTTTTTCCCATAATAACCCAAGACAATTGCTTCAACTTGAACCCAAATGCCTATTCTCATATTACACCAACAAGTCAACCAAACACCTTACAGTTCTTCAAGACAACATTCACCACCAATTTCAAAACTCTCCAAGTGCCAGCCAACCAGGCAGCGCACGGGGACGTGCACTGACATCGGATGGGGGGAGTGTTTGGCGGATAAGTCAACAATGGCCAAACGGCCCATTCAAAGATGCTATTTACTATTTTTAGTAAATACTAACGAGGCCAGATGATGCGGATGTGAAGTAAAGATGAAGATGAAGCAACACAAGCTACAGATGCAGAGAAGAGTCAGAATTAACAACTATCCATGAAGTGACGGTCACTTAAGTTTTAGGATTTTCCGACAAATGACCACAAATGCGGATTGTAATCATGTTTTGGGCTCATTAAGAGTTCCAAGTTGTAAACATTGAGCTACATTTAGATCCTAGGCAGTGCAGATAGCAGATTAAGTGAGTCTGGCCATTTAGGCGCCCGGCCACTTCTAAAAAGTCTAGTGAGTATATAACTCAAAATGCACAATCTGAAAGGGGATTCGTACTCACTTGAGATAAGCTTTGTGAAGAAGGAGATGGCTATGGAGTCCTTGAGCTCTCTACGCGCGCACATGGACGAATCGGCTACATTCCAATAGCTAAACTCTAACCTCTTCTCTCTCATTTGCTCTTGGTGTAATCAATGCCTCGATTAATCAAAGATTAGTGGCTGATTTTGTGATTAATATCTCTCTTTTTCATGTTTTCGTCTTGATTAAGCATGCTACTAAGTGTGTGTAGGATTGTGTAGAGTGTTGGTGCCCAATGTGGTCATTCTATGCGAATCTATGCTCATGGTTTGTTTGATTATAGTTGGATTAGTGGTTGGTTAGAGAGTAGTGCATGATTAAGCTTGTGTGTGAGAGATTAGGCCGAATGGTAGAGTTAGTAGTGTGCTCACTCCTCGTAGCATCATCACACCCGCTCCGTAGCTTTCCTTGTGTGTAGGTCTCACCTCCTAATCCTCCATTTGGCACGCACAACGCCACTTGTGTGTTTCCATGCCCTAGCCGGATCGTGCTCCTCGGATTGACATTATGTTGATCTTCCCCCTATGCTAGGATGACGACCCAACACGGGGCATAGAGGGATTCAAGCTACCCTAAGAGGGATAGAAATGTACTTCTATTCGCCTACCATGAAAGCGAACATACAAGAGTATGTTTCAAAATGTGTGGTTTGCCAAAAGACAAAGTTTGATAGAGGGAAGCAACCTGGTTTTCTTCAACCTTTGCCAATCCCTAATTCACACTGGGAGAGCATATCCATGGATTTTATCTTTGGATTGCCTAAGTCTATCCATGGGAATACGGGAATATGGACAATAGTAGACAGGTTCAGCAAACAAGCGCATTTCATACCTGTCAAAAAGACTATTAAGGCCCATCAAATGGCAACCCTCTTTATATCACAAATCTTTAAGTACCACGGCTTGCCAATGTCAATAGTGTCGGATAGAGATCCTAGAATGACCAGCAATTTCTGGAAGGGTCTCTTTGAGAATTTAGGTACAAGGCTAAATTTCTCTTCGGCCTATCACCCGCAAACGGATGGTCAAAGTGAGATAGCTAACCTAACAATTATTGATCTACTCAAATCTTATGTCATTGAAGTAGATCAAAGATCCCAATGGGAGAAGTAATTACCTTTAGTGGAGTATGCTTACAATAACACAGTACATACATCCACGGGAAAAGCACCTTTTGAGGTAATTGAGGGAAGAACAAAAAGTTCCCTGCTACTTAAGGTACATGGGAAGATCTTCGTTGTAGATGAATATAGCCGCGACCTACAAGAATCTTTCCAAAAGATTAAAGATGTTATATCCATCTCACAGCAAAGACAAAAGGCTGCTGCTAACAAGCACATAAGAGCTCTGAACTTTAAAGAAAGTGATTGGGTCTTGCTCAAATTTCCCAAGGCTCGATTAAGGCACACGACGGGCAAGAATCCTACGGGACACCAAAAATACTATGCTAAACTAGCAAAAAGGTACTATGGCCCCTTTCAGATTCTTAAGTCAATCAATGAGACGGCTTATCAGCTCAAGTTGCCCAACCACTGGCTCATACACAATGCTTTTCATGTGAGCTTGTTAAAGCCTTACCAAGGAGAGCCACCCCAAGAAGCAACCATAGAAGACCCACCGGAGATTGAAGACCAAGAAGAGGTACTGCAGCCAGAGTCCATTCTCCGACACGAAGACAAGGTATTGAGAGGTGGTAAGATTATCCGACGGTATCTTATTAGGTTTAAGAATTATCCTTTTGAAGATGCTAGATGGATGCAAGGCATACAATTAAAGGATAACCTAAACCTTGTCAATGATTACAATGATTCCCTAGAGTACGCAAATGTAAATATGTTTTAAATGATTAATGTTTTTGTCTTATAAGAATCTTTTTTTCTTTATTGTGCACAAATGTTTAGAAGTATGCATGCTTAGGATCAAGTTTGCGGAGACGACGTATCCCAAACACCAAGTAGAGCTTGTCACTCTACTATGGAAGATTGATAGGACTAATGTGCAGACATGCTTGCGGCTGCTTCGGCTCTCAAGCGCCAAATGGATTAGTCATCCATTGTGGAACGGTGTCGTAGGGTAAAATAAGGATCCTATACCCGCTAAGAAAAGGACTAATGACTATGCTTTATCATCTCTACCTCATAGTCGAGGACGACTATGATTTCAAGAGAGAGGTAATGTCATAATAACTAATATCTAATTCTCATAAATGATTTTCTCATATTAAATTGATCATTTAATATGGGGAAGTACCAGGGGAGAAAAAGCTAGATTATTAGTAAAGCTAGCAGACTGGTCACAGTAGGGGGCCCACAGTAGGGATCCAAAGGGGTACCATCTGCACAAGAGCAATGTGCAATGTGCAATGAATGGGCTCCAAAGACCTTAGGATTCAGCCCATTAAGACTTCCAAAAGGTTAAGTTCCAAAATTTCAAAGTGTAAAGTCCAATGGTCAATTGTAAATGGAATTGGATGCTTTGTGTGTGTGCAAAAGGCCAATAAGCTAGAGGACAAAAGCAAAAAAGTTTTGGGAAGATGACAAAGCTTAATAAGGAGGGGACCGGTCCATGTAAATCCGTTCCTCAATAGTTGTCAATTGTTCTATTTCTCTCTCTCTTTCAAGTATTGTTATGCCAAACTAATTAGGTGTTATGCTAATGTTGTTATCTCCAACCAAGCACTCTTGTATGCTCATTAGGAATTTTCTCTTGATGAGATGCTCACTATGTTAAGTTATTTTCTGCTATTTACAAGCTTTATAGACCAGTAATTGTTACATTGGTATCAGAGCTATCGGTTTCTCTTTTCTTGCTCAAGAAGAGAGGTTATCAAGCTTGCTACAAACGGTTGGAATTATTAATTGCATGAGGGTAAGGAGAACAGGGATTTATTATCCTTGAGGTGCGCCTGCTTCGTGCGATTAACGGGGTATCACCGTCGAGAGCTATGGTCTTAATAATGGAGTCCCAAGGGGTTAACCATTATTGAGCTATTAGAAGCTTGATAGGAACCGGTGCCGACTGGGCTATGATAAACCCTCTCTTCTATTCGTTGCAATTAATGATATTCCGAGCCACGGGTATAGATGCTTGAGTGCTTATCTTTGAAAGTAAAGAGGATTAGCAACTAGGGCTTGAAGTGCCAAAGTACAAGTAAAAATTTACACCTAAAACTTAGTTATAATGGCTGACAATAGTAGAGAAAGTGAAATTAATGTTGATGGCTTTGATTTTGCTAATGGTCAAGCTACTAATGATGCCCCTATGCTTGTGAACTATCTTGTTACTAGGCTTCAACAAGCCATGGGCAACCCATCCCTCCAAGGTGAAGTACAACAGCAATTACGCATCCATGGGATTCTCCAATCTCCTCACCTAGAAGAGGGAGTGCCTATGAAAGCTCCTAGTGAGATTTCTAAAAGAAGGCTCTCTACGGTGAGAGAAGAGGAGGACCCATCCGAAGGACCCAAAAGCTTACAAGTTGATGGGGCAACTCCCTCACCAAGGAGAGCCCAAATCTCAACGGTAGATCCCCCACCGAAAGAACGAGAAAGAAGTGAATCTCCCGCCACCTCGGCGGAGATGGCACCACGAAAAAGGCGGGCAAAACACTCTCCAACACCCCCTAAACGGAGAAGACCATCAGATAGTCCTTCTCACCGTAATTCAAAGAAGGAAGAATGGAAGTATGAGAAGAAAAAGTCAAGAAAGAGGTCACCCTCTTCTCCATCTTCATCATCCTCCTCTTCTTCTGAAGGAAGTGATGGTGCGGCTCCCAAATAATTCAAAAGGAGAGGCCATAGGAAATCCTATGCCGCTTGGAAGAGGTCGTCCAAGATCAAAGAGTTCAAGGAGGGAGGAAAGAGTATCTCTTTTCTTACCTACGATGGCACCTTTGGTGCTACGGACAAAGTCTTGGCCTTTATTCAACAATTTGATGCGGCATTTGGAGATGAGGGCTTCACGGAGTCCTCTAAGATACATCATGTAGCCATGCATCTCCAAAAGTCTGCCAGGCAATGGTCGTCTAGCCTACGAGCAAATGGTGAAGCTCCACGAACATGGAAATCTTTAAGAGCTTCCATTATGAAGCAGTTTTTGGCTAGAGATGCCAAAGAAAAATTTCTCACCGAATGGCGAAGCTTGAAGCTCTCTCCCTACGAATCTATTCACAAATACGTAGACAAGTTTTGGGATTTACATCTCAAAGCCATTGTCTACAAAAAGATAGATTTTGGAGAGCAAAAACAACAATTTTGTGCGGGTTTATCTGAAGATATGGTGGAGTATGTCAACTCCCAAAGGCCTCACACTATTTCAGCGGTCATACACCATACTATGGTGGCTTCACGAATCCAGTTCCAACAAGGGGCTAAGAAAAATCTTAAACCCATGGAAAGCAAACACCGTAATGAGCCTAAGGGGAAGGACCATGTCCAAAAGTTTTCCAAGGGTAACTTCAACAACAACAAAGCTAAGGAGAAGGGAGTCTACAAAGGCAAAAATAAACTCTCTCCTGAAGAGCTAGAGAGTTATCGCAAGGATAACCGTTGTTTCAAATGTGGGGAGCAAGGGCATTCTTATCGTGCTTTCCCACAAAAGAACACACGCAATGAACCTCCTAGAGCTTCCATAATTGAAGTTAAAGAAGAAGATGCTCATCACAAAGGATTTCCTCTATGCCATGCTTGAGGGAAGGTGAGAGAACATGATGCTTTCATTCTCTTTGACAATGGCTCTACTCACAATTTCATATCCACGGAGTTGGCCACTAACGTAGGCATCCAAGCCTTTGAGATGGGAATTCCCCTACCAGCCGATAATGCTTTCAAGGGAGAAGAAGTCCCAGTTACTCCCTTGATTGGGAAATTGAGGCTTCATGTTCAAAGTTATGTGGACAAAGAGGATTTCTTCATCTCTTCCCTTAAGCATGAGGATGTAATCCTAGGGGCACCATGGTTTGATCGCATGGTGGCCAACATCAAGTTTCCTAAAAGGCAAATTTACTTTAAATACAGGGACAAAGACATGTACATATATGCTAATGAGTCAGGTAACACTATACCTCTTGTACATAAGCAAGCTTTTGATAAGTCAATAAAGAGCTCTATTTCCGTGTACATGATATTTGTAAAAGAATCTCAAAATGAACCTAATGTTCTGTCAAATAAAAATAAAGGGAATAAAAAAGAATCAGGGTTATCTAATTTCCTTAATGAATTCCAAGATGTTTTTATTGACGACATTCCTAATGAATTGCCTCCAAAACGAGGAGATGATGACCATGCAATCGTGCTTCTTCCAGGAAGCTCACCACCTAATAAACCTCCTTATTGAGTTTCTCAAGCTCAACAAGAGAAAATTATGCGGCAAGTGTATGAGTTGGTTGAGAAAGGAATGGTTAGGCCTAGTTCATCTCCATTTTGTTCACCAGTTTTATTAGTGCAAAAGAAAGATGGCACATATCGTATGTGTGTCGAGTACAGAGCACTAAATAGGATCACTATCAAAAAAAGGTTTCTCGTTCCGCGGGTAGAAGACCTATTTGATAAGCTACAAGGATCGACCTACTTCAGTAGGATTGACCTAAAAAGTGGCTATCACCAAATAAGGATTGTTGATCAAGACATTGTAAAGGCCGCATTTTGCACTATGTTTGGTCTCTACGAATTCATTGTCATGCCTTTTGGCTTGACCAATGCACCAGCTACATTCAACCGCATGATGCAGAAGCTCTTTAGGCCTCACCGTAGTTACACTGGAGTGTTCTTTGATGATATAATCATCTACTCCAATTCCTTGGATGAACACAAACAACACCTCTAGGTAATTTTTCAAGTTTTGCGAGAGAATAAGCTTTACATAAATCAAAAGAAAAGTGAATTTTTCTTACAAGAGATTCAGTATTTAGGTCATATTATCTCTAAAGATGGCATCCAAATGGATCCGTAGAAGTTAGAAGTAATAAAAGCATAACCTAACCCAAAGAATTTGCATGAATTAAGAAACTTTATAGGTATGTGTTCATACTATAGACGCTTCATAGAAAAATTCTCACTCATAGTAGGACCATTGCATGACCTAACAAAAAAGAACGTTAAGTATGCATGGACTACCAAAGAGAACACTGCTTTTGGAATGCTTAGAGAGAAGTTTATCTCTCAACCTGTGCTTACACTACCGGATCTCTCAAAGCCATTTGAGGTCCAATGCGACGCTTGTGGTGATTGCCTTGGAGCCGTGCTTCTCCAAGAAGGGCACGCCATAGCATATGAAAGTCGAAGGCTCGACCCAGTTGAGCAAGCTCTAGGCATATATGAAAAGGAACTCCTCGCATTTCTACATGCCTTAGACACGTGTAAGCACTACTTATTGGGGACTCCTTTCACTAAAGCCTCAAGTACTTCATGATGCAAACCAAGCTCTCCGACAAACAAATGAGGTGGGAAAATTTCCTTTCGCAATTTCATTTTCATATTGCTCACATTGCTGGCAAGCATAATCAAGTAGCTGATGCACTCTCAAGACGTCCGAGAGTGAATGCGGTTTCCATAGCAACTCACAATGATCTATCTTCTATGATAGATAAATACGCTATCGATTCCGATTTTAAAGATGTGATGTCAGCCCTTGCAATAGGGAAGAAAGAGGAACCATTTACCTTACAAGATGGTTATCTTCTCTATGGTAATAGACTATGTGTTACCAACTCACTACGTGAGAAAGTAATGTATGAATCTCATGCTCCTCCATATGCAGAGCATAGAGGGATTCAAGCTACCCTAAGAGGGATAGAAATGTACTTCTATTGGCCTACCATGAAAGCGAACATACAAGAGTATGTTTCAAAGTGTTTGGTTTGCCAAAAGACAAAGTTTGATAGAGGGAAGCAACCTGGTTTGCTTCAACCTTTGCCAATCCCTAATTCACCCTGGGAGAGCATATCCATGGATTTTATCTTTGGATTGCCTAAGTCTATCCATGGGAATACGGGAATATGGAAAATAGTAGACAGGTTCAGCAAACAAGCGCATTTCATACCTGTCAAAAAGACTATTAAGGCCCATCAAATGGCAACCCTCTTTATATCACAAATCTTTAAGTACCACGGCTTGCCAATGTCAATAATGTCGGATAGAGATCCTAGAATGACCAGCAATTTCTGGAAGGGTCTCTTTGAGAATTTAGGTACAAGGCTAAATTTCTCTTCGGCCTATCACCCGCAAACGGATGGTCAAAGTGAGATAGCTAACCTAACAATTCTTGATCTACTCAAATCTTATGTCATTGAAGTAGATCAAAGATCCCAATGGGAGAAGTAATTACCTTTAGTGGAGTATTCTTACAATAACACAGTACATACATCCATGGGAAAAGCACCTTTTGAGGTAATTGAGGGAAGAACAAAAAGTTCCCTGCTACTTAAGGTACATGGGAAGATCTTCGTTGTAGATGAATATAGCCGCGACCTACAAGAATCTTTCCAAAAGATTAAAGATGTTATATCCATCTCACAGCAAAGGCAAAAGGCTGCTGCTAACAAGCACATAAGAGCTCTGAACTTTAAAGAAAGTGATTGGGTCTTGCTCAAATTTCCCAAGGCTCGATTAAGGCACACGACGGGCAAGAATCCTACGGGACACCAAAAATACTATGCTAAACTAGCAAAAAGGTACTATGGCCCCTTTCAGATTCTTAAGTCAATCAATGAGACGGCTTATCAGCTCAAGTTGCCCAACCACTGGCTCATACACAATGCTTTTCATGTGAGCTTGTTAAAGCCTTACCAAGGAGAGCCACCCCAAGAAGCAACCATAGAAGACCCACCGGAGATTGAAGACCAAGAAGAGGTACTGCAGCCAGAGTCCATTCTCCGACACGAAGACAAGGTATTGAGAGGTGGTAAGATTATCCGACGGTATCTTATTAGGTTTAAGAATTATCCTTTTGAAGATGCTAGATGGATGCAAGGCATACAATTAAAGGATAACCTAAACCTTGTCAATGATTACAATGATTCCCTAGAGTACGCAAATGTAAATATGTTTTAAATGATTAATGTTTTTGTCTTATAAGAATCTTTTTTTCTTTATTGTGCACAAATGTTTAGAAGTATGCATGCTTAGGATCAAGTTTGCGGAGACGACGTATCCCAAACACCAAGTAGAGCTTGTCACTCTACTATGGAAGATTGATAGGACTAATGTGCAGACATGCTTGCGGCTGCTTCGGCTCTCAAGCGCCAAATGGATTAGTCATCCATTGTGGAACGGTGTCGTAGGGTAAAATAAGGATCCTATACCCGCTAAGAAAAGGACTAATGACTATGCTTTATCATCTCTACCTCATAGTCGAGGACGACTATGATTTCAAGAGAGAGGTAATGTCATAATAACTAATATCTAATTCTCATAAATGATTTTCTCATATTAAATTGATCATTTAATATGGAGAAGTACCAGGGGAGAAAAAGCTAGATTATTAGTAAAGCTAGCAGACTGGTCACAGTAGGGGGCCCACAGTAGGGATCCAAAGGGGTACCATCTGCACAAAAGCAATGTGCAATGTGCAATGAATGGGCTCAAAAGACCTTAGGGTTCAGCCCATTAAGACTTCCAAAAGGTTAAGTTCCAAAATTTCAAAGTGTAAAGTCCAATGGTCAATTGTAAATGGAATTGGATGCTTTGTGTGTGTGCAAAAGGACAAAAGCAAAAAAGTTTTGGGAAGATGACAAAGCTTAATAAGGACTAGACACACACACACTATACACCTAAGCTTACCCTTTCCACAAAGTAAAGAGGACACATGTCAGGCATGCAAAGAAACTCCCAATTCTTGCTTGAATCCTATTGGATGGGCACAGAGGTGGACCAATGAGAAGTTAGCTAGTGTAAACTAAAATTTTATTTTTTTAAATGCTCAAAAATAACCAATAAGAAATAGTCTCCCTAAAAGACTATTGGACAGTCAAAAGGTCCAATGATAATTAAGCAGTTCCTAAAATTGTTTAATTCCTATTGGCCAAAGGACTAAAAGGTCCAGTAGCAAAGCAGATAATTAAATTAATTATTTGGCATTTACAAAATGGAAAAAAGGATGGACACTTGTCACAAGGCTCTTGACTGGGCCTCTCAAAGGCTATTGGCCAAATTATTTACGAGCCAATAGGAAGCCAGCAAGAGTAAAACTTATACTCAAATACTATTGGCTAGGCTTTTCAAGGGCCAATAGGAATGCAGCATGAGTAATTGGCAAGGGGGGTCAACCAAGAGGAGCGAGGGGACTGTTTTGGAAGGGCATTATTCCACACACACTCACACAACTCATGTGTAGAGCAAGAAAATCATCTCCTTCTCCAAGCTTTAATGGAAAGCTCATCTTCTTCTCCAAGTTTGAGAATGGAGACCTACACCAATAACTCTTGGATATGGAATGCAAATCCAACCAAGAGCTAAGCTTCAATGCCATGCTTCTCTCCTCTATTATCTAATTATTAAGCTAAGCAAAGCTACAAGAGTAATTAAGTGATGAAATACTTCTTTCTCGTAAGAATACTCCTTATTCCTCTATATCTACTCTCATACCCCGCTAGCTCTCACCATCTTCGAAGGTGTGTGAAGTCTTGGGTCTCAGACCAACGAGTATTTGATGTTATGTGTTATCACATGTAAATTTGGTGCATGAAGCTTCCATCTTCATAGCACCGACGAGTTTTTACCAAGGAACACAAAGAATTGTATTGTACAAAGTCTCTCTTAATGGGAGAAGTTATAATACAAATGCCTAATGGAGGGGGGACCGGTCCATGTAAATCCGGTCCTCAATAGATGTCAATTGTTCTTTTTCTCTCTCTCTTTCAAGTATTGTTATGCCAAACTATTTGGGTGTTATGCTAATGTTGTTATCTCCAATGAAGCACTCTTGTATGCTCATTAGGAATTTGCTCTTAATGAAATGCTCACTATGTTAAGTTATTTTTCGCTATTTACAAGCTTTATAGACCAGTAATTGTTATAAAGGGGGAGCGAACCCAAGGCAGCATGCACGAATCTGAAGTGACACGAGCAAAACCGAGGTGGCAAAGGCAAGAGGCAGAGAAAATTTACACTAAATTTCTTTAGGCTTTGTGTTAAACTTGGTTTTTTCTCTTGCCTTCTAGTTAGAATTTTGTTGCTAAATCTATATTGCTAAATCTACAATTATGAGTATAGGAAAAAATAAAGAGAATTTATGGCTAAATCTCAAAATTCATAGGTAAACCTAAGTTTACTTTGAGCATTTGCACACAATACAATGTTTTTTCAAAAAAGTTTAAAAACCGACTTATTGAAAAATTAAAGGCAATTTTGCTATGTTTCATCAATGATTTTTCCCTAAAATTTGTAGGTTTTCTATCTTCAAAACTAGAATTTAGAGGTGGATTTCAAATTTTCATACGTGAGAATACACAAAACTTGTGTTTTTCTTTCAAGCAATCTGATAGCCACTCATATACACAATGCTTCTGCTGAGACACTTGGTAAACATGCATATGAAAAATTTTAGACGCAATCTACTTCTACTATATGAGCATTGGAAGCTTTGTATTTGAAAACAAATCCGAGGTTTAACGTTGAGCACAAGCAAAACCGAGGCAGAAGGTGAGTGAACCCAAGACGGCGTGACCGAATCCAAAGCAGCACGAGGAATTCGAGGTGGGAGGGCAGATTTAGATGTGAATCTCAAAATTTATATGTGGAATTCTGGTAAATGTATCATGTTAAATATGGCTCATAGAAAAAAGGTAAATGTATCATGTTAAATATGCCTCATAGAAAAAAGGTAAATTAGGAGGGGAATTTTATTGCAAATTTGACTTTTGAATTTGAAGATATATTTGGAAAAAAAAATTCAAAATATTTTTTCAAGATCAATATTGATATTATATTAAAAAAATTTGTAATTTTGTATTTTAAAATTTTTAAAAATTACTCTAGATAGTCACTCTTATACTCTTTCTTAAAGTTCTTGAAAATTTGACACCTCCACGTGTCGCCCAAGCAAACGTGCTACCCCATCCCTTCTCCCACCGAAATTGTTGATTGTTACGATGAGTGTGTGTAGCATGTGAGAGAGAGAGAGAGAGAGAGAGAGGAAAACTTAAAGGTTGAGTATGTTTCTATAAATCGAGGGGGGCTCGCTTGCTTATTGCAAAGTTCAGCAAACCACATGCTAGGTCCAAATGTAGTTTAAGGTTATCACTTGAGGGGGAAGGGGGGGGGGGGGGGGGGGGGACGCTAAGAGAGAGAGAGAGAGAGAGAGAGAGAGAGAGAGAGAGAGAGAGTTGGTAAAGAGAGAAGGTTTGTGGAAAGGCCATTGTCAAATTTGACAAGAGTGCACTTGCTTGTGTGAATATGCTTCTAAGATCATGGATAGGCCACTATGAACGCACGAGCATGCATATGTGTGTGTGTGTGTGTGTGTGTGTGTGTGTGTGTGTGAGAGAGAGAGAGAGAGAGAGAGAGATCAGAGGGCATCGTTCAAAGAGAAGAAGAGAGCAGAGAGAGGTTGTGTGTAATGCAGCTTAAAAATTTTAAGGAAGGAGAGGCCCTCCAAGTGTCGCTCATTGGTTCACTTCAAATTTTTTTTACAAAACATCTAATCTTAAGTGAAAAAGTGAAGGGGTAAAACTGCTGGAATGACCATATGACAATCCTTTTGAAAATAAAAAGTCAAAAGACTTATTACTTTTCTTTTGCCCAAAGACTTTTCACCTACTCAAGAGGGTAAAAGTATCATGTTAAATATGCCTCGTAGAGAAAAGGTAAATTGGGAGGGGAATTTTACTGCAAATTTGACTTTTGAATTTGAAGATATATTTGAAAAAAAAAAATCAAAGGGATTTTTTCAAGACCAATATTGATATTATATTAACAAATTTTGTAATTTTGTATTTTAAAAATTTTAAAAATTACTCTAGATAGTTACTCTTATACTCTTTCTTAAAGTTGTTGAAAATTTGACACCTCCACGTGTTGCAAGCAAACGTGCTACCCCGCCCCCTCTCCCACCGAATTTTTGATTGTTACGATGAGTGTATGTAGCATGAGAGAGAGAGAGAGAGAGTGAGAGAGAGTGAGGAAAACTTCAAGGTTGAGTATGTTTCTATGAATAGAGGGGGACTTGCTTGCTTATTGCAAAGTTCAGCAAACCACATGCTAGGTCCAAATGTAGTTTAAGTTTATCACGCGAGAGGGGGGGGGGGGAGAGAGAGAGAGAGAGAGTGTGTGTTGGTAAAGAGAGAAGGTTTGTGGAAAGGCCATTGTTAGATTCGACAAGAGTGCACTTGCTTGTGTGAATCTGCTTCTAAGATCATGGATAGGCCACTATGAACGCACGAGCATGCATGTGCATGTGTGTGTGTGTGTGTGTGTGTGTGTGTGTGTGTGTGAGAGAGAGAGAGAGAGAGAGGGCATCGTTCAAAGAGAAGAAGAGAGCAGAGAGAGGTTGTGTGTGTTAGAGCAAGCCAATCAACAAGAAGAAGAGAGCAAAGAGACGTTGTGTGTGTGTGATATATATCTATATATATATATATATATATATATATATATATATATATATATATATATATATATATATATATATATATATATAGAGAGAGAGAGAGAGAGAGAGAGAGAGAGAGAGGAGAAGAAGAAAAAAATTAGTTCTACCTCCAATAAATCTGGGACTCTGAATCTGCTCTTTAGAAGGAAGTTGGATAACCAATCTACTATGTGTTAGCAATAAAAAGGAATTTTTAATTGCTCTCTCTCTCTCTCTCTCTCTCTCTCTCTCTCTCTCTCTCTCTCTCTCTCAAAAGAGGCTTATTCGTATTATTTGAAAAATCTTTGAGAATGCCCAGATGATGATGAATATGAGAGAACTAAAGCAACAAATTGGACCTGTGAGAACCAAGTACAACTAGCTACATTTGCAAATGAAAAAAACCAAAAAGTACAGGAAAAGCCTCTCCTAAAGATATTAAAATTCCATGGTAAGCTAAATGGAGAGAGGATGACAACAACCTTGAAAGATAGACCGTTCCACCAAAAGCACACTGTGAAAAATCTCTCTCTCTCTCTCTCTTTAAATATTTCTATATATATGTATACATATATATATATATATATATATATATATATATATATATATATATATATATATATATATATATATATATATATATATATATATATATAGAGAGAGAGAGAGAGAGAGAGAGAGAGGAGAAGAAGAAGAAAATTAGCTCTACCTCCAATAAATCTGGGACTCCGAATTTGTTCCTTAGAAGGGAATTGGATAACCAATCTACTACATGTTTGCAATAAAAAGGAATTTTTAATTGTTCTCTCTCTCTCTCTCTCTCTCTCTCTCTCAAAAGAGGCTTATTTGTATTACTTGAAAAATCTCTGAGAATGCCAAGATGATGATGAATCTGAGAGAACTAAAGCAACAAATTGAACTGTGAGAACCTAGTACAACTAGCTACATGCGCAAATGAAAAAAACCAAAAAGTGCAAGAAAAGCCTCTCCTAAAGATAGTAAAATTCCATGGTAAGCTAAGTGGAGAGAGGATGACAACAACCTTGAAAGATAGGTCATTCTACCAAAACCACACTCTGCAAAAACTCTCTCTCTCTCTGTCTCTTTAAATATTTCGATATATATGTATACACACACACACACACACACACACACACACACACACACACACATATATATATATATATATATATATATATATATATATATATATATATATATATATATATATATATATATATATATATATATATATATATATATATATATATATATATATATATGTATATAAGTGAAGATAAGACTGTATGAATGAAAACCAAATTGTTTGAATGAAAAGCCTTTTGACAAATTAAAAAAAAAGCTTACTTTTTTATTATACAAAAGATGTTCTACTCTACTATAGTAAATCATAGAAAAAAGATAAATTTAAGGGTGATTTTGCTTCTCAATGCAAATTTGGCTTTTGAAGACATATTTGGATTTTTGTTAAAGAAAAATTTTCAAGACCAATATTGATATTATTTAACAAATTGTATAATTTTATATTTAAAATTTTAACATATTATTATAAATACGCACTCCTATACTCTTTCTTAAAGTTCTTGAAAATTTGACACCTCCACGTGTCACAAGCAATTGTGCTACCCCCTCCCCTGCCCTCCCCCACTGAGTTGTTGATTGTTGCAATGAGTGCACGAGACGTGCGTACATGAGAGAGAGACTAAGGAAAACTCGAAGGTTAGGTACGTTTCTACAAATAGAGAGGGACTCGCTTGCTTATGCCACAGTTAATCCGTCCACATACCAACTCCAAATGTAGTTCAAGTTTGTCATGGGGGGGGAGAGAGAGAGAGAGTTGGTAAAGAGAGTAGGTTTGTGGAAATCCCATTATCAACTTTGACAAAAGTGCATTTGATTGTGTGAATCGTCTTCTAAGATCATGGCTAGGCCACTATCAATGCACATACATGTGTGTGTGTGTGTTCACACACACACACACACACACACACACATATTGCCACCTTCAAAGAAGGTGAGGGAGGAGAGTGCCATAGTTACTTCTTTACGACCACAACAATGCACAGGTCACATACTATTGTATATATGTACATGTTGCCACCTTTTGTTAGGAAATAAGACGTAGCTAAATAGATAATTGAGTAGATTACTTAATGGAGAGAGACAGATTTACATACACGAGATTATAGAGTAGAGAGAGAGAGAGAGAGAGAGAGTACACACGATATACGTGGTTCACCCAATGTGGGCTACGTCCACGGGAAAGCAGCCACTCAATGGCTTTAGTACTTCAAAACAAGAAGTAATTTACAAAGGGATTATACCCTTAATGGAGCTCCCGCCTTGCTTCACTCTCACCACCTCACACTCACCTTGTTGCATCAACTTCACACACTATGAAATGTGTGTAGAAATGGCCTCCTTTTATAGGCCAAAAGGGCTGCCCTCTCTTATGAGAGACAGCCATGTGTAGCCGCCCTTGTGCGAATAAGTCCAAATCGGACCCTCCAATCCGCCCATGTGTGGCCGCCCTTGAGAAGACAAGTCCGCTTTTGAATTCGGCCACCGGCCATTGAATTCGGCTACCGGCCATTGACTTCCGACCACTGGCCACCGGCCATTGACTTCCGACCACCGGCCATCGACCATTGACTACCAGCCACCGGCCAACCGACCAATTGTTTTCCGACCACTTTCCGGCCGCCGTCCGGCCATAATATTCCGGCGAAAAAAAAGTCTCGGGGGCCTCCGCCCCCGAGGCCTTTAAAGTTGCCCCTGATTCTTGTCCGTGAAAATTTTGGTTTCCGGTGAGTGATTTTCCTTCACGCACGATGGATTCTCCTCATAATGGGGGCCTTACAAATGTGTGCTTTTACCACAGAAAATTGCAAGGGTAAATCAGGCTCCATACTTAACACCTTTGAGGGAAGGTGAGGGAGGAGAGTGCCATGATTGCTTCTTCTTAGCCGCAGCAACGCGCGGGTCACGTACTAGTTTTGACAAAACTGAGAAGTCAAAACTAAGTCTTTTCATTTTTTACCATCACAGTACTTGCTGCTTACCCTTCACTTTTATATTTCAAACCAAATGACTTCTCACTTACTCTTCACTTTTACATTTCAAACCAAATGTTTCTTGAAATGAAGGAGAGAGTGACACATGGATGCCCTCTCCTTCCTTGAAAATTTTAAGCTCAATTATATATAGTATAGATAGACTAGTATGTGACCCGCACGTTGCTGCGGCCAAAGAAACATCACTTCTATTCTTGTAGGGATATCTTCTCTTCCAAGTGAAACACGATCAATACTCTATTCCTACATGTATATTCTATTGCATTTCTAAAATTAATGCGTTACACAACCTCTTGAAGATTCTAACACATAAATATATGTAAGATTATACAAAGTATTCTTTGATACCGAGCTTGGGAGCTTCTCATAGACATTGTTTTTCATAAGATGCTAGCCCTTGTTCTAAAAACTTAGGAGTGCTCTACTTCTTTTGTGATAGAGAGAGAGAGAGAGAGAGAGAGAGAGAGAGTCTCCTCCTTTAAGTGTATCTTGGTTTAGCAATGCTACCAATGTTAATTATCTATCTATACTCTTTATAATGCAGCTTAAATTTTTCAAGGAAGGAGAGACCCTCCATGTGTCACTCACTGCTTCACTTAAGAGAAAACCTCTCTAAAATGCAAAAGGGCGAGTAAGATTGTAAGAAACAACATGCAGCTTTTCAGCTTTTGTCAGAATGTAAAATCAAAAGAACTTCTTTTTCTTTAGTAGTAGAAAGTGCTTTAGTCATAGAAAGTCAAAAGACTTTCTCCTCTACATAGAATAAATGTATTGGTTTAAATGTACATAACAAAAATTAGATAAATTTAGTGGAGATTTTATTATTTAATGAGAATTTAATTTTTAAAGATATATTTGGTTTTTTCTTTTAAAGAGCTTTTTTTCAAGACCAATATTGATATATATATATATATATATATATATATATATATATATATATATATATATATATATATATATATATATATATATATATATATATATATATATATAAGTTTTTATTTCTTTAAAAAGATTGAAAAAAAAAACTCGTGTGGTGTAGACTTAGGGTAGTTTGACTTTGAGAAAATACATGCAAATGAAGGAGTAGTTATCCATGTTATTGAGAGAGAGAGAGAGAGAGAGAGAGAGAGAGAGAGAGAGTCGCATTGCATGTGTGTGCGTGGACGTACACGTGCGCACGAGAGAGAGAGAGAGAGAGAGAGAGAGAGAGAGAGAGATTCCTTTCGAGCTCATAGGGCTCCGTCTCACCAAGGACACCCTTCAAGCCCTTCAATTTTCTCGGAGGGGTCCCTTAATATTTATGCGACTATCACGTAAGTACAACAGAAGGGGTTATTAATTTTTTTTCTCACATTTTCACATACAAAAAGATACCATAAAATGTAATTGAATTTTTTTTTAACAAACTAAATTATTTGTCAAAAATTCACAGATAAAGAGTTAAAAAATAGTCCTTGAACGCACGTGATATACAAAATTTATATTTAGTGACACACCAAGTCAAATTTTAAAGATAATATGGTTTTTTTAGAGTAATAGTGTATTTTTAAAAGGGTAACTAACATTTTTCACCCATAGAAAAGAAATAAAAATGTCCAACAAAAATCAACCCTCACATTGGCACCCCAAATAGGGAGAGATTTCCCCAGCTCTTGGATATTTTGCCCTTTTTGTTTTTAAGAGTCAAACCATGGAAAATGCTTAAAACTCAATAAATTCTTTAGATTTTGATAGGCAAAGGAACTCCAAATGGAGTGCACGACATGGAATCACACCACCTTTTTTCTTTTTTTGAAGTTTCCAAGCACACTCCTATAAAAGGGTACTTATGTTCATTTGTAAGGGTCTTTTGGACCATAGTCTTTTGGACCAGTGTCTTTGGACCAAGGAGGGTTTTTTTGCCAAGGCTTTTGGAGCTCTTGTTTTTGGTTGCCGAGGTTCATGCCGGTAGTGTGTTGGTTGTACATGACATTGCCTATGCTAGAAGACTATTCCCTACTGTTTCAAGGCGTCATTACCTCTTCCCCCTTCTCTTCTCTGCTTGTGTGCGTGTATTTCCGGGCGTCTGTCGGCGTGTGTGCCCCCGAGGTTTGTCGTGCAAAGAGAGGTAGAGAGAGGCAATGTGAGTGCGGAAGGCTGTGAATTGAGCGAAGCGGAGTGATTGAGTCTATCTAGTGCATTGCAAGGCGTATGTGCGTATGATTGTCTGAAAGCAATGCTTTGCTTGCGGATAGTTTTGAGTTTTGAAGGTGAACTCTAGTGGATTGGGGCGCTGTGTATACCCTAGGCTATAGTGAGGCATTGTGTTGTGTGCTGGGTTTGTTCCCCTTTCCCCCTCTCCATCTTCTGGTGCCCCCACAGAGGAGCTGTCCGATGCTCCAATTTGCGGTTCAAAGTGGTGTTTTTTTGCCAAAGAGGCGGTTGGCTCACGGTCGAGATGTTTGATGGTCGAGGTTGAAGCTGACAGAGATGGTGGAGCCAGGTTTTGGCCCCATATTTACGGACGTCGAAGATCCCGAGGATTGCTTATCAGATTTCGAATTATGGTTGCTATCGATGCGTATGTCGACGGATTCAAAAAGGGTACAGATGGTGCCGCTGTTGATGCGAGGTAAAGCAAAGGTGTGGTTCGATGGCCTAGAGAGAAGCGATCGAGAATCATGGAAAAGGTTGCAGACTCAATTTTTGGAGCGGTTTCGAGAGGTGGTTACGGCAGAAAAAGCTGGTGCAAGGCTGAAGGCGGTACACCAAGATGTAAGTAAAGATTTCTCTATTTTCATTGAGCAGTTTGAAGCTTGTTGGAAGCAATTAGAGATTGCGACTGGGGTCAAAAGCAATCAATCTTTGAAGTTGTCAAAGCTGTTAGAGTGCTTGCATCCGAGGATTAGAGAAAAGGTCGAAGATGGTGCCGATACATATGAAGAGATGGTCTATCAGCAAAGATAAAGAGCAGAAAGGTGAAGAGGAAGCTGGAGTTGGGGATGCTAAAGCCAGCAGATTACATGCCAGTTGTTGCGGAGGTAGCGAAGTACTCTTTGGCCCAACCAAAGGTGGTTCCAGTTATGCAAAAGGCAAGGCCTGTGGAGGTCAGACCTACTATTGGATACATTCCTTGGAGGTTTCCAGTTTGTGATGTGCATGTACCGTGGAAGAGCTTGTCAACGAGGAGAAGCTCCATGTCGAGGTGAACCAAGATGCAAAAGTGGTAGCAGATGTGGAGGTTCCAGTACGGATTAAAGAGGTAAAGCATGTTCTTGTTGAAAGTTTGCATAAAAAGGTAGCAGAATGCAATCGAGATGCAGATACCAAGGGTTCCGAAGCTGATGGAGAAAGTTTGCAAAGTGGTAGAGATGGTCAAGCTTTTGTGGAGCAGCAAGTGGGTGCAGATGCTGACACGGAGTCGGTATATGATGCCGATGCTGATGATGATACAAGCTCGATTAGTTGGGGGACAAGCGAGGAGGATAGAGCGGATGAGTCCACATCCTATGACGAAGAGACGAAATCTGATGTACCCATACTGGTAAAGGTAAAGCTGCCCTCTTATATGTTTGATGATATGGTAGTAGCCCATGTGCAAGAAGAGCAGGGAACAGAGCAAGCCGAGATACTTGATGGAAGCCAAATGGAGCGGTCTAGACCTATAGATGATGGAATGCAAGTGAAGGTGGTATGTGGTTCCATGCTAATGGCAGCACTAATGAAAGTAGCGGTGGAATGTGCCACGGTGGTACAACATGTGCAGACTTTTTCCACGAGAGATAAAGCGGCCGTGTCTATGGCAGAACTGGAGATGGATGCGGTAGAGGACAAGTTTCTCTCTTAAATAGAGGAGCATGATGCAGAGGTAGAAGAGGCGATTGAAGAGCAAGAGACTGAAGCTGGACAGAAGGAAGTGCTGAGCGACCTTGAAGGGCCAATCGATGATGAAGGGCTTGATGACAGTGTAAGTGAGTTCAAAGAGGAGATGCAAGAGAGCATGAAGCGGGTGCAAGAGATGTGTTCTATGCCATATGGAGAAGATTCCCAGCATGTGTCCAAGCTTTCAAAAGAGGTATGCAACCCATGGTTGAAAGGTATGCTTGTAAGTGCAACTGTGCAGTATGTTATCCGTCAGATACGGGGTTCCTTAGAGGGGAGCTCTACTTTACATGGCTGGGAGGGAGGGTCAGACATGTGTTGTAGCTTGGCGTCAGGTACTTGTTTTGTTGATGATAATATGCTTGGTGCTACTTCGTACGGAGTAGACAGGTACCAAAGGAATGAATGGAGTGCAGAAGGTAGGCTATGGGCAGCCTACACACATGGATGGCTACGTGCTTGGGTAGGTCACTATTGGAGGTTGTTGCAGATGGATAAAAGTGAACAGAGCCAGGTGTTTGATCGAGGTGGAAGCTATGTTATGCAGGGGGTGGGGCAACCCACTTGAAGGTTTGGCAGTAGGATACAATAAAACAGTGTACATATGGTTTCAATTTTCTCATAGTGTGTGCCAGGTTTTGCAGTTTATAGTGGAATAAAGCTTTTATGTGGTTGAGCATAAATGCTCAAGAGGGGGGTGGGCAATGATGGTGCAGCCAAAGTGTGTCGACTCTAGAAGATGGCATGGACAGATGTGTACAGGCAAGCAAAAGCATGGCAAAGGGATGATGCAGCTAGGAAGTCCATGGGATGATAGGTAGCAGCGGAAGTGTATGCATGATGTGGCTTATAGGCCAAGGAAGGCTCCATAAGGGGCTAATTGGGGTAGCAGGTGAAAGAGATGCAAAGTGCAGTTTTGAGGTGCTGGAATGAAGAGCTTGAAGTGTTGAAGGAGCAGGTCCATACGGCTCATCAAACCGAGTTACGGAGCCCAAGTTATTGAAAATTGAAGTTTTGGTGGTTTGCAGATTCTTGTCGGACAGGGTAGCTGGAGACAGGTGGTCCAAGTGGAGCTTTAGGTATAGATGTGTAGAGCTCGATTCGTGGAGCCTACCACTCTTTTCGGATTGTGGATCGGAGCCATGGTTTGCAAGATATGGTCAGTGGAAGTTTTTCCGGGCGCCGCGTCTGAGCCCACTTGGCTGCATTGGAGTACGTGCCAACTGGCGTCTTTTGAGTACCGACGAAGTTCTAGAGCAAGGTGTACATCATACGGAGCTAACAGGAAGTGACTGCATGTCGAACGAAAGCCGGAGCGAGAAGATATGGCGGTCGAAAACTGGGAGTTTTGCTCGAAGTTGATTGCAGATGGTTTGATTGTGTTTTGCTCGCATTGGATCTGGGGCCTGGTAGAGTCGAGTAGCGGTGCGGATTATGGAGAAGCAAGGCGGCATGTGCAAGCTTTCACCCGGGGTTTGCGGCTCGGCAATAGGACATGGGAACAAAGAATGGAACTGTAGAGAACGAGGCCCAAAAAATGGGTTTTTTTTTAATATTACTAAGATGGTTTTTTTGGAGGATTTTGGATAGCCCAAGGGGCTTTGCTTGAGAAGGTGCCACATGGCGGGGATAAACCCCACATGCGTTAAGGCAGGGCGAACATTGAGCACATATAGGCTGGGCCGTGGAGAGACATTGGCATGCAAGTGGACTGTGGGAGCTCCAAGCTGAGTGGGCTATGGCGCGGCCCAGTGGGCGCTGCGCAGGCGGACGTTCGGGCCTGTTTTGGCGGCGGCAATTGGCGGGCAAGGCGACGACACGGTGGCACGCCAGGAGTAGTGGCGGAGTCCGATGATGACGTGGCATCCCCAGTGGGGGGTGTTCCCGCGGCCCTTGGGGCACCAGATTTTTGAGAAGGAGAGGGAGCGCAATAGCGAGGTCGCTATTGCCTCCCCCCCTCGTGTAAAGGGCCTATCCCACTGCCAAGAGATGCCGACAAGTAAATGAAGTGCAAGGAGAAGGGACTCCGGGCGGCCGGCCAAAAAAAATGTAAGGGAAAATGCCAAGGTGTAGCATGCAAAGGTTTCCAAAAGCAAACTAAGCCAAGTGTTGGCAATGCATAAGAATTCTAAAAGGAACTCCAAATGGAGTGCACGACATGGAATCACACCACCTTTTTTCTTTTTTTGAAGTTTCCAAGCACACTCCTATAAAAGGGTGCTTATGTTCATTTGTAAGGGTCTTTTGGACCATAGTCTTTTAGACCAGTGTCTTTGGACCAAGGAGGGTTTTTTTGCCAAGTCTTTTGGAGCTCTTGTTTTTGGTTGCCGAGGTTCATGCCGGGAGTGTGTTGGTTGTACATGACATTTACTATGCTAAAAGACTATTACATATTGTTTCAAGGCGTCATTTCCCCTTCTCTTCTCTGCTTGTGTGCGTGTATTTTCGGGCGTGTGTCGACGTGTGTGCCCCCGAGGTTTGTCGTGCAAAGAGATGTAGAGAGAGGCTGTGTGAGTGCGGAAGGCTGTGAATTGAGCGAAGCGGAGTGATTGAGTCTTTCTAGTGCATTGCAAGGCGTATGTGCGTATGATTGTGTGAAAGCAATGGTTTCCTTGCGGATAGTTTTGAGTTTTGAAGGTGAACTCTAGTGGATTGAGGCGCTGTGTAAACCCTGGGCTATAGTGAGGCATTGTGATGTGTGCTGGGTTTGTTCCCCTTTCCCCCTCTCCATCTTCTGGTGCCCCCTTTGAGGAGCTGTCTGATGCTCCAATTTGCGATTGAAAGTGGTGTTTTTTTGCCAAAGAGGTGGTTGGCTCACGGTCGAGATGTTTGATGGTTGAGGTTGAAGCTGACAGAGATGGTGGAGCCAAGTTTTGGCCCCATATTTACGCGCGTCGAAGATCCTGAGGATTCGTTATCAGATTTCGAATTATGGTTGCTATCGATGCGTATGTCGACGGATTCAAAAAGGGTATAGATGGTGCCACTGTTGATGCGAGGTAAAGCAAAGGTGTGGTTCGATGGCCTAGAGAGAAGCGATCGAGAATCATGGAAAAGGTTGCAGAGTCAATTTTTGGAGTGGTTTCGAGAGGTGGTTACGACAGAAAAAGCCGGTACAAGGCTGAAGGCGGTACACCAGGATGTAAGTAAAGATTTCTCTATTTTCATTGAGCAGTTTGAAGCTTGTTGGAAGCGGTTAGAGATTGCGACTGGGGTCAAAAGCAATCAATCTTTGAAGTTGTCAAAGCTGTTAGAGTGCTTGCATCCGAGGATTAGAGAAAAGGTCGAAGATGGTGCCGATACCTATGAAGACATGGTCTATCTGGCAAAGATAAAGAGCAGAAAGGTGAAGAGGAAGCTGGAGTTGGGGAGGCTAAAGCCAACAGATTACATGCCAGTTGTTGCGGAGGTAGCGAAGTACTCTTTGGTCCAACCAAAGGTGGTTCCAGTTATGCAAAAGGCAAGGCCTGTGGAGGTAAGACCTACTATTGGTTACATTCCTTGGAGGTTTCCAGTTTGTGATGTGCATGTGCCGAGGGTGGAAGAGCTTGTCAATGAGGAGAAGCTCCATGTCGAGGTGAACCAAGATGCAAAAGTGGTAGCAGCTGTGGAGGTTCCAGTACGATTTGAAGAGGTAAAGAATGTTCTTGTTGCAAGTTTGCATGAAAAGGTAGCAGGATGCAATCTAGATGCAGATACCAAGGGTTCAGAAGCTGATGGAGAAAGTTTGCAAAGCGGTAGAGATGGTCAAGCTTTTGTGGAGCAGCAAGTGGGTGCAAATGCTGACACGGAGTCGGTATATGATGCCGATGCTGATGATGATACAAGCTTGATTAGCTGGGGGACAAGCGAAGAGGATAGAGCGGATGAGTCCACATCCTATGACGAAGAGACGAAATCTGATGTACCCATACTGGTAAAGGTAAAGCTGCCCTCTTATATGTTTGATGATATGGTAGTAGCCCATGTGCAAGAAGAGCAGGGAACAGAGCAAGCCGAGATACTTGATGGAAGTCAAATGGAGCGGTCTAGACCTACAGATGATGGAATGCAGGTGAAGGTGGTATGTGGTTCCATGCTAATGGCAGTACTAATGAAAGTAGCAGTGGAATGTGCCACGGTGGTACAACATGTGCAGACTTTTTCCACGAGAGATAAAGCGGCCGTGTCTATGGCAGAACTGGAGATGGATGCGGTAGAGGACGAGTTTCTCTCTTAAATAGAGGAGCATGATGCAGAGGTAGAAGAGGCGATTGAAGAGCAAGAGACTGAAGCTGGACAGAAGGAAGTGCTGAGCGACCTTGAAGGGCCAATCGATGATGAAGGGCTTGATGACAGTGTAAGTGAGTTCAAAGAGGAGATGCAAGAGAGCATGAAGCGGGTGCAAGAGATGTGTTCTATGCCATATGGAGAAGATTCCCAGCATGTGTCCAAGCTTTCAAAAGAGGTATGCAACCCATGGTTGAAAGGTATGCTTGTAAGTGCAACTGTGCAGTATGTTATCCGTCAGATACGGGGTTCCTTAGAGGGGAGCTCTACTTTACATGGCTGGGAGGGAGGGTCAGACATGTGTTGTAGCTTGGCGTCAGGTACTTGTTTTGTTGATGATAATATGCTTGGTGCTGCTTCGTACGGAGTAGACAGGTACCAAAGGAATGAATGGAGTGCAGAAGGTAGGCTATGGGCAGCCTACACACATGGATGGCTATGTGCTTGGGTAGGTCACTATTGGACGTTGTTGCAGATGGATAAAAGTGAACAGAGCCAGGTGTTTGATCGAGGTGGAAGCTATGTTATGCAGGGGGTGGGGCAACCCACTTGAAGGTTTGGCAGTAGGATACAATAAAACAGTGTACATATGGTTTCAGTTTTCTCATAGTGTGTGCCAGGTTTTGCAGTTTATAGTGGAATAAAGCTATTATGTGGTTGAGCATAAATGCTCAAGAGGGGGGTGGGCAATGATGGTGCAGCCAAAGTGTGTCGACTCTAGAAGATGGCATGGAGAGATGTGTACAGGCAAGCAAAAGCATGGCAAAGGGATGATGCAACTAGGAAGGCCATGGGATGATAGGTAGCAGCGGAAGTGTATGCATGATGCGGCTTATAGGCCAAGGAAGGCTCCATAACGGGCTAATTGGGGTAGCAGGTGAAAGAGATGCAAAGTGCAGTTTTGAGGTCCTGGAATGAAGAGCTTGAAGTGCTGAAGGAGCAGGTCCAGACGGCTCATCAAACCGAGCTACGGAGCCCAAGTTATTGAAGGTTGAAGTTTTGGTGGTTTGCATATTCTTGTCGGACAGGGCAGCTGGAGACAGGTGGTCCAAGTGGAGCTTGAGGTATAAATGTGTAAAGCTCGATTCGCGGAGCCTACCCGTCTTTTCGGATTGTGGATCGGAGCCATGGTTTGCAAGATATGGTCAGTGGAAGTTTTTCTGGGGGCCGGCTCTGAGCCCACTTGGCCGCATTGGAGTACTTGCCATCTGGCGTCTTTTGAGTACCGACAAAGTTCTAGAGCAAGGTGTACATCATACAGAGCTAACAGGAAGTGACTGCATGCCAAACGAAAGCCGGAGCGAGAAGATATGGCGGTCGGAAACTAGGAGTCTTTGCTCGAAGTTGATTGCGGATGGTTTGATCGTGTTTTGGTCGCATTGGATTTGGGGCCTGGTAGAGTCGAGTAGCGGTGCGAATTATGGAGAAGCAAGGCGGCATGTGCAAGCTTTCAACCGGGGTTTGCGGCTCGGCAATAGGACATGGGAACAGAGAATGGAACTGTAGAGAAGGAAGCCCAAAAAAATGGGTTTTTTTATTATTATTATTAACATGGTTTTTTTGGAGGATTTTGGATAGCCCAAGGGGCTTTGCTTGAGAAGGTGCCACGTGGTGGGGATAAACCCCACATCCGTTAAGGCAGGGCGAACATTGAGCACATATAGGCTGGGCCGTGGAGAGACATTGGCATGCAAGTGGAGTGTGGGAGCTCCAAGCTCCGTGGGCTATGGCGCGGCCCAGTGGGCGTTGCGCAGGCGGAATTTCGGGGCTGTTTTGGCGGCTTCAATTGGCGAGCAAGGCGGCGACGCGGTGGCGCGCCACGAGTGGCGGTGGAGTCCGGTGGTGACGGTGATGATGTGGCAGTCCCATTGGGAGGTGTTCCCGTGGCCCTTGGGGCACCATATTTTTTAGAAGGAGAGGGAGGGCAATAGCGAGGTCGCTATTGCCTCCCCCCCTCGTGTAAAGGGCCTGTCCCACTGCCAAGAGATGCCGACAAGCAAATGAAGTGCAAGGAGAAGGGAGTCCGGGCGGCCGGCCAAATAAAATGTAAGGGAAAAGTCCAAGGTGTAGCATGCAAAGGTTTCCAAAAGCAAACTAAGCCAAGCGTTGGCAATGCATAAGAATTCTAAAAGGAACTCCAAATGAAGTGCACGACATGGAATCACACCACCGTTTTTCTTTTTTTGAAGTTTCCAAGCACACTCCTATAAAAGGGTGCTTATGTTCATTTGTAAGGGTCTTTTGGACCAGAGTCTTTTGGACCAGTGTCTTTGAACAAAGGAGGGTTTTTTTGCCAAGGCTTTTGGAGCTCTTGTTTTTGGTTGCCGAGGTTCATGCCGGCAGTGTGTTGGTTGTACATGACATTGCCTATGCTAGAAGACTATTCCCTACTGTTTCAAGGTGTCATTCCCCTTTCTCCCTTCTCTTCTCTGCTTGTGTGCGTGTATTTTCGGGCGTGTGTCGGCCTGTGTGCCCCCGAGGTTTGTCGTGCAAAGAGAGGTAGAGAGAGGTTGTGTGAGTGCGGAAGGCTGTGAATTGAGTGAAGCGGAGTGATTAAGTCTGTCTAGTGCATTGCAAGGCGTATGTGCGTATGATTGTGTGAAAGCAATGGTTTGCTTGCGGATAGTTTTGAGTTTTGAAGGTGAACTCTAGTGGATTGGGGCGTTGTGTATACCCTGGGCTATAGTGAGGCATTGTGTTGTGTGCTGGGTGTGTTCCCCTTTCCCCCTCTCCAACGTAAACCATTACAATGCTTGTGAACATAGATAGAGATCCAAGAGAAGCATCTAGAGAACAGCATAGATGTAATCACATTCTTAATATTAAAAGAACGTCATCTCATCTCTTTGAAGCTTGAATCTTTTCTGGTACATTGGAAACTATGAGCCCTTATATTTTCACAACTCTACTCTTAGACATGAAAAGTTTTATAATTACACACTGTAGCAATTATGGGCCTTCATCTTTGAAAACTTGCTGGCTTACCCAGTTTGTAATTCTCAAATTGGTAGCACTTTTGTCAACTCTAGGTAGACCAAGGGAAAGATGGTCTTCTTGCTATATAAGAAGTTATAATGTACACTTCTACCATGTCTTGCTCATAAGAAAGATGCAAGGATAGAAGTAAGTAAGAGAGTGGAGTAGAGACATTGAATTTAACTGTGTTCCTATTATTGAAGCCAATTCTAGAACCCACTCCATTTATTAAAAAAACTTTATTGTTACATTGATTTCAAATGGCTTTCATTTCTTCACACCATGCTAGCTTACCTAATATGTATAATCAACATTGTTAGCATTGCTAAACCAAGATACACTAGAAAGAGGAAACTCTTTCTCTCTCTCTCTCTCTCTCTCTCTCTCTCTCTCTCACACACACACACACACACAATAGAAGTAGAAGTTTTTTCAACAAGGATTAGCACCTTATGAAAAACAATGTCTATGCGAAGCTCCCAAGCTTGGTATCAAAGAATGCTTTGTAGAATCTTCCATATATTTAGGTTTGTTAGAATCTTCAAGAGGTTGTGTAATGCATTACTTTTAAAAATGCAATAGAATATACATGTAGGAATAGAGTATTGATAGCGATGTTTCTTTGGCCGCGCAGCAACGCACAGGTCACATACTAGTGTGATATAAAATGCAAAAGTAAAAGGTAAGATTGTAAGAAATGAAAGCCTTTGCAAAATGTAAGATCCGACAAGCCTTTTCAAATGTAAAGTCAAAAGACTTTCTATTCTACATAAAATAGATGTTGGAACTTGGAAGTTTGATTGCAGATAGCAAAAAGAGGATAACTTTAGTGGAGGTTTTGTTACTTAATGCGAATTTACTTTTTTAAGATATAACAAAAAAAAGAATTTTAGTGTTTTTTTTGTTTAATGAAAATATAATTTTTGAAGATATATTTGGCTTTATCTTTTCAAAGGGCTTTTTTCAAGACCAATATTGATATGTTTTAGAAAATTTTGAAAGTATGTATTTTTTAAGAGCTTAAGAAAAAGAAAAAAGCTCGCCTAACGTCGACTTGGGACTGTCTCGCTTTAAGGACATGCATGACATGCAAATGCAGGGGTCGTTATCCACATTTTTGACCATGAGAGAGAGAGAGAGAGAGAGAGAGAGAGAGAGAGAGAGAGAGAGAGAGAGAGACCACCACATTGCTTGTGTGTGTGTGTGTGTGTGTGTGTGTGTGAAAGAGAGAGAGAGAGAGAGAGAGAGACCATCACATTGCCTGAGTGCATACACATATACATTTATGAGGGGGAGAGAGAAAAAGAAAGATTTTACCATTGAGCTCACACACTTTTTAAATTTTCAAGATATTATTTTTTGGCATCAGTGTATTTTTTAAAAGATAGCTAAAGTTTTTCACCCGTAGAAAATGGATTAAATGCCCGCCAAAGACCAACCCTCACATTAACACCCCAAATTGGTAGAGAGATTTCCCAGTTAATGGACCTTTTACCAATTCTTGGATATTTTGTTCTTTTTATTTTTAAGAGTTAATATGTGGGCCATGCTTAAAAATCTATAAATTCCTTCAATTTTGGCAGACAAGGGTGCCAATCTAAAATCAACGAGAGAGAGAGGGGGGGGGGGGGGGGGGGAGGAAAGGACGTATGTGTTGAAATGCAAAGTCCAACAAATGACCCAGGACGAGAGAGGAAGACATAACAAAATGTTTGCGTGTAGAAACAATCTAAAGTGACTTTAAAAGTTACAAGACAAGTCTTCAACAAAAGTAAATATCTATGGGGAGGAGGAGGAGGGGGGGGGGAGAGAGAGAGAGAGAGAGAGAGAGATAAGATAAAGAAGAAGAATTTTTTTAATGCCATCAGAATAATCCCAAAAGATATATCTCACAACATGGGTAAGATAAAGTTATTTTTGTTTCATTCTCTCTCTCTCTCTCTCTCTCTCTCTCTCTCTCTCTCTCTCTCACACACACACACACACACACACACACACACACTCACGCGTACACACACATCTTGATAAAAGAAGAATTTGAAATTTTGTAGGAACATCCAATGAGATCTCAAAGATCTATCCGATGGTAGAGAGAGAGAGAGAGAGAGAGAGAGAGAGAGAGAGAGAGAGAGAGAGAGAGAAATCATAGCCATCTATACTTCTTTTTTCAAAAAAATGAGAAAAATAATTTCGCTTCTCCTTTCTAAATGTCCACCTAGGATCGTCACTTAACTAGAGGGTTTGGGGCGGGGGGGACGAGGGGAGCATAGAAACTTTGAATGTCATAGTTACTGTATTGGAACAATAGCAAGATGCCTCAAGACCTATGTGACAAATCTTTCCTTCAAGCATATATATATGTGTGTGTGTGTGTGCGCATGCGCGCTATGTGTACATATATACATAATTGGAACGTATCAAGATGCCTCAAGACCTATGTGACAAATCTCGCTTCAAGCGCGCGCGCACACTCACACACACACATATATATATGTGTGTGTGTGTGTGTTTGGGTGTGGGTGTGGGTACTATGTGTATATATAGATATATATGTATGCATACATCCATACATACGTACAAGGATAGAAGCAAGTAAGAGAGTGGAGTAGAGACATTGAATCCAATTGCGTTCCTAACATTGAAACCAATTCTAGAACCCACTCCATTTATAAAAAAAGTTTTATTATTACATTGACTTCTCTTAGCTTTCATCTCTTCACACCATGCTAACTTATCTAATCTCTATAACCAAGCTTGGTAGCATTGCTAGATCAAGGTAGACCAAAAGGAGGAATCTCTCTCTCTCTCTCTCTCTCTCTCTCTCTCTCTCTCTCTCTCTCTCTACACACAAATACACACACATCCCCCAATATAATTAGAGCACTCCTAAGTTTGTTGAACAAGGGCTAGCACCTCATGATAAATAATGTCTATGAGAAGCTTCCAATCTTGGTATCAAAGAATGCTTTGCAGCATCTATTAAGAGGTCATGTCATGCATCACTTTTATAGATGCGATAGACTATACGTGTAGGAAGAGAGTATTGATAGTGTTCCACCTGGAAGAGAAGATAGCCCTATGAGAATAGAGACATTGTTTCCTTGGCCGCAGCAACACACGAGTCACATACTAGTACTATATATGAAGCAGCTTAAACTTTTTGAGGAAGGAGAAGGCATCCATGTGTCACTCACTGCTTCACTTGAAAGAAAGTCTTACAAAATGTCTCATTCTTATGAAGCTTATAATCTGTGAGCCTTTTTAACTTTCAACACTCTACCTATCAAGTAAAAGTGAAAAGAAGGTTTAAATCTACTTTTCCAGACTTTACTTTTCCTTTTGAAAGCCAATTAAAGGGTGGCTCAATTTTGCTTTGGAAAACCAATCGGACCATAAAAGTTCAAAATTCAAGAAATTGTTTGTATGTACACCGTCAAAATTTTGCTAGTTTACTTCAAGACAAACTTAGAATTTAGCTCGGGTTTTACAATTGATACACTAAATCCCAATTTTAATCGAATATTGGTTTTAAACAACCTCAAAATGAAAGGGTGCATGTGTGTGTGTGTGTGTGTGTGTGTGTGTGTGTGTGTGTGTGTGTGTGTGAGAGAGAGAGAGAGAGAGAGAGAGAGAGAGAGAGAGAGAGGTCTTAAAAAGAGTGACACATTTTTTTCCTTGATCAAAATAATTTTAAAGTAAATCTATCCATTCTATTTCTTTATGAAATTCTTAAGCTCTTAGCCATGCCACACATCGAAGGATAGAGCACCTCTCGAACATGTGCACGCATGCAGTCGATTTATGGTAGCAGGAGCTTGGAGAAGCTGATGCAATTTTTTGGCCTTCCTAGAGAGAGAGAGAGAGAGAGAGAAATATTGAGTTCCTCGGCATCAGTTGCAAACATGGCAGCACACACCAATCAAAGCATGTGTTTGTGTGTGTGTGTTGGGGATGAGGGGGAGAACATAGAGAGAGAGGGACACACATGGCGTTATGTTGGATTGTAAAGAGAAATAGCTCAGGTAGGAACCATTCAGACACTAGGTGCTCTTTCTCGTGAGCCTCGCCAGTGCTCACATGGGCAATCCATCCTACCTGTGTCGAGCAAGCAATCCTAGGGGTGGGCAATGTGCATTCACTGGTGCCGAGAGTGGTAGGGTTGGTCATCATATTCTGGGCTACCCTATTTGTTGGCTTGGCAGCGTGCAATAGGTTGAGTCTCATGTCATAAAAAAATTGCAAGGGTGTTCTTATTTAAAAGATGCTTTTGGCAAGCATTGTCAGTACTTGCTGTAGTAACAACATCAAGAAAAGGTAGGTAGTCAACAGTAATAAGTACAAAAGAGGTATGCCTTTAACCTGTTGAATTATGTCTTCAAGGAATTCAATCGCTAGCATCACCACAAGTGTGCACAACACTCATCTTTAATTCCCTGAGAGCCCCTCGGGAGGTTGTCCCTTTCAGCTACCGATCAATTTGAGGTATTATTTCTATAGATTCATACCGATTTCAAATTTTTGTAATGGTTTTTCTTGAGTTTTGAAGGTGCTTACATGCTTCATATGTCTCCTCTCTCCCATCACACTTGGGCAACGTCTCCTTTGGCACACCAAAGAGCTAGGGATATGCTATTGAAAGAACCTTATTTACATGCCTATAATGTCATTGAAGCCAAGTAGGATGCCCACACCCACCAAAAAAGCAAAGAGTAAACACTAGAGTGAGAGGGTTGGAGCGGCATAATAACACCATGGACAAGCTTTACTCACAAAAGTTAGATATTTCACCAGATACTAAAATTGAAGCAAAGAAGAAAGAGTCTTGGAGAGACTAAATATAAGTCCATGGACACCACTAGAGAGAGATTAGAGAGACATAGAAGATTGAAGCTTTGTTTCACCAAAAGCTTTGGGAGGCGTATGTGGAACCAATGTGAAGGGTTGGAGACACCATTCTCAAACCTTCTTGCTACACCTCCTTCTGATTTAACTCTTCTCACCTCCCATGGAACCTACTAAAAACTCTTTTACTATACCTACAACAACAATACCATGCATTTTCCAATACTATTATAGATTTAAAAAATCAATATTCATACCTCAACTTCAACATGATGCTCTACCGCAGAATCTGCTATCTAGAGTAGATTGTTGTCAAGAAGATCACCTCTTAGGATCTAAAAATTAAAGCCACCCACAAAAAGTAAAGGCCAAGAAAGATGACACTCCATTGCTCAAGAATATTAGGCCTTTTGCCTCCTCTTTCTTTTTTTAATCACAATTCAACATCCTAACTTTTGCACAAGTAGACGCAACAGTCCTATTTGTTGGAATTAGGGTTGCAGAGAAACACACACAGCTTGGTGAAGACGAAGGAAGCTCAAGACACACAATAGAGAGTGTGTTACTTAGTGTGCAATGGAAAGATTGATAGCCCTAGAGTGATGGGCGTATATACAATGCACGGGGGAAAAAACCTCCTAAAGAGGGAAAAAATGCCCCGGCGGTCCTTGTGTGTTCACACACATCACTACCACATGTATATGGTAACAAATCCCCCCTGGAGTGATGCGGTGAACGAGAGCTGGCACATGAGTAAAGGGAAGTTCCATGCCCTGAGGACAGGATCAGTCCACAAAGGGGAGTAAGCCCAAAGCTTTGCGGAAAGCTTCAAGCTTCTCACGAGACAATGCCTTTGTGAAAAGATCTGCAAGGTTGTCCTGTGTTGGCACATAAGCCAAGCTGATCTCTCCTACAGAGAGCCTCTCCCTGACATAGTGGTTATGCACCTCAATGTGCTTTGTGCGAGCATGAAAAACTGGGTTCCTCGCAACTGCCAATGCGCTCTGATTGTCAGTGTAGATAGTGTTGGCAATGTCCTGTCCAACACCCAAATCAGCCATAAGGCGTCTGAGCCATACACACTCAACCGTAGCTATGAAGACTGCCCTGTACTCAGCCTTACAACTCGAAGTGGCCACAGTAGGTTGCTTCTTGCTCAACCATGATATACATGAACTGCCAAGCATGAAACAAAAACCACTTGTGGACACTCGCGTGTCAAAACAACCAGCCCAATCTGAGTCCGAAAAAGCATGTAAGTCTGGCAGCAATGATCCCCCCTTGGGATAAAACAAGCCAAGATGTAAAGTGCCACTAAGGTAGCGGAAAATCCTCTTGACAGCCTGCCAATGCTTAGACCATGAGCAATGCATAAATCTGCTGACTTGTGAGACTGCAAACTGAATATCCGGCCTCGTGTTGCATACATAAATGAGGCAGCCAACAGCATTTTGGTAAAGAGTGACATCATCAGGATCACCGGCATCATGTAGACTCAACTTCAAACCTGTTTCCATGGGAGTGGCAATAGTTTTGCAATCCTCAAGTCCAAACTTACATAGCAATGTCTCTATGTAACTTTTCTGACACAAGGCAATACCACCATCACATAGCTTAAACTGTATACCCAAATAATGATGCAACAGCCCCAAATCTTTCATCTTGAAAGTAGCATTCAAATCAGCCTTAAATTCAGTAATATGTCTCTCATTTGGTCCAATGATGAGCAAATCATCAACATAAAGAACCACAATGAGAAGTACATCACCCTCACGCTTTACATACAATGTGCTTTCTGTTGGACTGTTACGAAAGCCTTGTTTGACCAAATGAGTGTCAGCTTTCTCATACCAAGCACAAGGAGATTGCTTCAACCCATACAAAGCCTTGTTACATTTGCACACTTTGTCCTCTTGTCCTTTTATAACAAAACCGCGAGGCTGCGTTACATAAACTTCCTCAAATATGTCGTCATTCAAGAAAGCAGTAACAATGTCTAATTGATGTACATCCCAACCAAAATGAGCTGCCAATGCACATAGAAAACACACAGTAGTCATACGACAAGTGGGAGCAAAAGTCTCTTCATAATCTATACCTTTTTGTTGTGCATAACCTTTTGCAACAAGTCGAGCCTTATGGCGATCGATCTCACCATCCGGCTTGCGTTTCAACTTGTAAACCCACTTCGTACCAATGGCCTTTTTGCCAGGAGGCAAATCACATAAATTCCATGTGTCATTTTCTATAAGTGCATCATATTCTGATTGCATGGCAACCATCCAATTTTCTGAATTTTGTGCTTCATCAAAATTCAAAGGCTCCTCAACGTCATGTAAGCTAGACACAGCCAAAGCATAACAATCTGATGCATAAGATGCATGGCGAGAGCCTGAACGAGTATGACTAGACAAAGGTGCATCCAATTTACTGTCACGCAAAGTGTGCACCATCCATTTTGGCATACCTCTAGCCTGCTCATTTTCAGCCCTTTCCTCATCAAGTACATCATGTACATCTGCATCAGTAATAGGCTGATCTAGAACATTTTCAGAAACCCCCATAGGCTGTACATTTGCCTCATTGGAACTTACATTTGTATTTCCACCACTGAAAAGAGGCAACAAAGTGTCATAAATGTCCTGTGAGCTTACATTACTGTCTCTAGTACATGACAGCAAGGGCTGAACAGAATCTTCCACAAACACTACATCCCGAGAAACCAGAATACGTTTTGTTTGCGGATGATACAACCTGTAACCTTTGCTTTCAACACTATAACCAACAAAAATACATTTGACAGCCTTATCATCCAATTTTCTGCGCTGCACTTGTGGCACCAAAGCATATGCCAAACAGCCAAAAACACGCATGTGCTCAATAGAAGGTTTTCTATCATGCCATGCTTCATATGGAGTAATAGACTGCAAAGCTTTCGTAGGACACCTGTTAAGTACATAAGTGGCACACATAATGGCCTCAAGCCAAAAAGAATGCGGCAAAGCTTGACTTTTGACCATACATCGTGCCATTTCCGTCAGTGACCTATTTTTCCTCTCAGCAACACCATTTTGCTGAGGTGTATAAGGCACTGTACATTGGTGTTTTATCCCACGACTAGCCAGTAATGCATTAAATTCATGAGACATATACTCCCCCCCTCGATCAGAACGGAGGGTGCCCATAGTACATTTCGAGACATTTTCAGCCATAGCCAGAAATTGTTTGAAGCACATAAAAACTTCAGACTTCGCTTTAAGCGGAAATACCCATGCATGCCTGGAGTAATCATCAATGAAAGTCACAAAGTACAGGTAATTGCCCAAGGACGGTTGCCCAAGGACGGAGTTTGCATGGGCTCACAAACATCAATATGCACAAGCTGCAACCTGCATGTGGCCCGAACTGAACCATCCTTTGGAAACTTAGAACGCTGCATCTTACCCAAAATACAGCCTTCACAAACATGTTTGATAGGTGCTTCAAGAGGTGGCAAAGAAGCAACCATATCAGATTTCTGCAAACACAGCAAACTGGCAAAATTCAGATGACCAAAACGTGCATGCCAACATTTTGCATCTGAAATAGCCCTTGAATCTGCAACAGCATTTGCAAAAATTTTTCCACACTTGTCGTACAAAGTGAGCTTATACAGCCCACGGCACAAAAGCGTAGATGCAACAATTTCATCACCAAAACTGAGATCATGAACTGTACATCTGTCATCCACAAATTTGACTACAAGTCCAAGTCTAGCAAGTGCGGATACAGACAAGAGATTATTTTTGATCCCACGTACATAAAGTGCATCAACAAGTGTGAAGGAACTGCCATTAGCAGCAGTGAGCACAATCTTTCCAACTCCTTGAACTGGATAAGAGGCGTTGTTGGCACAAGTGTCTGAATTCCCATGAGGGACTGACTCGAGAGAGGTAAACAATTCACGATGTGAGGTAATGTGCTTTGTAGCACCACTGTCAAAATACCACACATGTGAATCTGCAGCAACTGACAAGCATGCATCATGGACAGCGGGATTGTAAGTGCACTCTGCGCTAAAATCCCATTGTGCATTACAATCTCCTTTCATAGAAGACTCAACAATAGCTGCATTTGTAGTGGAACCACCCTCTTTCTTCTTAGCCTCTTTGGCCTTCAACTTAGGACATGACTTGATCAAGTGATCATTGGCCTTACAATAATGGCAACGCATCTTCTTTTTGCCCTTATCACTAGAATTGCGAGACGAAGTACTGCCAGCAGAAGCATCAGGAACAAAATTTTTGCCACTCGCAGCAGAACCATAAGAAGTGGCTGCATTACTATTACCACCCTTTCTTTGAGAAGCAATAAAAGTCTATTCAACTGCATGCTGCCTAGTCCTGTTTTTTCTGGAAAGTGACTCTTACAACAAAAATGTGCATAATGCATCAAACTTGACAACTTCAGGATTTCCTTGGGTCATAATTCTCCAAGTACTAGCAAAAGTCTGGTAGGAATCTGGTAAAGCATCAAGAACAGTCTACACAAGGGAACTATCTGAAATGACTTCACCTGCAGAAATAAGCTGCTCATTGATATCCTTGACACTAGCAAGGAAAGTGTCCATATCATCTTCCTCATGCATAATCTTCGACTCCAGCTCTTTACGCAGCAAAGCAATTTTAGCCTCATTGCAGCTTGCATAAATACCTGCTAATATCCAAAGCCTGTTTTGCAGATTTTGCTGAACGGATGTGAGGAACAATGGTGCGCTTCACAGACAACGCAATCAATGCATGAGCCTGCGCATCCTTAACATCCCAACGAGCTTGTTCTGTCGTAGGCAAAACACTTTAACAGCTGCAATCCTTGCAGCAAGACCTGCAACATCCTCAACATCGCCTACATCCTCAGAACCAGGACGTACATCAATGCCCTGCACAATGTTCCAGACACCCTTTGACACAAGAACATGTTGCATCATATAAGCCCACATAGGGTAGTGGTCCCCATCCAACCTGTCCTCCGCAGCAAACATCTTGAACACATCTGTGTTGTTGTTGTCAGCCATGGTAAATGCTGCACCTGATGTGAAAACTGCCCGAAAATAGGAGAAATGGAGCGGGAACAACCTGTGCTTTATAGCACAAGCCGTAGAAGACTATAAGGCACCTGTTATGCAAAAAACGGCACTAACAAAAATTCTTCACAAAATGACAAAATAGCCTGTGCAGTACTGCCTGTAGTGGAAACGGAGACCGAAATGAGCCCAAATCAAAATTCTGAGCAGACCAAGCTCTTTGAGCTCCCCCAAAATTTTTGTCGACTTGTGAACGCTCACCAAAGCTCACTGAAATCGTAGAAAGTGAGCAGGCGTGTGCTCGAGCAGCTGGCAACTAAGCCCGGGAGGACGTGACCTGCTCTGATACCAATTGTTGGAATTAGGGTTGCAGAGAAACACACACAGCTTGGAGAAGAGGAAGGAAGCTCAAGGCACACAATAGAGAGTGTGTTACTTAGTGTGCAATGGAAAGATTGATAGCCCTAGAGTGATGGGCGTATATACAATGCACGGGGGGAAAAACCTCCTAAAGAGGGAAAAAATGCCTCGGCGGTCCTAGTGTGTTCACACACATCACTACCACATGTATATGGTAACACTATTGCATGGACAAACCAAAAAAAGAGGGAGAGACAAAGAGAGAAGAGAGTTCTTCTCTTTTGTAAAAACAATCCAAGAGACCCTATAGGTCTATCATCAACAAGTCCTCAAGTCAAGACGTGTAACTCAAAAGGAAATTGAGAGAACCAATCTATTGCACTTAGTTTAGAGAGAGAGAGAGAGAGAGAGAGAGAGAGAGAGAGAGAGATCATATTGCATAAACTAAGGGTTTCAACGCACTAATGCCCTATTTCACACCAAAGAGTGTGGGAGATGAGCTAGATTGTTGCCATGATGTGGATTACAAATAAGGGGACATGTTCAAGCATGTATGGGTAAGAGAGAGAGAGAGAGAGAGAGAGAGAGAGAGATTCCATACAACAATTAAGAGAAACAAGAAGAAGAGGGGAATTTTTTAATGTCAAAAGAGCAATCCAAAGATACCTAAAAGCTTGAGGAGATAAGACGTGAACTCTTAATGGTGATACTCAATGTGGATATTAAAAAGTGGATACCAAGGTAGGTTTGCTCTTAGCCACCGCGGCAACGTGCGGGTTACATACTAGTATATATTAGGTAAGTTAGCATGGTATGAAGAGATGAAAGCCGTCTGGAATCAATGTAACAATAAAGCAACAATAGGAACACAACTGAATTCAATATCTCTACTCCACTCTCTTACTTACTTCTATCCTTGTGTCTTTCTTATGAGCAAGACATGGTAGAAGTGTACATCATAACTTCTTATATGGCAAGAAAACCATCTTTCCCTTGGTCTACCTAGAGTTGACAAAAGTGCTACCAAGTCAAGAAGTACAAACTGGGTAAGCCAGCAAGTTTTTAAAGATGAAGGGCCATACTTGCTACACTGTGTAATTATGAAACTTTTCATATCTAAGAGTAGAGTTGTGAAAATATAAGGGCTCATAGTTTCCAACTAGTGTGTGACCCGCGCGTTGCTGCAGCCAAAGAAACATCGCTTCTATTCTTGTAGGGATATCTTCTCTTCCAAGTGAAACACTATCAATACTCTAGTCCTACATGTATATTCTATTGCATTTCTAAAAGTAATGCATTACACAACCTCTCAAAGATTCTAGCAAACATAAATATATGTAGAATTCTATAAAGCATTCTTTGATACCAAGCTTGGGAGCTTCTCATATACATTGTTTTTCATAAGGTGCTAGCCCTTGTTCAAAAAACTTAGGAGTGCTCTACGTCTATTGTGGTAGAGAGAGAGAGAGAGAGAGTCTCCTCCTTCTAGTGTATCTTGGTTTAGCAATGCTACCAATGTTGATTATACAGATTAGGCAAGTTAGCATGGTGTGAAGAGATGAAAGCCGTCTGAAATCAATGTAACAATAAAGCTTCTTTTGAAAATGGAGTGGGTTCTAGAATTGGTTTCAACAATAGGAACACAATTAAATTCAACGTCTCTACTCCACTCTCTTACTTACTTCTATCCTTGCATCTTTATTATGAGCAAGACATGGTAGCAATGTACATCATAACTTCTTATATGGCAACAATACCATCTTTCCCTTGGTCTACCTAGAGTTGACAAAAGTGTTATTACCAAGTCGAGAAGTACAAACTGGGTAAGCCAGCAAGTTTTTAAAGATGAAGGCCCATAATTGCTACAATGTGTAAATATAAAACTTTTCATGTCTAAGAGTAGAGTTGTGAAAATATAAGGGCTCATAGTTTCCAAGGTACCAGAAAAGCTTCAACTTTCAAAAAGATGAGATGACGAGAATGTGATTACATCTATGCTGCTCTCTAGATGCTTCTCTTAAATCTCTATCTATGTTCACAAGCATGGTAATGGTTTATGTCATCAGCTAATCACAACAATACATAAGCAGCTTACTATGATAAGGTGCACACTATTTGTTCATGTACACTTTCACATCATTTAGATCTTAAAATGTGATAGAAATGAAAGCAAAGTAAGGTTGCTCAATTGTTTATTTTTATAGGAGTTTTGGCCATTATGCTAAACTGAAGGACGTGGTGTAAAATTGAGGCTATGACTTAAACCATGAATGCCATTTAACTCTATCTATCTTTATCCTCTAATTACAAAACCATACCTCTTTAAGAAAGCAGATTGTATTCAACCAGCTTGAGCCTATTTCCTTGCGCATAATCTATACTACACCAACCATTTGGCTTACTGTTGCTCTGTTAAATGTGCAATTGGACATTGAGGCAATGTATGACAGCCTCTTTTTGTGTACACATTAGGTTCCTTGAAAATTTGAGAATATGAGTATCATACCCTACACACACACACATATATATACACACTACATATATGTATAAAGATATGTACATACATACATATACACGTGTGTGTGTATACACACACATACATGTATATATGTGTATCTGTGTGTGTGTGTGTGCGTGTGTGTGTGTGTGTGCATGTATATATATGTATGTATGTATGTATATGTGTGTGTGTATACATAAATGTATATATGTATGCATAAATATATATATATATATATGTGTGTGTGTGTGTGTGTGTGTGTGTGTGTGTATTCTTATATTGAAGGTTTGTCACATAGATCTTGAAGCCTTTTGTTATTGTTAGAGTACAATAACTATGACATTCAAAACTTTTATGCTCCCTTCGTCCCCCCCCCCCCGCGTGCAACCCTCTCTCTCTCTCTCTCTCTCTCTCTCTCTCACACACACACACACACACACACACGTATTAGATGGATAGCAATTTTCATGGAGCTCATGTGTGCATACACGTATGACTTGTCATCGTAGTATAGTAGTTGAAAATTGGCATTGCGGTTGAAGGGAAGACCTCAAGTCAATGCATGAAAAGGATGAGCAAACTCCTTTTTTTCAATCTTCTTAAAGAAAAGTATAGATGGCTATGATTGCTCTCTCTCTCTCTCTCTCTCTCTCTCTCTCTCTCTCTCTCTCTCTCTCTCTCTCTCTCAGGTTTTGAACTTGAGACCGTCGAATAGATCTTTGAGATCTCATTGGATTGCTCCTACAACATTTTAAATTCTTCTTTTTTCAAGACGTGTGTGTGTGTGTGTGTGTGTGTGTGTGTGTGTGTGAGAGAGAGAGAGAGAGAGAGAGAGTTAGAAGATGAAACAAAAACAACTTTATTTTCGCCCAAGTTTCCATATATATCTTCTGGGATTGTTCTTATGGGATTAAAAAATTTATTCATTATTCTTCTTCTTCTTCTTCTTTTTCTTCTCCTCTCTCTCTCTCTCTCTCTCTCTCTCTCTCCTCTTCCTTCCCATAGATATTCAAGTGTTAAAGACTTGTTGTGTAAACGTTTTTTTAGATTGTTCTTATACCCTTAAACATTTTATTCTCTCTTTCTCCTCTTCTATCTTATGCTTGTTGTGTCATTCACTGGATGCTAAAACATTATCCTCTATGTGTGTGTGGGGTTGATTTTTGATAGACACCTTTGCTTATCAAAATTTAGAAAATTTATTGATTTTTAGGAATTTTCCACGTGTTAACTCTTAGAAACAAAAAATGACAAAATATCCAAGAATGGGTAAAAGATACGTTAAGTGGGCAATCTCTCTCCCTATTTGGGGTGCCAATGTGAGGGTTGATTTTTGTCAGGCATTTTATTTATTTTCTATGGGTGAAGAATGTTAGCTACCCTTTTGAAAACACACTATTACTTTAAGAAAACCATATTATCTTGGAAATTTGACTTGGTGTGTCACTAAATATAAATTTTTTATATCACGTTCGTTCAAGGACTTTAAACTCCTTATCTGTGAATTTTTTATAAATAATTCAGTCTGGTTAAAAAAATCCAATTACATTTTATGGTACCTTTTTGTATGTGAAAATGCGAGAAAAAGAATTAATAACCCCTTCTATTGTACTCACGTGATAGTCGCATAAATATTAAGTGACCCCCCCCGAGAGATTTGAAGGGCTTGAAGGGTGTCCTTGGTGAGACGGAGCCCTATGAGCTCGAAAGGAAAGGCAAAGGCAAGATTGACAAAGATAGCAAGGACAAAGATTTGACAAAGGAAATCAGCATGGCACATGTGGTGGTGGCCACAGTGGCCACGATGCTAGATTTCTAGTCATGTGGCCATTGCTACAACTAGCTTCAGCCAAGGAGAGGCTTGCGAGAGATAGAGAGGGCACATTGTGATCCTTACAAATGATTTGGACCCATGTGTTGGCATTCAAGTTATTGGTGTTTGAACCCGTGGGTCGGAGTACAATGCACATGCATCTAGCAAGGAACCAATGCGGCGTATTAAAAAAACTACGGATGTGTGTGCCAATCCATTGTTGTTGGCTGGATTAAGGAGATAATCTATTCAAAGTTCATTATCTTGGAAAGTTTGGACACGTGTTCCCACTTTACAAATGGGGATTCTTGGATGTAGTGTGGTATAACACTCAATTTTCTATGAGGAAAATGGTTCTCAAGATGGCATACATCTCAAGTAAAGAGTTGGTGGTAGCATAACTGAGGTGTATCTAGTAGAGTGATCAGTAGTTGGGGTGTCCATGGTAGCTTCTTCATCGACTCGGTCTTCCTACATATGTCCACTATGAGATGTAGAGAAAATGTTAAAGTTATAGCATCTTAAGCGAATAGCCCAAAACTGCTTTTTAGATGAAATGGAAAAATCCCACAACTTTGGGACTAATTTCAATGCCTATGGATTCCTATTTCCCATTAAATTTGGAAAAATTTCATTTAATTTGGGAATGTGACAAAGAGATAGATTCTCAAGAAAATGGTGGTGTTGAGAAACACCTTTTAAATTATTATTTTTTATGTGGGTGTTTCAAAACACTTCATAAAAGAGATAGATTCTCAAGAAAATGGTGGTGTTGAGAAACACCTTTTAAAATTTTTATTTTTATGTGGGTGTTTCAAAACACTTCATAAAAGAGATAGATTCTCAAGAAAATGGTGGTGTTGAGAAACACATTTTAAAATTTTTATTTTTATGTGGGTATTAAAAATACTTCATAAAATCATACATAAGCTGGGAAAATAAAACAATGAGCAAGATAGAAATGCTATTCAATTTCTCCTATTAAGCTAACCTCTGCCTTCTCCACGACATTTGATGGGATCTTGATTGTTTTCGCAATTCTTCCACCCCTTGGAGTCCATGACCATACAATTGTATCAAAACACTCCCAGCGCTTTGGGTCAGCAAGATTGTAGCACCAACTCTTTTTCCAACAATCCTCATACTGTTCTTGGATTGTGGGATTTCTTTTTCGATGTTTTGGTGCCCAATACTGAATCAAAACTTTCTTGTAGTTAGGAGATGATTTGTCTACATCAACGATTGACTCTGCCACTCCTAGCTATATCGGATATTCAAGAATTGCGGGTCTCACAAGAACAAGATCCCCTTTTCTTACATCAATTTGAGGACTAAAGGCCTCTTGTGGCCTTGCACTTTGAGGACCAACATAGTGATCATTCAATTCTTCATATTCTTGAAACTCATCTCTGTCTTCCTCTATCTCTTGCATTAGATGACTCCCTATAGTCTCTGGCCAAAATGTTGTATATTCACAAATGTGTTTATTGGTTGGTTGTTCAAGCTCATTAATTATGTTTTGCCAATAAATGATAACTGGCTCCATGTATTTTGTGGAGTCATGGTCCTTTCCCTTTAATAGAGAACATCTTTTCCAAACTTCAAGATATGACTTAATCCCTTGAATAACAAGTGGACTATCTCTCACATAGTCTGCTATAGGTACCACATCAGGACAGCCTGTTGGTAATTTTGGTTTTCCCTGGTCATCTTTTTTCCACAACTCAATTCCCGAGTCGTTTGGCATCCAATCAGGTGATTTGGGATGAATTTTGTATTGCATTACTGGGACTTCACCTTGCATATAGAAACGAAATTGAAGTGGCTTAGAGTGTCCGACTAGAGCATCTTGTCCGTCACACATGTACCCTTGCACAAAGGATTTAAAGTCGGGAACTTGTGTCATCAAAAATGGTGCTGGAGCTGAGCTTTCACATTTTTGAAAATGTTCCATCAGATGTGGAAAAGTGAATGTCATTCCTGTTTGCAATCTTTCTGAGAACCTACTAAACATTGCATCTATGTCCTCATGTGTATGACCCACCATTAAGAATCCCAAATGCACGGTTTTGAAAACTCCTTTTGCTACTAACAAGGATAAGTATGCAAATAAATATTGATTTTTATTCTCTCCTGCATAATTATCTAGCTATAGCAAAAGATTCTCAGGCAATTTTTGAAATACAGGAGTGGATATGGTATCCACAACACATTGAGAGGAAGTTGATTGTACGTGTACAATCTCTTCATTACATCCTTGGATGGCCAACGGTGGTGTCATTGTTGATGCATTCCTCTCATGCTCTTGCTTCATTGTGTTTTGGAGGTCTAGAGGTCTCCTTGAGTTCAATGCATTGAATAACGTTACATTGCTGCGTGGCATACCATCATGGCATAAATCTCCTAGTCCATGGTTTTCTGTTCTTTCCAGATTTTGTAAACATAATGCGAGGGAACCAATTGTAGCATTGGGATCTGAAGGCCATAGACCATTAAGTGAGAAGTGACCATACATTCCATGACCATGTCCATGTGTTATCATACCTGTTAATGATACTTGCAATTGATATGCATTCGCATAATCTTTTGAGTTCACACGCAACCTAGGTATTGCTGTCTTCTTTTGATCCATTTTATCATGTATAATGCATAAATACTTATCCTTTTGCAACTGGGAGAACTTACGCCAGGTGTAGTACACATTCCTACAACTTTGTTTTTGCAACATGTGAATTCAACGTTCATCCTTCAAACGTGCAATCATCTCGTCATCCTTTGTTGACTCTAGTTGAGACTTTATCCGACTACACACAACACATTTGGAGAACTCACTTGTTTTTTACAATGTCACATTGGCAAACTCTGTATTCCAAATCCTATTGAATGGCGTGCTAGACATTGGCTTGAGACTCATACTGTCAAGTGTTTTATTGACATCATGTAAAATGTCTACTTGCTTGTACATGTTTGGTATTGCAAGCAAAGTTTCCCTAGTACCATCTTCCATGGTTCTACTCTTATGTGGCATTCTCTCCTAGTTTTCATCAACAAAAGAGCACATCAATTCCCTTCCCATTTCTGTATGGTCTCTTCCTTTTCTCATGACACCATCATTACCATGCACTGAGCGTCTAACCCCATCTCAAAATGTTCATGGTAACGATGAAATGAAGTTTTTGGAATGCCATGAACTTCGTACCAAGCTCTACTGCAAACCTCACTGCCATTAAAAGAAAACACATAGCATGTCTTTGTAGTTGTTTTGTTCTCACGCCATGGAGTCAACATTGTATCATACACATAGTTTGTTCTATTTTGCAAACTCTGTCCCCAAAATTCATTGCGCATAGCCATGACCTTATCTCGATTGGCATATTGACAACACCTTTTGGAACAACAATCTATGGTAGAAACAAGCTGGACAGATGCTAGGGATGCTTGATTGGATCTCTTAGAAGCTTTCACTGACATTTTTGGCTTCCTATTTACAAAGCAATAACTCCGCTTTTTTGAAATAGGCTCTACCAAATAAGCTGATTCAATGCATGTGTCTTGTAATGCATGCATAGCATGTAGATCCTCATAGCATAAAAATTCTTTTCCATCCATAGTTGTCACTCTCTTGATAGGCCAACAAACTAGATTAATGCTGCATACACTAGCTTCTGCAGAAATAGTAGCCTCATCTGCATAGGATGTTTCGATACCAATACCAATGTTATCTTCACCTAGCTCACCAAAGTTTACAGAGTCAAACGGACACACATACATGACAACCCCTTCGGCTACTACATGTGTTTTGCTTTCATCCCAAAGTTGAACCCTCTTATCCTTCCAAACCTCTCTGTAGCTCATTCCATTACATTGTGCATCCAATGCTCCTTCTGCTTTGTCAGCCTCATGCATAGAAGCCCCTTTGTACTGCATCTCATTTATATGTTGCAACAACCCACTACTCCATTTCACAATACCATGAAAAGCATCTCCCACTGTCAATGCATCCATTGTTGGAAAAGGGATGAGTGCTTTCTTTTCAAAACACAAATCAACTGACACCGATACATTGCCTTCCCCAATAAGCATGCCAGAACAATATGCACTTGGGTTTATTTCAAATACAGTCCCAACGGCAACCTTTTGTGTCGCTACAAACATGCACACTCTATCACCATGATTGAAATCAACCATACCTGCAAGAAGATTTGCAAGAATATTTGTTAAACAAACCGCTTGCAGAGTATATTGATTTATGTAGCATAAAGCATAACAAGTATGTATGTAGGTGTTTCATGAGAAGCACCCTGTGGCGTGAAGGTCATAGGGTTCCCTCTATGCTACTAAGAATCTCTTTATGCTCTATGCTCTATCATCTATGCTCTATGATCTATATTGACTTCCTATGGCCCCAAGACCACAAGGTGCCCTCATTGTTTCCAAAAAACCCTCATTGTTTTGCTATGGCCCTAGGGCCATAGCTCTCTATGCCGGTATAAAGCACCATTTGCTCTATATTAGCTCCCTAAGGCCTGAAGGCCATAGGGTTGTCCTCAAGATCACCTCACGGAGTTTCATGTCAAGTATATATACATCCTATGGCACCCCATGACCCTAGGGCCATAAGATCTCCAAATGAAACATATGGCAATGTATGGCCCTTGAGCTTATACATTGCAACCCCATGACCCAAGGGCCATAGGATCGGCATATGAAACATACGGTAATGTATGGCCCTTGAGCTTATACATTGCAACCCCATGACCCTAGGGCTATAGGATTTCCAAATGGAACATAGGGCAACGTATGGCCCTTGAGTTTATACATTGCCACCGTATGGCCCTAGGGCCACAAGACTTCAAAAAATTAAAAAAGACAACCTATGGCCCTAAGCCCAAGGGTGTGAGTCAAGGGTGGCCAAGATGTCTGTGCAGCCCCATGGCCCTATGGCCATAGGATTTCCAAATGGAACATAGGACAACGTATGGCCCTTGAGCTTATACATTGCCACCCTATGGCCCTAGGGCCACAAGATCTCACAACATACAAAAAGACAACCTATGGTCAAGATGTCAAAGGTGGCCAAGATGTCAATGCAGCCCCATGGCCCTAGGGCCATAGGATCTCCATATAAGACATGTGGCACCCTATGGCCCTTGAGTTTACATATTGCATCCCATGACCCTAGGGCCATAGGATTTCCAAATGGAACATAGGCAATGTATGGCCCTTGAGCTTATACATTGCCACCCTATGGCCCTAGGGCCACAAGATCTCACAACATACAATAAGACAAGGGTGCGGGTTCAAGGGTGGCCAAGATATCAATGCAGCCCCATGGCCCTAGGGCCATAGGATCTCTATATGGGACATGTGGCACCCTATGGCTCTTGAGCTTATACATTGCCACCCCATTATCCTAGGGCCATAGGATTTCCAAATGGAACATAGGCAATGTATGGCCATTGAGCTTATACATTGCCACCCTATGGCCCTAGGGCCACAAGATCTCACAATATATAATAAGACAACCTAAGGCCCCTAAGCTCAAGGGTGTGGGTTTAAGGGTGGCCAAGATGCCAATGCAGCCCCATGGCCCTAGGGCCGTAGGATCTCCATATGGGACATGTGGCACCCTATGGCCCTTGAGCTTACATATTGCCACCCCATGATCCTAGGGCCATAGGATCTCCAACTAGCACATAGGGCAACGTATGGCTCTTGAGCTTATACATTGTCGTGACCCTAGGGCCATAGGATCTCCAACTGGAACATAGAGCTATTATTGGAGCTTATCCATTGTCACCCCTAAACCCTAGGGCCATAGGATTTCCAAATGGAATATAGGGCAACTTATGGCTCTTGAGCTTATACCTTGCCACCCTATGGCCCTAGGTCCACAAGCTTTCACATTGCCACCGTAGGGCCACAAGGATCTCACAAGATGGAAGAAGAAAACCCTAGGACATAGGATTTTCAAATGGAACTGAGTGTACGCTTTGATCCTTGACCTCCAACATTGCCGCCCTATTGCGTGAGCCCGGGGGTGGCTGAGGTGTCTTCCTAATAATTTCGGCCATCCAAGGGATACGTAACAATATCCGCAAGTGGCATAAATAAAAATAATAATTTTAAAAAAAATTACGCTACGACAAACTTTGTCATAATGGGTTTTCAAATACACTTATTGATATCGGACAAAAAAAAAATAGCACACAATTTTTGGGATAATTTTTTTAAAATTTAGCTATTTTAAGTGTATTTTTTACTATGCAAATTTTGATTCTGAAGTCAAATTTTGCTTCATGGGTGCGTTCCACTCGTACTACAAAGATATGGACATTGACAAAGCCTTGCACCAACTTTTTTTTTCCATACTCTTTTTTTTTTCCTGAAAAGCTCTTCAATTTCGGAGTCGATGAGCCATGTCTCATTTTCACACAAAGCCTAAAACTCTAGTAATCTCGACTGCAACCCCGTGAGAACATCCCCTAAATTCATTCGAATTTTGAATTTCTAACATAACCTAACTAACCTTATCTCTCTCTACCACAATTTTTTTGGCACTGTCGCTCTCTTTCTCTCTCTCGTTTCTTGCTCGAAACCTACACAGAAACCTGCACAGACCTTGTCTTTCTCTGTCTCTCTCTCCCTCTCTCCCTACGCATACAGTTCTACGCCATCGTTGCGACGCGCACATATCTACGTGAAGCCATCGCAACAACCTTCAACATAAGGACTGCTTCCACGACCTCCCAAACACAGATCTGTTACCATCATTGCCGCAGCCTCAACACACCTAAGTGACTGCTTGCTATTGCTGCAGCCTCTCTTTATCAAACACAGATTTACTCGTGGCTCCAACAGTGACTCTTTAACACTAGAGTAGTTGGTGTACTGCTCTCCTTGACAGAAAAATGCCCAAACCCCAAAAATTACTTCACGAAGAGCACATGTTTGGATGGTCTTTGATCCCATTAAGGAGCTCAAAGGTAGAACGTACATTTCATACAATTTAGCTTTTTCAGAAATTGCCTTCTCTCGGGAAGCAGCATGCTGATACTTGACTAAGCCGGCAATTAAAAACTTTGATGGTTGATGTGCTACCCCACATACTCCATCAATTACTTTACCAAATTGGGCAGCACTCCAACCACTAGATGTAAGACTTTTGTGTGTTGTATCTATGATGAAAACACCAACACGAATTTTAGAGCTATTCTCACTGTAGAGAAACTCAATGCCTTCCACATTCTTTCCAACACACTTGATTGTCCATGGTAAAATGAATTGCAAACTAGAAGTGCCATTCTTTTGTGCAATGATCCACTGCACATATCCCCTAGTGATCTCAGGAATTGGCTCTTTCTCCTTTCCTTTTTGTAGTAGGAGATTTAGCCATTGCGTACAACTCGTGAAGAGAGATTTGTAAATCTCATCTGTAATGTTATAATGAGACTTACATTTATCCCATGAAGTAACTGCTATTCTTGATGGATCTATCTCTTTAAATACCATCAACATTTGAGGCTCAAAAACCCTGGTCTGCTTTAAGTTCGTTGTACGTGTAGTGAGGTCGAGCATGCCCGCTTGATGTGGTTGCTTCACTAAGCAGATCTTCTCATCTGTCAGCGCATGTTGTAGTATCTTGACCTCATTATCTTCTAAACCATTTAGGCATCTAAAGGTTGTTATACTTGGTTGTCGCCCACGAGCAGTTGATGTCTGATGCTTCTCCAAGATGTTTATCCACTGATCATAGATTTCATCATCGTACATGACCATGTGTGCTTCTTTGTTGGCAAATGATTTATGGTTGAATATGATGTTTGCCACATTTACAAAGGCCTTCAAAATAAAGAAAAGAAAATTAACTTTATTTCAAGACATATTTGAACAAAACAGGCATAGGGAAGTGGAACTTACATCCCAAGGTGCTCGACTCGGATGACCGACAGGAACACCTGCCTTGGGTTTTGTTGGTTTAGAATATGCAAGCCATTGACTACGGTCATGCTTCAAGACCTCCACATAAGGCTGGTGTTCCATTGCTGTTATTCTCTCCATGTCCTCCATTTTGGAAATTCGAACAGCAACCTCTTTCGGAGCGTCTACCACTATCCTTGCAGTTCTAAACTTGTAGAACTCATTTCTCAAAGCATACTTAGTGTTGTTGTTACGCAAAAAAGCTCTAGCCTCTATGATGGAATGTTGACCAGCTAGAATCCAGTAGTGGTATGTTGATAGCTTGTCTCCATGCACTTCAGTTGTTTGTAAAGGCATTTTTGTAATTGGGTTATACGACATCAAGTCTGCTGCACTGGAGAGTGTCCTGCAAATTGCTTCAAGAGATATTTCACATACACATCTGACAACGGTCTGCATTTATAGCCATCTGGTGCAAGGTTGCACTGCTCAAGTGGGATCAATTGGGTAAATTGTACACCAAATTTAAAATAGTGTGAAATTCCGACGTATCCATCTAGCCCACTCTTAGAAGTTTTGGCAACTTCTTTATCAAGATCTTTTTCTTTGGGCTGTATAATAGAGTCCAACACAGCTAAGGATGTTGAGTCCACAACCACTGCCACTGAGGGGGTTCCAACTGTTAGGGTTGCAAGTCCACTAGAATCTCCTGCTTCTTGAGTCTGTAAGGGTATAACTGAAAGATTTTCTTCGGCCACATTTCCACTATTTTCTCCAAGTGAGGGAGTCCAACTGTCCTTGAGCGTCTTAGATTGATTTGCTATACTTGTGTCTTCATTCTTTCACTTCTTATTCTTCTTTGTGCTGCTCAATTTACCTAAATATTGATTGAATTTCTTAAAACCCTCAATATATAAGTCTATAAAGTTCTCACTTGGAGTGTCGTCTTGAAGCTCCACCCACCTTGCTTTTGTCATTGTCACTCCTTCATAATCAACCTTCACCAATTTTTTAGCAAAGGCCACAGGCTCCAACAAGTAGGAGTCACCATTGAGTAGTTTTACTCCAAGGCATGGAGACATTTCAAGATCTGAACAATATTTCTTTATCTCCTTGACAATACCACAGTCCTTGAAGGGCAATCGCTCTTTATCTTGAAAGAGAAAGTGGAATTTCTCATCACTTCCACCATTTGGTAAGTGAAACTCTAGATACCAAGAACTTGGTGTTGAGCCTATTGCATCAACTGACTTTGACTTTCTCTTCTGAGAAATTTTTTGTAAAAAGAATGACATATATTTAGACAAGATGGATATTATTACATCCATATGGACCTAGGGCCATAGAGTCCCCTCTATGTTAAACCATGTGGTCCTAGGTCCAAAGGGTGCCAACAAAATGGTTCTACAAGTGTGCCTAGGCCACTCTATAGTAGTGTGATCACATGTTCTCTTATGACATTAGATGACCCTCAAAGAAGTATCCCTTGAATGGCCAAAATACCCCTTTAGAGCCTCTACACCAACAGCATATGGCATCATGTGGCCTGAAGGCCGTAGGGTCCCCTGCATGCTAGTAAGAACCTCTCTATGCTCTACATTAGCATCCTATGGCCCCAAGGCCACAAGGTGGCCTCAATGTTTTAAGGAAACGCTTCATGAGGGTTTTCTGGTAACCTATGACCCCAGGGCCATATGGTGCTCTCCATGCAAGTAAAAACCACTATTTTCTCTATATTGAGGAGACCTTGTGGGATGAAGTCCATAGGGTCCCCTCTATGCTAGTAAGAATCTCTGTTTACTCTATAATGCCACCATGTGGCCTGAAGATCATAGGGTTCCCTCTATGTTACTAAGAATCTCTTTGTGCTCTACGCTATATCACCTATGCTCTATGATCTATATTGACTTCCTATGGCCCCAAGACCACAAGGTGCCCTCATTGTTTCCAAAAACCCCTCATTGTTTTGCTATGGTCCTAGGGCCATAGCTCTCTATGCCGATATAAAGCACCAATTGCTCTATATTAGCTCCCTAAGGCCTGAAGGCCATAGGGTTGGCCTCAAGGGCCCCAAGGGTGCTCTATATGCCAATGAAAAATACTCTTTGCTCTATATTGAGAAGACCTTGTGGGCTGAAGGCCATAGGAACCCTTCTATGATGGATTTTTGACAACCAATCCCCCTAGGTCAGGATGTTCTATATGTTAGTAAAAACACTGTTTGCTCTATATTGGAACCATGTGACTTGAAAGCCATATGGTCCCCTATATTCTAGTAAGAGCCTCTCCATGCTCTATATTGGCACCCTTTGGCCTGAAGGCCATAGGGTCCGATCTTTGCTAGTAAGAACCGATCTATGCTCTATATTGGCACCCTATGGCCTTCAGGACATAGGGTCCCCTGTATGCTAGTAAGAACCTCTCTATGCTCTACACATACTATGACCCCAAGGACACAAGGTGCCCTCTATGTTTTAAAGAAACACTTCATGAGGGTTTTTTTTCAACCTATGGATCCAAGGCCATAGGGTGCTCTCTATGCTAGTAAAACACTATTTGCTCTATATTGAGGAGACTTTGTGGGCTGAAGGCCATAGGTTCCCCTCTACGCTACTGAGAACCTCTGTTTTCTCTACATTGACACCCTGTGGCCTGAAGGCCATAGGGTTCCCTGTATGCTAGTAAGAAGCTCTCTATGCTCTATGCTCTATGCTCTATATTGACATCCTATGGCCCCAAGGCCACAAGGTGCCCTCATTGTTTTGAAAAAACCCTAATTGTTTTGGCACCCTATGGCCACATGTATAAAGCACTATTTGGTCTCTCTATGTTAGTAAGAACCGATCTATGCTCTATATTGGCACCCTATGGCCTTCAGGCCATAGGGTCCCCCCTATGCTAGTAAGTAACTCTCTATGTTCTACACATCCTATGACCCCAAGGCCAAAAGTTGCCCTCTATGTTTTGAAGAAACCCTTCATGAGGGTTTTTTGGCAACCTATGGACCCAGAGCCATAGGATTCTCTCTATGCCATTGAGGAGACCTTGTGGGCTGAAGGCCATAGGGTCCCCTCTATGCTAGTAAGAACCTCTGTTTTCTCTACGTTGACACCCTGTGGCTTGAAGGCCATAGGGTTCCCTCTATGATAGTAAGAAGCTCTCTATGATCTATGCTCTATGCTCTATGCTCTATATTGACATCCTATGGCCCCAAGGCCGAAGGCCATAGGGTCCCCTCTATACTAGTAAGAACCTCTGTTTTCTCTATATTGACACCCTGTGGCCTGAAGGCCATAGGGTTCCCTCTATGGTAGTAAGAAGCTCTCTATGCTCTTTGCTATATGCTCTATATTTAGATCCTATGGCTCGAAGGCCACAAGGTGCCCTCATTGTTTCAGATGGAATGTAGGGCACCTTGTGACCCTAGGGAACATAGGGAATCCTATGGCCCTTGAGATTGTAGATTGTCACCCTATGGCCCTTGGGCCACAAGGTCTCTAGATGGGACAGAGGACATCCAAGGGTGGCCTACGTACATAGGGTACACCATGGTGCATATTAATGGGCACCATGGCTCTAGGGCCATAGGATCTCCAAAAAAAACAAATGGAACCCTATGGCCCTTGAGATTGTACATTGCCACCCTATGGCCCTTGGGCCACAAGGTCTCAAGATGGAACATAGGGCACCTTTTGATCCTATGGCCATAGATTCCTTTTGATCCTATGGCCATATGTTCCTTATGTTCCTTTTGGAGATCCTATGGCGCTAGGGCCATAGGATCTTCAGAAGGAACATATGGAACCATATGGCCCTTGAGATTGTACATTGCCATCCTATGGCCCTTGGGCCACAAGGTCTCTTGATGGGACATAGGGCACCCTGTGATCCTATGTCCGTAGGGCCATATGTTCATTTTGGAGATCCTATGGACCAAGGACCATAGGATCTCCAAAAGGAACATAGGGAACCTTGTGATCCTATGGTCCGAGGACCATAGGATCTCCAAAAGGAACATAGGGAACCCTATGGCCCTTGAGATTGTACATTGCCACCCTATGGCCCTTGGGCCAAAAGGTCTCTAGATGGGACATAGGGCACCCTTTGATCCTATGGTGCGAAGTTTCTTATGTTCCTTTTGGAGATCCTATGGCGCGAGGACCATAGGATCTCCAAAAGGAACATAGGGAACCCTATGGCCCTTGAGATTGTACATTCCCACACTATGGTCCTTGGGCCACAAGGTCTCCAATAGGTCACCCTTTGATCCTATAGCCCTAGGTTCTTTATGTTGCTTTTGGAGATTCTATGGCCCTAATGCCACCCTATCTCCAAAAGGAACATAGAGAACCCTATGGCCCTTGAGATTGTACATTGCCACCCTAAGGCCACAAGGTCTCTGGACCGGACATAGAGCACCATGTGATCCTATGGCCATAGTACCATATATATGTTTTGGAGATCTTATGGCCCTATGGCCATAGGATCTTCAATAGGAACATAGGGAACCCTATGACCCTTGAGATTGTACATTGGCACCCTATGGCCAGATGGGACATTGGTCATCCTATAGTACGATGTGAGACCACCCTATGGCCTTATGGTGATAGGGTGCCTTAGGGCCATATGTTACTCTTTAGTATGAGGTGAAACCCTATGTAACCACACCCTGTCTGCCCTTCTAAAGATTCTATTTCTAGTTTTATTTTAATAACTACAAATGAATTTTAAGAAACTATATTACACCATATCTTATAAACACATATAGTGTACACTTTCTTTCCCACCTTTTTGCCTCTTTTTTTTTCCCATCCTCCTGCAACAATTGAACCCTAATCCATCCTCATACAATAGCGCGCTCTACTCCTCCTCTTACAACGTGTGCCCAACTCCCCACAACCCAATTACAGGTATCCATAGTTTCAGCATTTTCTGTAGTTATTGTTTTTTGTATTTGCAGGTTTATAATTTTTTTGTAATTAGAGATTTTTGCAGTTAGAGTTTTATAATTTTATGTCGCTTATGAGGAGTTTTCTGTTTGACCAAATTAGGTCCCTAATAAGAGTTTTTCGTTTTACAAATTTAGGTCCCTAATTAGTGTCTTCTGTTTTACATTTTTAGGTTTCTAATTAGAGTATTCTGTATTACAGTTTTAGATCTCTAATTAGATTTTTCTGTTTTATAGTTCTAAAGTCTACAGTTTCACAGTTTTAGAGATGTAATTAATGATTTTTGTTTATTGTTTTAGAGAGAGGTGATTCACAACTTAGCTAAAACGTAATTAGATTAAGAACAGTTAAAAATGAATTAAGCAAAAAGATTAGGGTTTCTACAGGTTACCTGGCATACTCTCTACATCAATGACGACGAGTATGATGTTGTGACCACGGCCAAATCCTTTTTTGTACGTCGTGCACTCAAATGCATCTGTCTCAAAGAAGATGATCAAGTAATAGACATCTTCTCATTAGGCTATGGGACTAAAGAGGCACTACAACAACAGAGAAAGGTGATATCGGTTGCATGTGGTAGTGATCAAATGATGCAATTGGAATCTCTTTGCCATTCCATAGTGGAAGAAGACCTTGACCTTAGAAGGTGGGCAGGTTTGGATAACATAGAGAAAGTCAATGCCAAGGATTCAGAGGAAGAAGAAATTGAAGAACCATTGGATGCAAGTACTGAGGCCATTCTAGAAATTCTATAGGAAACAAGTTAAGCTAGCCACCCATGATATTACATTACTGATATTTAGATTATTATTGTTGTCATTTTATTTTATTTGTCCCATCTCAAATCTGCCCATGATGTTAAAAACATTGATGTTTGGCTCGTTATTTTTCTCAATTTATTTTCTTTGAAAAAATGTGAACTTGTGAGTTTGAGTTTTTTCACAATAAATGAATTAGACTTAAGTGTGTGATATTATATGGACATGTTGTGGTAAATAGAATTCTACATTTATATATGGTCATAAGATATATATTATGTATAAGATATATATTATGTAATACTTTAAAGTTAATTGATCATATGAGGTTTGGGAAGAATACCCTATGACTTGAGGATCACAGAGTTCTTTGTAGACTTGAGGATCATAGAGTTCTTTGTAGACATAACACCCTATGGCCATAGGGCCATAGAATCCCCCAAAAGAAAATGGGATACCCTACAACCTTACGGACATAGGGTGATTACACCGAGTCTCTAAAAGGGCACATAAGCATCTGGGTTACTCTATAGCCTTAGGCCCATAGGGTGTCAACATAGAATCCCCCAAAATCATTTGGCTACCCTACAATATTACGGATATAGGGTGATTACATAGAGTCTTTAAAAGGGCACATAAGTATTTGGGCTAGTCTACAGCCTTAAGGCCATAGGGTGTCAACACAGCTATCCTACAATCTTATGTATATAGAGTGATTACATAAAGTCTCTAAACGGGCACATGAGTATTTGGGCTATTCTAGAAGGAAACATAAGTTATCCAAGAGCATTTGGGATACCCTAAGGCCTTAGGGCCATAGGGTGGTGACATAGAATCTCCACAGGGGCACTTAAACCACCCCATGGATGCAAATCACCTAGCTCTTATGGACACATCTTATAAAACATCACATGACACCCTATGGCCTTTAGACCATAGGTTGGTTATTCTAGGTCACCTAAAGACTCTTTAAGTGTTTCAAAAATATTTTTCTTTGGCCTTATATCTCGTGTCCATATGCATTAGGGACATATATTTTTTATCTTGTAATTAAGGTTTAATATTCTATTGAGAGTTAAATAAGCTAGAAAAAACTAAAAAGTATTTAGTCCTCAAAATTCCAAAATAGAGTTTGAACAATTGATGTATGATCATTTTTTGTTGGGTGTAAGTTCTTCTATTGTGAATTGATGGTGTAAGCGTTTGAAATAATTATCTTTGTATTGCAACTAACTAGATTAAACATATATTCAACATTTGTTGTAAATGCCAATTATTTGCTTAGATAGTAAACATCGAGTATAAATGGTTATTGAAGCATTTGTCCTTTGGATTATGTGAAGGTCTAGTTCTTTAATTGTAACAAGATTTTATTCAAAGATATAAAGTGCGACTATTTTGTTCCAAACTATGAATTTGTTTCTCTTCTAGATGATGCAGAGAATTGGAATTTATATCTTGAATTTTTTTCAATAGAGGGAAGCTAGGACTAGTAGAATTGTTTAGCTTGTCATGTAGCAATCGGAACATTGTATCAAGGTTTATTGCAAAGAAATGATTGTATAATGTATAACCATTGTTTAAGTTTGTGAATTGGAAGTAGAAGGCAATGCAAGTTCCATAACATGTGCAATGCCATAAGGAGAATCCAGCACAAATACTTTTGTCCCCACAGGATTTGAAAATCAAAGTGCATGGTGAGCCGGACCTTCCATCCACCAATAGATCAATGCATTTGTGAATTAAAGTACTTGCAAATTTGATTTAAATGTTTAAATGTTATGATGATATTTGAAGGCAAAGACCCCTTCAATTGTGTGGCAAAGCAACAAATGTATGATGTATGATAATGATTCAATTTTTTATATTGGATTGCATATTTACCACAGTATTAACTTACACATTTTAATAAGATCATAAATACATTGAGATTTTATAAAAAAGTTAACACTTTGATTTTTCATGACTATCATTATCTAATTAAGTTGATATATACCACCTATAATTATTTTAATGTATATATACACTTGGATTTTTTCATGATTATTTTATTATGAAAACTTTTAATGTGTATATATCCTTGAAAATTATGTCAAAAGTATATCACATATATAAATGGTATTTAAGAAAACAACTTGACTTTTTTTATTGAAATTACTAATATTAGAAATAATGCTATGTGCTCTAATGACATCGTAATCAAGATCCGTTTGTGAATGTACCAGGGATGCCTTGGCCACCCTATGTCCCTTGGGCCATAGGATACGAACTTAGAGCATATAGTGTTTCTTACTAGCATTGAAGACACCCTTTGGCCCTTGGTTCATACGCCAACTTAGAGCATGGAGGATTTCCTTTTAGCATAGAAGCATAGAGGGCACCTTGTGGCCCCAGGGCCATAGGGTGCTAACATAAAGCATGTAGAATTTCTTGCTAACATGAAAGGTACCCTATGGCCCCAATAGTTCCAACAAAGATCATATAGGGTCTCTTAGTAGCATAGAGAGCACTCTATGACCCTAGTACCATAGGGCTCTAACATAGAGTCTATGAAGAGGCACGTAAGGACAGAGGACACCCTATGGCCTTAGGACCATAGGATGCCATAGAGGACACCCTATGGCCCTAGGACCATAAGATGCCATCATCCCATGTACGATTTCTCTTTTACCATAGAGGACATCTTATGGATCTAGGGTCATAAGATTCCAACATAGTGCATAAATGGCTTCTTATAAGTATACACGTAAACATAGTGCATAGAGGGAATTTTACTAGCATAAAGACCGCCCTATGGCCTTAGGGCCATAGGGTGCCAACATAGAGCATAGAGGGATTTTTATTAGCACCTTGTTGCCCTTGGGACGCCATAGTGTCATAAAGTGATTTTTGTATATATAGTAGAGAATTCTCACACACATGATACCTTGGTCACCATCTGGACCTTGGACCATATGATAGTAGCATAGAGGACACCCTATAGCCCTAGAGTTTCCTTCTATCCCTAGGGCCATACACTGCCAACATATAGTGTACATGGTTTCTTCATAGAGCAAACCTTTTAGCCCTACGCAATAGAGTGGAAACCTAGACCATATAATGTATCCTACTAGCATAGGAGGCACCCTATGACCCTGAGGCAAAAGAGTACCAATTTAGGGCATAATGGGTCTCTTCCTAGGATGAAGGGCACAGTGTGGCCCTAAGGAGCACCCTATGGCCCTGGGGCCATAGGGTGTCAACATAGTCAAATGGAGTGTAAACTTAGAGCATAGAGGGTTTCTTACTATCATGGAGGACACCCTGTGTCCTTGATGCCATAGGGTGCAAACATATAGCATGGAGGGTTTCTTGCTAGCATAGAGAGAACCCTATGGCCTTGGGGCCATATGATTCCAACAAAGAGCATAAACGGTTTTTTGATAGCATAGAGGATAGCTTATTTCCCTGGGGCCATATGATACAAAAATAAAAGAGTCTTAAGAAGGGCACATAGGCCACTAAACCACCATAGGGCCATAAGGTGGAGAAAGCATATATGGTTTCTTACTAGTGCTCATAGAGGGCATCTTGTGGCCCTATGACAACCCATGGCCTTAGGGCCATAGGGTGACACATAAATAAAGTACCATATGGCTTTGAAGCCATAGATCTATTTATATGTTGAGACCTCCCAACAATCCTAACCCTATGGCCTTGAGGCCATAAAGAGACATATTTTGAATTATCTTAAAGTCATAGAGATATCTACAAAGAGAACCGTATGGCCTGAAGGCCATAAGAAACTTAGTCAAGGAAATCATCCAATGCAAGAAGATCATGGAAATAGAAAATGAGACTTGTGCTCTAGAGCTTAAAGGCATAATTGTTTCTCCAAGTATACTTCTAGGCGCCACCATCATGGACAAAGAACTAATGTAGCTAGATAAAGATTAGGAATCTCTAGACAATAAGGAGCATAAAAATAAATTCATTGTAGATGTGTTGTCAGTTAGTAAATTTGCTATTTGCGATTAGTTTTTTCTAAGAGTGTGACAAAAAAGAGTTATCAAAATGTAGATACTTTGGAATCTAAAATTAGGTGTTCTTTAAACTTGCAGCCCTTCAATAAGATATTGCGGCTGACAAAGTTTTACTCGAGATTGTTGGTATAGAGGATACTAATGCCATTGACCCTACTGAGAAAGATTTTATCAATCTCCATGTCAACCAAAGACTTTCTGACAAAGATGACAAGAATCTACAAGTCTTTGAAGGTCAACTGCTACAACGACTGGAGGTAAATTTAAAGAGTAATCCAATGGAAGAAGACAGTGAAAGTTCCAGAACATGTGCAAGGTAAGAAGAAGAATCCAATGAAAATATTCTAGTAGCCCAAGATTTGGGAATTGGATTGCATGACACCACAATGGAAGTAGAAGGCAATGGAAGTTCCAGAACATGTGCAACGCTAGAAGGAGAATCCAACACAAATATTTTAGCACCCCAGGATTTGGAAATTGAAGTGCATGGTGAGTCAAACCTTCCATCCACCAACAAACCAATGCTGACTATAATAGTGAGCTTGTGTGGATTTTTCCTGAGGAGATGCTGGTAAAAGTCCAAGAAAATGAAGAGCTTGAAGTTTGGACATGAGCATATTGTTCTTCGTCCAGGATGCATTGAGTTTTTAAAGGCTCTACTTAGCAATTTCAATGTAGGGATATGGTCAGCTGCTAATGACATGCATGTTGTGGGCGTCATCAAGATTTTAGAAAAGGAAGCTAAAGAAAAATTTCCATTCTTTATGATATGGGGGCAAAGCCAATGTCAACCATGCGTAGAATCAAGGATCACTCGCTTAGATAATCCAGGAGTAGAAGCACTTTTCAAACCGTTGGCTATTGCATCATCAAAATTTGGACTTGATGCAAGAAGATTGCTTCTTGTAGATGATGAACCATTAAAGGGATGTGTGAATCCTGCATTGAATTGTATTTTTCCACCATCATTTAATGTTGATGATGAGGACGATAATATCCTCCTTGGGGAGCTGTTACCATATATCAAAGCTCTCAATCATGTTAATGGCATTTGCACAGTTACAGGGTCTCATTTATATGGACAAGCACCCATTGCTCAAGGTCATGAGCTTTATAACCGTATACACAAGGTTGTTGCAGAGTGGGAGGAGAGAAATCTAATTTTTCTCGGAAAAACCTACTCCACGAGAAGGCTACTAGAAGTTTCTCGTCCTCTTCACGATGAGAAAGTTACAACATTTAGCACTAGTGGAATGTCCACTCGAAGTCAATACAAGAAACTTTCAGCACGTGATCGAGAAAAAGTAAGGGTTTTAAAGAATATCAAATCATTATCAGCCTTGAAAGGTACAGAAGCAATCATGCTTGCCCAAAAATTGGGATACAAGGAGCCCGTGATCAAAGTACATGAAGCCAGGAATTATATAAAGCATCTAAAAATTCAGTATGATCTCAAATAGCTCTATATCAAGAAATGATGGAGCAATGTTTTGTAACATTTTGTCATTTACAAAGATATTTATGTACTCAGAGACTTTGTTAGAGTGCTTAGGGTTTCAAGATATATGAAGATGTAAATGATTAATAGTTTTTTAAATTGTCTTTCAATACTATAAGTAACTTCTGAATTTCATGTGCCAAATGCTCTTTTTTTTAAAAGCTTTTATAGTTGTTTGCTTTGAAATTTGAGTTCATTGTGCCATCAAGGACAATCTACATGCTCATAAGGTCAAATCTTGCTCTATAACCTTGGGGGAATTGCACTTTATGGTCTCAATACCCTATGACTCTAAGGCCATAGGGTCATAGTTTGGCATGTGTTCTTGCATAGGACTTACTAAGTGTAACCACAAATTAGCACCCTATGTCCCTAAGGTCTTCAACACACTTAATATCTCTATATTAACTTCTTTTTTTAAATCATTTTAGGGCTTCTAAGAAAAAATGTTTTGCTATTAGATTATCACAAAATAGAGGAGCTCCCTTTCATATTACATCAAATATCACATTCAAACCAAGAGCAATGGTTTCATTATCTACCAACATCTTTCCAATAGGACAAAAGAACACTTATCTTGGATTTAGAGGGTGTGCTTCTTGCAACATTTGAGCTTCAATCAAGGCCAACTGGACCAAGTACATGTGCATTGTAGAAGATAACAATGAGGTGTATGCGGTGCACCTAGATGCAAAGTATTTCTTAAGATTTTGCTTTGAGTTCTTTGAGGTTTGGATTTGGAGCTGCCATCGTTTACAAAAAGCTCAACACATAATCAAGACCTGTTTTCCTACACAAAGTCACAAATTCAAGATGATTATGGATAACCGGTGCTGCCAAAATTCAAATTTCATGATCGGTTACAAAAGAGCCTATCACAAAAATCTTTCGACCCTATGGAAGCTATTTGATTATTTAGATGGGGGCAACACTATAATATTTAATGATAGTCCATATCGAGTGATGTGGAATATGCAAGGAACTTATATGATTTTTCCAAAGTTTTGGAACCAACCTACTCAATTGCTTCAAATTTTTTTAAAAGATGAAATTGTTCCATGGTTATGTGGATGGTTGTATGCTAAAGACAAGAGAGACTATATTAAGAAATTTTGTAATGTTCCATCCTGATCCTGAGACTCGCTATGTAATGCAATGTTATATGTCTCAAAGGACTCAAAATCTCAAGAGAAGGAGGCCACCTTAAGTGTATTAGTTAAGTATTCTAAATAGCATCTACCAAGTATTTGGCATTGTGTACTTTTCAAATTTTAAACTCGATGGAATGTTGTGGGATATCTTGAAACATCTTTAAAATATTTGTTTAGTCAATGACAATTAAGCAGCATAAGTGATAGCCTTCTGACATGTGTCCCCCTTTCCCCTTTTGTGAGAGCTTTAGGTAATTTAATAATTCAACTAAACTCTCATTAGACCCCTTTGCCTCCTGGCCAATAGGAATCAGGCAAGCCATTGGGCTGTTGAATGCTCATTGGACCCCTTCGGAGACTGTCCAATAGTCTTCTAGAGGACTTAATTCTCATTGGTTCTTTTATTAAGTGTTTTTAAATTAATTAAACTAGATTTACTCTAGCCTAATTCTCATTGGTCCACCTCCAAGGCCATCCGATAGGAATTGGGTACACCTTGTGGGCATCTGGCCTAGGGAGCTGACTTTTTCTTCTTATTAATTGTCTTTATTAAGTGATCCAAACAATCGGAATGTTCTTGACATTTCGTAGTGTTACAAAACGGTGTTTTTTGAACACCCTCAATCTTGGAGATATCATACTCTTTCTAGTTAGTACTTTATTGTACATGCGATGAAGACCATCATTTTTATGAAACTGTCAAGTTGGTGGTAATCTTTATGTCTATACTTTATACTATTTTGACATAATCAATGTATACAATTCGTATTATTCACATCAAATGGTGTTTTTAAACACCTCCTTTTTTTGAGACACCATCTCTAAAACCTTTGAGTGAAGTTTTAAAGCATGTACTTGATGTAAAAAATCTTCATCTTAACATTGATTCTTTGGCACAAACTTATATTAGGAGTTTTTATACTGTAGTTTTATGTTAAGAAATAAATTCAAGGTTAGAATTATGATAGTTTATCTAAGTAAGTGCCTCATTTAACTTTGTATAGCTAAATAAAATACCAAATGGAATTATAGGTGCAATAGATGACATCTTATGGTCTTAGGCCCATAGGATACTCTATATTATTGTTTAGATTTTTTAATTGTTTGTGAACATAGATCATAGAGGGTTTTTCTCACTACCATAGAGGATATCCTATGGCTTTGGGGCCACATGGTCTCAATATTGAGCGTAGAGGATTTCTTACTAGCATAGAGGGTACCTTGTGGCCCTAGGTCTATAGGGTGCAAACACAGAGTATAGAGGATTTCTTACTAGCATAGAGGGCACCCTATGGTCTAAGGCCATATGGTGACAACATATAGAATAAAGGGTTTCTAACTAGCATACGAGGCACGCCTTGTGCACCTGGGGACATAGAATGCCAACATAGAGCATAGAAGGGTTTCTTATTGGCATAAACAACATCTTGTGGCCCTAAGACAACCTACAGCCTTAGGGACATAGGGTGGCACATAAATAAAGTCCCATATGGCTTTGAAGCACTGGATCTCTTTATACGTTGGGACCAGCTAACAATCCTAACCCTATGGCCTTGAGGTCATAAAGAGACATATTTTGGATTATCTTAAAGTCATAGACATGTCTACAAAGAGCACCATATGGCCTTAAGACCATAGGTGCAATAGATGGCATCTCATGGTCTTATAGCCATAGGATACTATATAGTATTGTTTTGACTTTTTAAGTGTGAAATATTAGTTTGAATGTTGTTTAAATTATCGTGTATTTAAAACTTGATAGCATGCTACAAAACCATGACCAAGTATTTTGTTATACATGGATTAAAGTCACCAAATTATGACAAGAGTGTTTAATAGTATTTACCTTTACATATTATCTTTTTTAATTGCTGTAATCAATCTATATGCTGCTTTAAAATCATATCAATTGGTTTTTTTGACACCTCATTTTTTGAGAAGCTACTTCTAGAAGCATTTGTTGAATTTTGAAAAGCACTGATGTCATACAAATCCTCTTTCCAAAAACTATATTGGAGGTTTATTCTTAAATTTTATAGTAGAGAAACAAAATAGACTCATACAATCATGATAATTTATATAAATTAAAGGCAAATAGAGATTAGAAATCATAAAATAACACAATCCTCGCATACACGTTTAGAATTTGGGAAACAGGATTTTCCCAAATTATCTAAAATGGTGTTCTAATGTAATCCCAATATGTATTTTGGCTTTAGGTATTTACTTATTTGTCAAAGTCTTGGGTAGGGTAATTTATTGAGGGGGGTACTTAAGGGCTCCCAGACTAGTATATAGGCAACACCTTGTGCCCATTGTATATTACTAATTAATTTCCTAGTTGATTGGTTCGCTAATCTCTCTCTCTCTCTCTCTCTCTCTCTCTCTCTCTCTCTCTCTCTCTCTCTCTCTCTCTCTCTCGTGTATTCTCCCCATTTCTCTATGCTTCCTCATCGTTGACTTTGATAAGATGAGAAACACTTGAACTAGCTAGGTTATTTGTTGAGCATCTCTACAAGCTATATGGCTTGCATGTAGCTGTAGTGTCACATAGAGATATAAGATTTTGATAGTCGCTTTTGGAGGGAGGTCTTTGAAAAGCTAGACACTACTTTGAACATGAGTCCAATTGATCTTTAAAATTTGATGGTCAGATAGAAAGAATTATCCAGATTTTAGAAGACATGTTGTGCTCTTATTTGAGCAAGAAAGAGACATAGTTATCACATTTGGAGTTTGCTTACAACACCTCCAAAAATCTGACAACATGCTTCACAATCTTCATGTTGGTATATGGTTTTAAGCCTAGATCCCCTATGACTGTAGGGCTAGAAAAGGAGAAGTTTCAATCTACCAAGGAGTACAGGCTCCAAACATCCAACTACAGGCTTCACAACATTCATGTTGGTGTATGGTTTTAAGCCTAGATCCCATGTGGCTATAGGGCTAGAAAAGGATAAGATTCAATCTACCAAGGACTTCCTTGAAGACATGAATGGCATACTAAAAGAAGCCAGAGAAAGAATATGTAGTGCACAAGCTAGCGCCTAGATATATGCCAACAAAAGGTGAAGCCCTATTACCTTTGAAGAAGGTGAGTTTGTTTTCTTAAAAGTTCTTCTGTAGTCAAAACCCATGGATACAAGAAAGTGTGCTAAAATTTCCTTCAAGAAACCTCAATTCACTCTGTCATAGGCCTTCTCAAAATTGAGAAGAAGAAGCACCACTAGATCCTCTCCTTGAAGACGAGCCAGAGCATTCACCTCTTAGAAGGTGAAAATGTCGTCAAGGATACTACACATCTTGACAAAACCCGTTCGTGTCTTGTGTATGATGCTCTCAAGTAGCAGTTGAATTCTCAAACACAAAGCTTATGCTAGAATTTTGTAGGTTGAGTTGTGGATAGTGATCGGCAACGTACACTACCAAATTTTATCCAAAGATCCCCCCTCCTTGGGGATGAGATAAAACAATCCCTCACTCATCTCCTCTGGCAAATTCTTAGTGTGCACAATGTGCTGGTATGCATTACACAAGTATTGACCAAGGACCTCCTAATACCAGCAAACCATCCCCCCCTAGGCAGTGGCAAGTCATTATTTTAACTTTTTCTGAGGGATCGACCCACCTTATCACAGTAGACATCTCCTTAGGAAGCTCATTGTCACAGGTCTCCTTCTAGGGGATGTAGAGATACGTTGTAGCATGATCTAATTGCAACCCACAAAATTATCAAATTGTGGATCGAGCAACCCGGCTAGGGCATGGAAGCACAAGCCTAAGATGAATGGAATAGAGGATTCAAGAGATCACCTCTCCATTGCAAGTAGAGATTAGCCATGGCAAGACTAACTCTAAACCTGCTCTAATCACTAATCAATTAATCTCCTAAACCCACCGAAGTCCGACTTGCCATAGACTAGAAACTCCAAACACACTAATGATAAGCACACATTAATTACCACACGTCAATTAAGGCACTTCATCAATAGCTTACACACACGAGGTGAATGGTGTTAGAGCTCCATAAAACCTATCTACACACACAAGCAAAGGATAGGACACACACACAAATTAGAAGATTAAGACCCAACTTAATCACCCTAATTTATGATGCTAAATATCACAAATCAATTGCTCGTAGAGAGATAAGAGTGGTTACTAGCAAGAAGTACATACATCTCTCAAATCTAGAATAATGAAAGTGTAATACTACTTCATGACAAGATGAAATGTAGAGAAGAAGTGACTAATGAGAAAATAAGAATTAGATTAATCAAGAAGAGCTTACACTAATTACAATGGTTAGCACTAGCCTCTCAAGCATAGACATTAAGCTCAAAGCTAGGCCAAAGAGTGAACACTCTAGAGAGAGGGAGCTCTCAAAAGTGGATCCTCAAGAGTGGATAAGAATGAAGCCTCCTTACACAAAGGCTTTCTTTTAAGGGCTTTCACCACTTTCCCTTCTAGTATGGGTTTAAGCTTGAGCCCTTAAATTACCATATACAACTTTGGAACTCCAAGTGAGCCCAAGACTTTACAAAGTGCATGGGAAATATTGTGACATCCATAGATATCTCCCGCTTGATGCATATTTGGTGTGGCCTGTGTTAGCCGCTACTAACATTCCCCCCTTCCTAATTTGGTGCACGTCCTCGTGTGACAGTGATGCAAGACACGGTGACATGGTAGAAAGCAAGCACATTTGAACAATCATGTAAAGTTGCTTCTAAAAGATGGGTCAATCATAGTCAAAAACAAGATAACACAAAGGGAAAAAAAACACGTAAATCTATTGTGAAGATCAAACCACTTGAAAATTCAGTTTTATGCATGAAACACAAGCAATCAATTATGAGCCTAGGCTAATGCAAGTTCATAAACCTACTAGCCTAAAAACTATGTGAACAATCTTAATAAATCATTCAAGTATATCATGTCTATGGGCTATAAAAAGCTCCTAATCTATTAGTACATTGTCAAAGATTTTTGAAGCTCATGGAAGTTTTCTCTTTGTCATTTCATTGAAAAAAGTAAAAACACAATCACAAGGCTACCACCCCAAGGCAAGTCAAGGTGCGACTCTCGGCTTCTTGAACCCTCAAGAAGGTGTTCCAAAAGCCTACTAACATACCAAGGCAACGGCTAACCCCTATCAGCCCAAGGCATCGGTTTAGGGCCTTGACCAAGCAAGCCAAGGTGATTCCCCTCGCCTGCCAAGTGCCAATAAGGCGCTAGGCCTCACATAGACACAACATAACATAAATATTTTTTATTTTCATGTGTCTAGTAGAATTTTGCTACTTTTTCTTGACATTTTTGCTTCATTGATTCATTTTTTAGCACTTTTTTATTGCTTCCTTTATGAGATGCTTATGGCAATTGGACTAAAGAACTAAAGCAGCCTAATCATAGCCCTAGGTCATGTTAAAAAAGAATGGAGTATTAAGACTATCACTAAGAGTCTAGGACTAGCAAGAAATGATCCTACATTAATCTAAGGTCAAGGCCAATTACCTATGATCAGCACACATAAAACCTAATTTTTTGATGAGTTAATTTTCACAAAGCAAAGTGTTGAAACTTTAGGATGCATAGCTTTCGAACATGAAAAAACCATAGCTTAGAAGCAACCTTTCACTTAAGCCATGCATAGAGAATGAAGAGATGAGAAGAAAGCAAAATCATGGAAGGATTACACCTATTCATTCTCTTTGTACATCCTTGAGCAAGCATCCCCTTTGTATATAGAAGCCTCTTGATCTTTTTATTTGCAAAAGAAGCTGATTTGAAGACAAGTGTGAACACGAGCTCCAAAGCCTTTTATTGAAATCCAAAATCACACAAAAACATTAATGAAAACCTAAAGCTAGGGTCTTGCATACCCGAATTTGCCAAAGGGAAAAAAGTGCCTTTGGTTATGCACATAATTCTCTTAAGTAGAAAATTTATGCATACACATCAACCATGAGAGATAAAATGCTTCTACATAAGAAAATTTTGCAATTTGTACAACCTCTCATGCATGATTCAAAAGTTTGATTAATTTCTAGCTCAATGAAATATGGAAAAACAAGCCAAGAGCTGAAAATAATGCAACTTTTGATTGAAATGAAGTGGCTCTTGAAAGCCGGGTTTTACAATTTAAAGCTTTCCAAAAAGTTGGCTAACAACTAGCTCACATGAAATTTTACATTTTTTAGTGCAATCTATGAGTTAGAGATGACTGCAACTTGATGAAATGAGAATGAATGGCTCTTGATAGCCAAATTTGTACTTGGTAAATACTAGCTCAAAATGAAAAGTTTTAACTTTTGACCAAGCTATGAGCTAGCACATATACAACTTTTAATCCAATCAATTGGAATGGCTCTAATTAGCCAAATTTTGCAATATGGCAATGATGACCCCTTCTTGGATTAATGGAAGCACACTCCTTCCACACCCCTTCAAAATGAAACTCAATCATTAGTACTTTTAGGCATTTTTCATTCAAAGTAAGCACTAAAAAATCAACCACAAAACCAAAATTTTCATGCTCTCTCTTGGCCATTAAAACAAGCTCAATTTTAATGCTTTCCAATGATTTTTCATTCAAGTCGAGCACTAAAATGTATCAAGCAATGCCAAATCCAAATTTTAATTCATAGAACCATATTATGGTCAATAGCAAACCCTCAATTTAATGCTATATAATGACCATTTTCCCAAAATCATGCTCACTTTAGCATATTTGGCATACATGTTAAAAGGAAGAGAGAGTTTCATAAAGTGCATTGACTTTGACCAATGCTAGCCCTGATGATGGTGGACTTTGCACAACCCAATATTATGAATGCTCCTTGTTTAGCCACTAAAATTTGACTTTGCAATCATCACTTTAAAATAGCTCACCTTTTAGTGCCAAAATATACCCAAAACAATCATCACCATGTGGCTTAAATATAACTTTAAGGTATGCACACAAATCCACTGAGCCAATTTTTAAGCATAAAAAATACCAAGCAATATTTTTTTTTCCATTTTATTGCTTCTTGATCGTCCATCTTGATATGGCTCAAGGTTCCAATGAGATACCCCTTTTCTTGTTTTAAATGTCTCAGCCCAAGGCTCAATTGGAGTCTTTTGTTGTCTATATATTCTAGCAAGGTTGAGGTGGGAACACTCTCTTGCTAAGCTTAAATTTATTATTTTATTTTTTTTTCTTTTTTTAAAAAAAAATTCTTGCTGTCGAAGACGAAAAACTGCAGTGTGGGAGGAGATGGTGGGGACACCGCCGGCCAAGAGTCTCCAAGCCATGCAGAACGCAATGGCGCCCTGCTTTTGTGAGGCAGCTAGGGAATTTGTGATTCGCCATAGTTGGCGGGGTGCATCGCGAGTGTGTGTGTGCGTGTATGAGTGATTACGCCATATTTGGCATCCAGTGGAGAAGGCGGGTTTTGTGGGCTTTGAAAGCCTCAGAAGGCAGTGCAGAGTATGTGTGTGTGTGTTTGTGTGTGGAAGGTCAACAAAGCAGGCACGAGAGAGGTGGCGCCGAGTTACCCAGTGACGCATCCATCCAGCTGATCCCGCTTCTACTGTGTGCATGTGTTTGCTATTTTGGGTGAGGTGGGCCTACAGCAGTGCATCTGAAGCAGCCAGTGGGCTGGTTGTAGGTGCGCGAGCATTAAGTGCAGGGTTTTCACTCAATAGGGCGAGAGATGCCATGTCCCGACCTGAAGCAGTGGCAAAAAAAGTGGGGATCATTGAAGGGTATTCGAGTCGCGACATGTGTGTGTCTTCAACTTGTAGGAAAAGCTGCGCACAGCTAGGTCACTTGGGTGTTGTTTTGTGTGTGAGTGTGGGGTAATGCTAAGCCAATCCAGCAGGCGTCGTGGGTGTGTATGTGAGTCCGAAATAAATAAATTAATTCGCCATGCAATTCAAGAGAGAGAAAGAGAGAGACCAAGAAGTTGTTCGACACATTTTTTTATTTTTTTTATTTTTTAATTCTTAAGAAGAGGTTCCCACGAAGCAATCGTGTATGTGTTTGGAAGTGGCCCGAGCATGTATTGGACATTTCGCAAGCATTTTCCTTAAGAGATTTTGCAATCAAAATCACTATCCTTTGCACACGTGATGATCGAAACCGCTATCAAAAGTTATGGAAATACTCAATGCACATTCCCTCTTAGTAGTGAAAAAATGTTTGCAACTGATAAATTTCAAATCCGGCTTGCAATTGCATCATTGTTCTAAAGCAGTGGATAAATGATGTACACAAATTAATCCCAAAAATCCAAATCATTCTCAAAACAAATGACCTACAAATCCATTCGCGTTTTTGGTTTTGATTTCAAATTTGAATCAATCAATCGGGAAATGCACACAAGCTTCTCTAATGCCTGATTTTCTTTCAATTGCCAATTCAATCCAATTTATCAATCATTGCAACTCAAGTTGCTCATATCCGCGGATATCCACAATAAGGCAAACCCAATTGGCACAAAACATTGGTAAATTCAAACCCGGTTTTTAATCATTGCAAATTTAATTGCTCATATCTCAAAGCCCTAATCATCCAAATCAAATCGGATTTATCATTTGGTTTGTACGGTTACACACAATTGATTATAGCATTTGCAAAGGCACAATTCAATGAAGCTTCTACCAATTCCCATCAAATTGGCATACACATCAATTATTTGGCCAAATTAATCATCATAATTGGTAAAAATACCAATTATTCATTCAAGAACCGGATTGCACATGCCATTGAGTAGGCACACACACCCAAATTTAGGCCAAAATTTTATGAAAAAATTACATCAATTCCACATTGCAATGCACAAATTGCAAACTCAATCAAGCATAAATGAATGCATGCATGCTCAATTTCTAAAAAATTGAACTATTTTCACCCAATCAAGCAATGCACACACTCAAAAATTAAGCACAAACGATCAATTTTTTTGCAATTGGAACTGAATTTAGGCTTATACCTAATGATTTTAGATAATTTTCATGAAAATTTCATAATCAAAAATCATTTATGTGTCCTAATTGACCATTAATCATAAATAAGCAAGTGGTCTTGGATAGGCGCACACACTCAATTTTTGCCCAAATTTTTGGCAATTAGGCTTATCCAATGATTGAATTAGCCTAACATACACATCCTTTACATGATTGCATACTCATGTATCATCAATTCCATCACTTTATATGCATGCACACACTAAAGATTAGGTGCACACACACTTGAAATTTTTGACAGTTTTTTTCCTCTTTGGTGTGTGCATACACACTATGATTTTTATGCACACACGTGAATTCTTGATAGGAATCAAGCATTATTTGGATACACACAAAGTTCATTAGTCACAATTTGACTATCAATTTAATTCAAAGTGTATCAAATTAGGTGCAAAGTGTAGGTCAATTTGTGTTACACACCTAATTTTAGCAAATGATTAACAACATTGAACCTCATTAATCAATCAAAAATTGACATAACAAGTGAGTGCACTTACATCATAATTACACTCCAAGCTATTCCTTTGCTCCACGCGGAGTCGCATCATTACCATCACAAGTGTGTGCACCATCAATTCGGCTCCAAAATTGACCATTTGTAGGTCAAAAAATCACACACTCAAATCCTCAAATTAGGCACAAATTAGCACAATTATCTTTATTAGAGTGATGATTCCACCTCTTGCAAGGGGATTTCACATACTTTACACTTCAAATGTCAGTGGTTAGGTTAGTATGGTTAGCCAAAATTAGTAGAAATTAGTATAATTAGCATGGAAAGAAGCGAAGTTAGCAAGGGTTAGCATGAAATTAGTGCAATTGGGGGTTTGGGGTATTCATAACTCAACATTAGCATCAATTTACAATCATCAAATCACACCAAAATTAAGTTACACAAACTCAAAAACCGAGAAATTAGTAATGAAATTACTCTATTCTACACATCCTAAATTCAATAGCTTAGGTTATCGATCCCTGGCAACAACGACGCCAAATGTAGGGATGCTTTGTAGCACGACCTAATCGCAACCCACAAAATTGTCAAATTGTGGATCGAGCAACCCGGCTAGGGCATGGAAGCACAAGCCTAAGATGAATGGAATAGAGGATTCAAGAGATCACCTCTCCATTGCAAGTAGAGATTAGCCATGGCAAGACTAACTCTAAACCTACTCTAATCACTAATCAATTAATCTCCTAAACCCACCGAAGTCCGACTTGCCATAGACTAGAAACTACAAACACACTAATGATAAGCACACATTAATTACCACATGTCAATTAAGGCACTTCATCAATAGCTTACACACACGAGGTGAATGGTGCTAGAGCTCCATAAAACCTATCTACACACACAAGCAAAGGATAGGACACACACACAAATTAGAAGATTAAGACCCAACTTAATCACCCTAATTTATGATGCTAAATATCACAAATCAATTGCTCGTAGAGAGATAAGAGTGGTTACTAGCAAGAAGTACATACATCTCTCAAATCTAGAATAATGAAAGTGTAATACTACTTCATGACAAGATGAAATGTAGAGAAGAAGTGACTAATGAGAAAATAAGAATTAGATTAATCAAGAAGAGCTTACACTAATTACAATGGTTAGCACTAGCCTCTCAAGCATAGACATTAAGCTCAAGGCTAAGCCAAAGAGTGAACACTCTAAAGAGAGGGAGCTCTCAAAAGTGGATCCTCAACAGTGGATACTCAAGAATAAAGCCTCCTTACACAGGCTTCCTTTTAATTAAGGGCTTTCACCACTTTCCCTTGTACTATGGGTTTAAGCTTGAGCCCTTAAACTACCATACACAACTTTGGAACTCCAAGTGAGCCCAAGACTTTACAAAGTGAGTGGGAAATATTGTGACATCCATAGATATCTCCTGCTTGATGCATATGTGGTGTAGCTTGTGTTAGCCGCTGCTAACAGGGGAGGAGCTTTGGAAGGAGGTGTTGCTTCACGGGATTCGTGCCAAAGTCCCATAGACAGCAAACCCATGGAGCCCTTGCACTTGTTGGATTTTCACGGAGATGGGCAGAGTGGGCCTAAGTAAGAGATGGGAGGACCGTTTTGATTTGAGCTTTGATCTTGGGAGCCTGTGTCAAGATATTGTAGAGGCTATACCAACAAAGTGGCACATCCCTCTTGAGTTGGAGGCTTCCTGTTGGATGGGGGCTTTCACTCAATTGGGGGTCCAAACAAAGTGCCCCTTTGGTTGAATGATGCTTCTAGCAAATCCAAGTTGTGGGCATCAAGGGGAGGACTAGAGTGGTAGACCCAGACATGTCAGCTCTTAAGTCTGGATACTGGTGATTATGGGTGTGGGAGAGCCGCTCCTTGGTGCAAGTGAAGTGGGAGCCGAGGGAGTGGTTTTCGGGTAACCCTTTTACTCTTGTCGATCACTCGAGGACTCCTTTCTGCCGGTACATAGCACGGCTGAGACATCACATACTTGCAGCACGGAGGGACATTTGTCCTGCTACAACGGATTATTAGTGGGAGGAGGATCTCACATCTGAGTTTCTTGGAAGATTTTTGGGGGTGTATGTGGGATAACAGACAACTAAAAAGAGTCACTATGTTCTAGTGGTGGCTAGTAAACTATTGGGTTACTCCAATTGGGATTTGGTTCGTGCACAATGGTCACTCTGCTACATGTTTTGCCTGTGACCATACAACTTCAAACACAAGGCTACTGTCTATGGGACTACCCCATGGCACATCAGGTCTGACTTCAAATACTTTGATTGATGGCTGAACTTTTGCCAGTATACATGGGATGTTGCAACTTGGTCCACCCTTACGAGCCCAGCACTTCGCTTCGAGATGACTTTAGTCAGCAGGATGATTGTGATTTGGGAGGGTTGGCCTAGACTTCAGCCTGCCACAAAGCTTGTATCTCAGGAGTGGAGAAGAGATAAAGAGAGTTGTTGGGAGCTCATCTATAGTTTGATACTTTGGTTTATTTGGAGAGCCCGATGCTTCTGCATCTTCGAGGTTGGACATGTGCCAATGGTTGAGACTGTACGAGACATATGGCTAGAGCTAATTTATAGGCTTAAGGGCCATTTTGGGAGGCTTCGGAGCAGCCCCGAATACATGCGGGAGTACCGTGAGGTTTTCTTGCAACTTTGGCAACCAGGTCCTTTCTTCACCATAGCTCATGGGGCACCTAGATGGCACTACCACCCACAAGTGTGATTGTTTCCTCCTCCCATATCTTGATTCGACCATCATTGGACTTTTCATAGGGAGAGTCTCCCCACCCTTTGATGTAGCCCTCTCTAGTAGGGGCAGTTTGTAGCCCATTAGGCGGGTTTTTTCAACTAATGGAAGGATCTTTCTTTGGAACAAAACAAAAGTAATTACAATGTAGGCAATCACAACTCACTTCAACCAAAGACCATTTCAAGACCCTTTACATAAGTTTTTCCCATCATTACAAAAAGTAGCACCTAACTGCAGAATGATCCTCATAAAGAAGATTTACTCCAGAATCATCATCATCAAAAAGTGCAGAATCATCATCATCAAAAAGTGCAGAATCATCATCATAAAAAAGAATTACTGTAGAATCATCATCATGAGAAAAAATCCCATTACAATAAACATTTGTGACACTCTAATGTGGCAACACAAAACTACGCCGCCACTCTTCGTGCTTCAAAGTGGCTCGGGAAATATAACAACTATGGCAACTTCTTTTGAGGTGTGGTCCTTTCCACAAATAGCATTACTTAGCACATGGTGGATTCGGCTAGCGGCTCGGTAGCTCTTCGAAGTTGGGTGAAGGCTCGATATTGAGCACAAGGGGGGTGTGTGTGTGCAAACCTTCCTCTCACCCAAGTGTGGTAGATTGGTTATGCCATTTCCCTATTGAATATCAAGTCTTGAGTTCAATGCTCCTAGGATAGATCATTGAGGTCTCTTGGGATAGTTTCCTACGATGTCAAAATTCTCTTCTTCTTCTTCACACGTGGCAAGGATAGTTTTGACTGGTGCAGCCATATGAGTTCCTATCCGACCTCCATGGCTAGTAGTTTAACCCATGTACCGAACATAGTCCTCTCCAAGGCGGACGTCTATGGCGGGCGAGCAGCAGCAGCACGCACAACCATATTGGCTCGCCAAGCTGGCCGTGAAGAGGAACAGCAAAGAAGCGGAGCTATCACAAGGCTTGTTCTCAGCAATGAGGGCCGCACCAAGCTCGACCCCTCCTCTGACAGAAGCTTCTACTCATTCCCCCGCTTCGTCACCCATGTCGACGACGCCTTCTTGCAGACCCTCACCCAACTCTACAGGGATCGTATCCCTCCCAACTCAGAAATCCTTGATCTCATGAGCTCTTGGGTCAGCCACCTTCCCCCTGAAATCACCTACACTCGCGTCATTGGCCATGGCCTCAATGCTGCAGAGCTTGCTCGTAACAAGCGCCTCAACTCTTTCTTTGTCAAGGACCTCAACCAGGACCCGATCTTTGAGGCGGCAGACGGCAGCTTCGATGCAATCATATGCACTGTGAGTGTTCAGTATCTTCAAAAGCCAGAACAAGTGTTTGCAGAGATTTACCGGATGTTGCGGCCAGGCGGTGTGTGCATTGTAAGCTTTAGCAATCGCATGTTTTACGAGAAGGCCATTGCGGCTTGGAGGGAGGGCACTGCAGTGAGCCGCATTCAACTGGTGGTTCAATATTTTCAATGCATAGATGGCTTTACTGAGCCGGATGTAGTTCGAGGCAATCTGCATTCAACTTCTCCAACAAAGCCATCTTCGCCTCTTGATTGGCTTCTAAGCTTGTTCAAAGCCACCCAGAAAGACCCATTTTATGCCGTAGTGGCATACCGCAATTTCAAGCCAATCTGAATGAACGCAGAATTGCAAGCGGTTACGGGCATTTTTATTAATTTATCTCTTGCCAACTGTGGCAAACCATTGTAAATACAGAAAATATTTGAATTATAATCTGTCAAGGTACAGACAGTGGTTCTTTTATCATGTAAGTGGCATGTTTATAGCTTTCCATGACACTTTTTACTCTCAAATTGTTCTGTATTGGAAAGGTGCGTGATTGCAACTACAGACAGGGAAATAGTTCGCGTGTATTTTCTTCTAAGAATGAGTATGTTCTTAGGAAACTATTTGAGGTGTATTTCTCCACTTACATAGTTTCCTTTTGTCGCAGCATCCTGGTACCTTGCTGTTTAGATGTAAAAAAAAATGCATAAGTGTGGCATAAAGGGGCAGTAGTTTTCAACACTCTTATCCTTATTGTCAAGCATTTAATGGATAATGTCTCAATGGTCGTAAGAGCCACCCCTATAGGGTCATTATGGGAGGCTGCCCGACATACCTCGCTAACCTCCTCCTTCACCTCATCCAATGTAGTGCACCACTTGAATGCACTTGCAATTTGGAGAATTGTTCAACCACCCTCTACATTGAAAAAGAGATCCTTAGTGTGGTGAAGCAAGTCAATAGCACCTTTCTTCCTCTCACAGAAGGTTTCGTTTGTCTGCATCTCACAGAAGGTTTCTTTAGATTGGAAAAACTTGACCCAACTGGCTTGTCAAAGAATTACCATGGGGTGGTTCTACCATTCAAAGCATGCTCAAATATAGATGGCGCTGGAAAGTCTATGGAAAAAATCTCCAAACTCGAGGCAGCATAGCTTCTCATAAGACTTCTCGAGTTAAGCTCTCTGGCATGAGCTCTCTAACATATGAGCATTGACAGAAGTTCACCACCCAACCATAGGAGTCCCCTTCATATAGACTTGGCCATCCACACTTGGCGAAACATTGGTCGAGCATGCCCAAGTTTATGGTGTGCCAGACTAACACCTCAATAGATGTCTAAGCCTCCTAAGATCTCATGTGGACTATCTGGAATCCAACAATACCATCAGACACTCGGAGCTAGTTTGTAAGGAAACATTGGCCAGCTAATGTAGGAAGAAGAGTCCTTGGCTACAAGCATACCTCAAACATGCGGTCAGATAAAAATTTGCTATAAGGAAACAGCTACATACTCATCAATCATGCTCACCGAAGCATGTTGTACATCAGAACATGTAGTTAACCTCTCATATAGCCTGGCCTAACACCATCAGATGGAGTAACGGTTGAGAGACAACTGTATCTTGCACAAAAGACTCAACAAACTAACAACCATCCGTAATATGTAATTGATACAAGCAATTATAAGCTGCCGCAATGGTCACACGGCTTCATAACAGTGATGATATTTCACATCCATACCATAAGTGAGGATCAATCTTGTGTTCCGTGCTTGGCTGTACTAGTGCAAAAATAGACATAGCTGATGGCTAGAAGGCAACAATAGGAATTTAAAAGCAAACAACTTGAAAGAAGTCCAGAGTGTTAGCCAATAAGTTTGGATTTAGAATCCCAAATTCTGGAATCTACACACTTTCTTGCATGTAAGGAGTCGTTAAGTCTAACCTACTCGATCCATACCACGTCTGATGGTAGAAGGCGCCCTCTTGGCCCCCTTTAGGAACCATTACCTTAAAAACCATCAAGAATCAAGTCATGTACCTATGTTAGACTGTGAAATGAAAGGACTTATTGACAAACTAAATTGTTCACAAATAATAAAATTTTGAATGTCCGCCTCACTCTCTTCTCCTCTAAGGCTTGTTTTAGAAAGCCAAAAAACCTAATGTAACTTAATACACATCGCTGCTGCCAATAGACACCCAGTGCATGATTCTGAACAAGTATGGTTCCAAGTAATTGTGGTTTGGAATTCCCTAGAACCTGGATCCCAAATGCACAAATCGGTAGAAAGTACCAACTAAAGCATGGTACTCCATAGATAAGGTGTTGGTTGATGGTTTTTGACAAGCTCCCATTCAGAACACCCATCAGTTACTCCCAAACTAATGAACATCCTAATCCCTTGGACCACCACATTGAGCTTGATACCAGAACAATATGGAGCTCCTTAAGAGATATGTGTGTCACTACGTAAGCATTCACCCAAGAGGTGCGCGTACAACTCTCAATGTTGTCAACCTTGGCTAGGTACTTAACTTGTATTATGCCAGATTTGACTTAAGGTTTGTCCCCATACATGGCAAGGTTTGTCCCTATACATGGCCATCTGTGCTCCATGGTCCTGCTCCTATAGATGACATAACAAAACACCTTCGAGGTGTTTTGATGCATGCAATGAGGAGGTTGATAGCAGAAGTCATTAGCGTGTGAGGTACATTTCGCATGTACATCTGTGAGCTCTTTCCACTACCACCTAAGGACTCACTCTGCAAAGGCTTTTTAAAGGTCTTGCAGATCTGAAAAAACTAAATCCACATATATATTTGAAAGCACTATGTAAGCAGCAGAATGAGTCTGATCAAGCTTGAAACACTGGCCTGCAGCATAAGAACCCTTTTCTGCATTACCATGAAGTTTGCACGCAGCAAGCAGACAGAGCCATGCTACCAACCCACTGCCAGAAGGACACTTCAGTACCACTTCCTCTGCTTCATCCAAGCGGCCAGCACGTCCAAGCAAGTCGATAATGCACACATAATGGTCGATCTCATGCGCATATCCACCGTCATACATGTGAAGGAACAGACACCACCCTTCTTCAACCAATCCCACGTGGCTGCATGCATTCATCACAGAAATAAAGGTGATAACGTCTGGTTTTATGCTATGTGCCTGCATTCTCCAAAACAAAGCCAATGCTTCCTTGCCACATCCATGCTGCCCAAATGCTGCAATCATGGCGTTCCAAGTAACGTCGCTTCGTTGATGCGTACTCTTGAACACTCTCAAAGCAAGCCCCAAGTTTCCACACTTGCTATAAATGTCAATTAGGGCATTCCTGACTTTAATCTTCTGATCAAAGCACATGATTAGAATTGCGTGGTGAATCTCCAGCCCTACTTCCAATAGAGGCATGTTGCCGCAAGCCTCCATGGCATGTATAAAAGTAATGTCATTTGAAGACACACCTTCGGACTGCATGTTTTGGAGGCACTCCAACGCCTCTTCATTGCAGCCATTTTCCACAAGCCCTCCAATTAATGCCGTCCATGACACCACGTCTTGGCAAGGCAAGGTGCTAAAAATATTTCTTGCAGTGTATAGATGCCCACACGTCCCATACATATTAATGAGTGCAGTGCCGACAATTGTAAAGCACTCATAACCAGCACTTCTGACTATGGCATGGAGCCGCTTCCCCTTTTTAAGCGATGCAAAGGTGGAGCAAGCATCTGTTACAGAGATCAAAGTAACTTCATTTGGTAATACAGCCTCAATCTGCATTCTGGCAAAAGCATCAAAAGCCTGCTTGTGCTGCTCATTCATTGTCAATAGAGCAAGCACCACATTCCAAGACACCACATTGGGGCTTGGCATCATATTGAACACTCTCTTTGCATGCTCTATGCCCAAGTTGCGTCCATACACATTGATTAAGATGTTCCATGAGAAGGTATCATGATTGGGTAGCCGGTCAAACGTAGCTTGAGCCTCCTGAACGAGTCCGCATTTGCCATACATGTGCATAAGGCAGTTTCTAAGAAGGGATTCCCATCCATGCCCACATTCAACAACATGATGATGAACTTGATGTCCCACGAGGTGACATTTTGCATTACCGATGCGTTTAAGCAAAGAGCTAACTGTAACAACACGTTGAGGTTTGTCGAAGAGGGTATCCAGACCAAGCCCACATGTTACGTTTCCTGCATCCGTGCCATCGAGACTGGAATTTTCTGTGGAGGCGCCATCTAAGGCATACCCACATGTGGGGTTCGGCATGCGGGCTGTATGGGCATGGCATAGTGGTGGGTAAGGGTTTACCAACCTTCGATGCATTCAGCAACATGAAGCATGCAACCTGTGCCATTACCACCTGCGGAACTTCCTGTGCAAGCGCCATTTAGACATGCAGGGTTCGGTTCGCGAAGGAGAACTTGGAAATTGAGGCCAGGTCGGAGAATGGATCGATCCTCGGTAGGGGTTACCAGCTGGGGAAAATTCGAAAAACAGATGGAATCTTTGTAGGTGTGATCAGGCGGAAAGGACGCCAGGTGTCGAGCGAGGAACGCACAAGGGAGGTAGGAGGTGTCCAGCGAGAGTAAGAGCTGAGTCGCACTGGATGCTAGTAGGGTTATGAGGGTTTTTTGAAAGATATTGAAAACATGTGGTCGCACCCATGAGGAAAAGAAAAGGCTGTTGATATTCAGGGAAAAAGCCACCACATCTATTGGTTTGAAAGGTGAGAGAAAAACTCCCCTTTGATATTCCCCTAAAGAATAGCTTTACCCTTGCAATTTTACATGGATTAGTGGGGTTATTGGCAAGCTTCTACATTCACGTACAACTTCCAAGATTAGTAAGATTCTTGCGTCCCTCTCCACCCACTACCCCTACTCCTCCTGGGTGCAACTCAGCCCTAAGGGCTCGCGAGAGGTGAGCATACAGGAGCGTACTAGGGGAGTTTTTTTATATTGTATGGGTTGTTTCCGTGACAAGACCCCGTGAATGGTGGGTTGGTCACGGGCTCCATCATGGAGCACATGGTGCTAAATCTGTGCAAGTTCGACCCTCCATTCCCTCTTAGAGGCTGAGAGAACGACCTTCCAAGGTTGAGTTCCAAGGTAGGGAGTAGGAAATTTCGAGGAATCTCTTGCCTTCCAAGGTTGAGTTCTAAGGATAAGGGTAGGAGATTCCAAGGAATCTCTTGAATGATTGAATAAAATCAACAAGGAGCCAGTAGGCAATAGGAGTAGAGCACGAGAGCTTGGAGAGGATGTATGTGTGTGATTAATAGTGTCGTTACCTTGACTTCCTATCAGGGTTTTAAGAAATGCAATAAGGACAGCAATACCATAAGGCATGAATTCATTGGAGGGTCAAAACCCTCCAAAAAGGAAGCGTACAAATTGAGCTAAAAAGTGGACTAAGCTTTTACTTATTTTGGCTAGAGTTGCAAGTTGGTAGAAGGAAAAAAAAAGGCTCCAATCATTGTCACTGCGGCAAGCCGACGGGGCTACGAACCCAAAATGGAGGTAATGAAGACAAATCCTCAAGTAGGGCTTCTTTTGAGAGAGAGAGAGAGAGAGAGAGAGAGAGAGAGAGAGAGAGAGAGAGCACCATCTGCTATGCTCTACATGGTGGTTGACAATAGAAAGAGATACGCGAGAGAGAGAGAGAGAGAGCACCATCTGCTATGCTCTACATGGTGGTTGACAATAGAAAGAGATACGAGAGAGAGAGAGAGAGAGAGGGCACCATCTGCTATGCTCATAATTTTTGAAGGTATCTGGTTAAATCCACCCATATAAACGGACTAAGCGTAGGGGCCATCCCATTCTAATCTTGAATTACTAATCTAGATGTAATTAAAGAGCTCAAGGTCGTTGTTAGCAAAAGTGAAGGTTTGAGGGAGTGGAAAAAGCAAGGCAAGAGGAGACAATACCTTGGGAAGTGCAACAAATGAGACGAGGGGTCAGCTACATGTAGGGGTCTCCAAAGATGAGTGAAGGTGTTGCTCCATGATATGTGGGAAGAAGAGGTCAATGTGCCTTACCATAATAAATAGAGAGAAGAGTGAAACGGTGCTCAAGGAGACTAACAATCCTTTTTTCTTTTTGCCTAAGGTTGCCAAGAGAAAAAGTCATATGTATGAGCACTGCACATGAGCGGTAAGGAGGCTTAAGAGGGCCAAGTGGGCCTAAGATTGCTACTTCAAGTTTTGCCAATTTTGGAGCCTGAAGACGAAAAATGGAATTTATTGCGTATGTAGATCAGAAATCAATAGTCACTTGTAATTACTATCCTCTTCATGCCATAATCTTCAACTAGAAAGTCTAAGGAATGAGGTATATATGGAATGGCTACATCACTTACTCTTTCCAAGCTTCCATCATGCTAGTTATGTAAGGATAATGAACGGAAGCTTGAAATAGAGTAAAAACATGTGAGAAAGAAGACGAAAGATACAAGAAAAAAGAGCTTGTTTATTAAGTTGAAGCTATGAGTACCACAACATGGCGTTATTAAGGGAAGATTAATCTACAACAACATTCTTGTAGTGATGTTCGGCATAGAGTATGCAAACTTCACCAAACGGGAATTTATCCTCCTCCTCTTCTAGCCTGACCTTGACAAAGTCTATGATCGGATTTCCTGGTCATACGTAGAAGATGTATGAAGGCTCTAGGCTTTGGCCCCCATATGTGTCAAATGGTACACACCCTAGGAGCAGATAGCTACTTAGAGCTTCTCTTTACCAATAAAGTTGTGGGAGAATTCAAAGCCAAAAGGTCAATCAAACAAGGCCTCTGGCCCCTCTCTTCTTTGCAATTGGCTCTCGACCCCTAACTACCATGCTTGAGACAAGCGATAAGAAGGGGACAGTCAAGGCCTTTCTCTCCCTAACAACAAACAACTCCCCGACAAATCCTGGCCAATATTTTTGTTGATGATTTTCTATTATTCTTGAAAGCCACCTCTTAGATACTTAAAAAGACTAGAGAAATAGTTCAACTGTTTGCCACAACCTCAAGTTCTAAATGCAACATTGAAAAGTCGAGACTGATTTCCCTTTCAAAGAATGATTTATTTGCCCTGTCTGAATGGTTAAGAGAAGTTGTTTCTAAAGAAGTAGTGTTTTGCCAACTTGGAGCCCAATTGAAGGTAGGAATGACAAACAAAAGTTTTAGTGGGCCATGGACAAAATTAGGAGCAAGTGAGAAGATGGGAAAATGTACTTCTTCCCTTCAACATTAGAGTGAAGGTAGTCAATTGGTTCACAATCCCTTAATTATCCTTCTTCTGACAATTCTAAAAATGACCAAATGCAATTGAGAAAAGTTCTTGAAACCTGTGAAAAGTTTCTTATGGAAACATAATTCCAAAGATACGCTACCACGGCAATGGGTAAACTGGGAGTGGGTTGCTAGACTCAAGGAGGAGAATGGAATTGGGATGTTCAACGTGATGATACATGTGGAGGCCCATTGTGCCGAATTTGTGGCATCAATAGCAAACCAAGATTAAGCATGGGTCATTACGACATGGGATATGATAGACAAGGTAAAACTCTTCTCCCAAGGGGGCCCATGGAAACAGGTAGGAGCTCACAATAAGTTGTTGGTACCACGTTGAGCAGACATGAAGCTGGGCGGCAACACAAGCAAGCTAGTAAAAAAATGTGCCAAAATCATCAAAAGCACTAGAATGGGGAGAGACAATCAGATACTTCAAGAATTCCATCATCCATTGGTCCCCTCGGTCGTATACGATTGTGGTGATTTCTTGAGTTCATTTCGGAGAGAAATAGCCAAAAAATCAAGACCAAAGGATTAATACATCTTACGTAGTTCTAGGACAGAGGTAGATTGAACAAAGGATTGATATATCTTACGTAGTTTTGGGACAGAGGTAGATTGAACTAGAAACAATCATACCAACTAGCTACCCAGTCTACCTCAACGAAGAAAAAATATTATTGGTCAACAGAGTGGTTGAAAGATTTGAGTAATGCCTAGTTTCTATTTGTGAGGTAGAATTTGAATGGAAGTCTAGCATTGGCCCAAAAACATTGATTTTTTGCAAACATAAACAAGGGGAGCATACATCAAGCTAATTTACATAGCAAATTAGTTATCTCCTCTTAACAAAAAGTGGAGACTATTGTGGCTTGAGTAAAAGTGGATGGTAGTTGCAAGTAACATCTGGGATCCTCCAAGGCCTAGCATAATGAAGATCTTCCTTTGGAAGGTACTATGGAGGGAAATACCAACTAGGATCAAGATAAAAGCCAAGGGGATAGGCACGGACCTATGCTCAAGATATGAAGCGGTAATTGAAGACCCCTTTAATCTAATCCAAGATTGCCCAATCATGCGAGGTCTTGCAAGTAAAATGTGCAAATGGTTGCAGAAGACCTAGAGTTTTCAAGAATGATATGAGTCTAGGATGAAAGGTTTTCAAAATTCAAGCCATTCTGGTTTGCACACAGATTGTCTGCTTCTGCTATCTCAAACAAACTTGGAAATCAAGAAACCTTTGAGTATTCAAAAGAAGCCCTACGACGAAAAAAATTGAAGAAATTGTACAAGGAATCAAGGAATGGATTCTCTATGTAAAAGACAAGGACTCTGATGAGTGGAAGCAAACACTCATTGACATTAGATACTTAGAAAGTGTTAATTGTGGGCTACCAGTTACTAGTCGAAGCACACCTTGAACCAAAATTATGTAAATGGTTAAGAAAAGGAAAAGTTCTATGCCTTTTTGTATCTTTTGGGCCCTCAAGGCACTAACATTTATTGATGCTTATTGTACATTCATTTCTAATTTAATACAATTCTACCATTCACAATTGTGAGCATGGCAAAAAAAAGAAAGTTTCGTATTAGTACAACTTAGTCTCTCCTCTCTTTCTTAACTAACTAAACAAGTAGAGAACTCTAAGTGTTTATATAGGCTTGAGCCATGCACCTACAAGCAATGATTAGGTGCCACCTTGCAATCTTAGGTTCCATTGACTTAGGATCCAAGGCATTGAGTTAGGCACTAAGGAATCTATTACGTTAGGTGTGTTGGAGGAAGCTACTAGGGATAGATTCAATGTTAAAGCTATATCAGTTGGCTCATTTGACAATTCTCAATGAATCATCGTCATCGAGACATGACTCAATGACTCCTTACCATGTAAGATTAGGTACATTCTTCATGTGGTCACCAATGTTGAGTATGTATGTCCAACTGCTTTGAGAACAATAACAATGACATATTTATTGGAAACTGGAGCTTTTACTGAGGCTACTTAGAATTTCAAGCTCTGCATGTGAACGTAAAAGCTCCCAAACCATCCTTTTCCTTGTATTGCAAACTAAAGATGAAAAATGCAATTTTAATTGTTCCTTGAGCTCCCTAAAATCTGTCAAGCTGATCCCATTTAGCTTTGGCATTGGCTAATTCATTTACATGATGAATGAGGGCTTCATCAAGATAAGCAATGCCACTATGGCCATCGTCTATAAGAGAGCAACAAATAGAGCAAGAGCAGGACAGATGTTCTTTTACGCCCTCTCTCTCTCTCTCTCTCTCTCTCTCTCTCTCTCTCTCTCTCTCTCTCTCTCTCTCTCTCTCTCTCTCTCTCTCTCTCTCTCTCTCTCTCAATGGACAGACACAAACCTTGAGAATTTCCAACTGCTTCTGCGTCTCGCTTCTCATTGCGCACAACGCAAAGAGCAAGAATTTCCAATTGCTTCTGCATCTTGGTTCCAATTGCGCAATGCAGAGCAGTGCATAACGCTTATTAAAAAAAAAGTTGTTATAGAGCTTTTTACGCGTCAATGCCTTGTTTTTTTAAGGTATTGTGCAAGTGACACGTGGTGGCTTGTGGGCTCAAAGAGGGGGGAAAGAACCTTTGGCTCACCAAGTAACTAGAGTGCTTCGTTAGTTGTGTTCGCATCGAATTGAGATCGAACAAAATATTGGAAACTGAGAAAGAGAGAGAGAGAGAGAGAGAGAGATTTCATGAAAGCGTGTTAGATTTTTTTACCTGAGAGTGTTGATGATTCCTTGTGCTTATTGATGGTCTCCGACATCTTTTGCATTTGTAGTGTCTATTTTCCTTGTACCTTTGATGATAGGCCAATAGCTTTCTCCATTTTCTACTTTGATCAAGACTTTCCAAGACTGAAAATTTTATCCATTAAACTTAGAAATTTGAAGCTTATCCTCATCTATAACCATTAAAAATGAGGGAATCACCATGTGTAAACCGGCAGTGCTACTCCTCTACAATCATGGCTTTAAGAGAGATATAAAGATGATGTGTTAAAGTAGATTCAAGAAGAAATTAATGTTAATAGAAGGGTTGTAATGAATCCACAACCCAAATATTGAAGCTTTATTCGGGAACACAATACACACAAATCGCCACGATATGTGAAAAGATTATTGGCGCCTTGTTAATCATTTTCAATAGCAGAAGAAAAAGCACACCTCCCAAGTGTGCATAACTATTGTAGAGCCACATTGATGGTTAAGGTAAATCTCATCAAGTTGATGAGGATTACTTAGTGCAGTAGTGAAAGTTGACTTCTTGCAATCAATCTACACACACACACACACACACACACACACACGGATTATGATGCCGCATAGGTATACAAATGGCCACTACACTAATCGATGATGTCAATTACCCTTAAAGCTCCACCGAGCTGAAGATATGGGTGAAAAGCGGCATCATGTTTATGGCTTACCAATTTCTTACATGCCTCAAGATGCCTATAGCAAGAATAGATCACCACCCCACCACAAATGGCTGCCCTTTGAATGCCTTATTAAGTGTAGTGCTCAAACCCTTGAATCTTTTCGGGCCACCAATTGACGTATCCTTTGGCTACAAGCTTATGGTAAGAAGCTCTTCACTCAAAGCTTGAGATAAGCAATTGTAGGGATATGGAAAAAGGATAAGATATGGCTATGGAAAAAAGCATGAACTGCATAGGGCTTTGAGAGGCTCCACTAGCACTAAGACAAAAAGAATGTGCCAAATATCCTCTCCTTAATGAAGGGAGTGATTTTTGCACTTTACTCCCAAATATGGTTAAAACCTCACCACTCACCTCACTCTACTTTAATGAAGACCTAAACTTGGCTTTGATCCCATGTGAAGATAATGAGAAGAAGCTTGAAATAGAGTGAGAAGATTTGAGTTACAAGAGCAAACCTACAAGAAACAAGATCTTGCTTATTAAGTTGCTTATGACTACAATTGAATCTCACCTCTCTTTCTTGACTAACTAAACAAGTAGAGAACTCTAGGTGTTTATATAGGCTTGAGCTATGCACCTCCAACCAATGTGATTAGGTACCATTATTGGGGACAATTCCACCCAACAATGGTACCAATAATCTAGGTGGTTTGGGGAAGAAATTCCTCTCAACCCCTCCTATTTGTACATTAAAGTTAATGTTGTTTGAAGCTTCCAGTGGTTGATGCTTCCATTCATGGTTAATTATTAGTGAATGTGCAAAGCAAAAGATATGGTAAAGTATAGATTAGGAGTGTTGAGGAGAGTGGTAGATATCTTGGCAAAACACACACATGCACACCCCACCACCACCATTCTCATAATCTTTCAACGTTTCTTGACATTGCACTAGCGGAGGTTCATTACTCTTTAGTAGTATCTTAGGAGTATATTAGAAGTGGGAATCTACGTAAGAATACAGTGGGAAAGTAAGATTTTGGAGTGTGATGAATGCATCCATTCTTGGACTTTAGCACTTGGCTTTCCAAGCTTGGTGATTTTCTACCCATTTCTAGCTTTTTTTATAAAAGAAATGAAGGTCTCTATTCCATAGATTAATTGGTTACACTATTATGCAAACTATCGATAGTTTCCAAGAAATCATTTTTAAAATTTTTTTCACCACAATTGTGTTTAAAATACTAACATTCCTTTGGAAAGGGGTGAAGTAGTTCAATATAACTATCAATCCATAGGTTTGAGCCATTATTAGCTTCCCTGAAGGACAATTGACAACGTTAAAACACCGTTCCAAAATGGATCACTATTCCATTTGGTGCTTGAGAGCCTTAGCTGTCGCAAGCATGTCTACACATTAGTCCGTATCAATCTTCCATAGTAGAGTGACAAACTCTACTTGGTGTTCGGGAGACGTCGTCTCCACAAACATGATCCTAAGCATGCACAATAAAGAAAAGAGAGTCTTATAAGAAATAAACTTTGTTCATTTATACGTATTTACATTTGCTTACTCTAGTGAATCATTGTAAGCATTGAGAGGGTTTAGGTTATCCTTTAATTGTATGCCTTGCATCCATCTAGTATCTTCAAAATTTTTAAACTTCATAAGATATCGTCGGATAGTCTTACCGCCTCTCAATACCTTGTCTTCATGTTGGAGAATGGACTCGGACTGCAGCACCTCTTCTTGGTCCTCGATCTCCGGTAGGTCTTCAATGGTTGCTTCTTGAGGTGGCTCTGCTTTGTAAGGCTTTAGTAGGTTCACATGGAAAGCATTGTGTATGATCCAATGGTTGGGTAACTTGAGTCGATAGGTCATCTCATTGATTGGCCTAAGAATTTGAAAGGGACCGTAGTACCTTTTTGCTAACTTAGCATAGTACTTTTGGTGTCCTATAGGATTCTTGCCCGTTGTGTGCCTTAATCGAGCCTTGGGAAACTTAAGCAAGACCCAATCATTTTGTTTAAAGGCTAGAGCTCTTCTGTGCTTATCAGCAACAGCCTTTTACCTTTGCTCAGAAATAGAAATGGCATAATTAATCTTTTGGAAAGATTCTTGTAGGTCTCGGCTATATTCATTTGCAGCGAAGATCGTTCCATGTACCTTGAGTAGAAGGGGACTTTTTTATCTTCCCTCTATCACCTCAAAAGGTGTTTTTCCCGTGAAGTATGTGCACTGTTATTGTAAGCATACTCCACTAAAGGTAAGTACTTCTCCCATTGGGACTTTTGATCTACTTCTATGAAATAAGCTTTTAGTAGATCAAGAATTGTTAGGTTAGCTATTTCACTTTGGCCATTTGTTTGCGCATAATAGGCCAAAGAGAAGTTTAGTCTTGTGCCTAAATTCTCAAAGAGACCCTTCCAAAAATTACTGGTCAATCTACGATCTCTATCCGACACTATGGACATTGGCAAGCCGTGGTACTTGAAGATTTGTGATATAAAGAGGGTTGCTATTTGATGGGCCTTAATAGTCTTTTTGACAGGTATGAAATGTGCTTGTTTGCTAAACTTGTCTACTATCATCCATACCTCTGTAGTCCCATGGATAGACTTGGGCAATCCAAAGATAAAATCCATGGATATGCTCTCCCATGGTGAATTAGGAATTAGCAAAGGTTGAAGCAATCTAGGTTGCTTCCCTCTATCAAACTTCGTCTTTTGGCATACCACACATTTTGAAACATAATCTTGTTGTTTGCTTTCATGGCAGGCCAATAGAAGTATGTTTCTATCCCTTTTATGGTAGACCGAATCCCTCTATGCCCCGCATAAGGAGGAGCATGGGAGTCATACATTACTTTCTCACATGTAAGGTAATGGTTCTTCTTTCTTCCCTAGTGCAAGGGCTGAAATCACATCTTTAAAATCAGGATCGATTGCATACTCATCTATCATAGAAGATAGATCATTGTGATTTGCTATGGATACCACATTCACTCTCGGTCGTCTTGAGAGTGCATCGGCTACTTGATTATGCTTGCCAGCATTGTGAGCAATATGAAAATGAAATAGCAAAAGGAAATTTTTCCACCTCATTTGTTTATCGGAGAGCTTGGTCTACATCGTGAAGTACTTAAGGCTTTGGTGATCCGTTCACAGAATGAAAGGAGTCCCCAATAAATAGTGCTTCCATGCATATATACCTAGAGCTTGCTCAACAGGGTCGAGCCTTTGACTTTTGTAGACAATTGTGTGCCCTTCTTGTAGCAAAACAGCTCCAAGGCAATCACCACAGGCATCACATTGGACCTCAAATGGCTTGGAGAGATCCGGCAGTGTAAGCACAGGTTGAGAGATAAGCTTCTCTTTAAGCTTTTCGAAAGCATTGTTCTCCTTGGTGGACCATATATACCTAACGTTTTTCTTTGTTAAGTCATGTAATGGTCCCGCAATTTGTGAGAACTTTTTTATGAACCATCTATAGTGTGCACACATACCTATAAAGCTTCTTAGTTCATGCAGATTCCTTGGATTAGGCCATCCCTCTAACTTTTATGGATCCATTTGGATGCCATTTTGAGAGATAATGTGACCTAAATACTGAATCTCTTGCAAGAAAAAATCACTTTTCTTTCGATTAATAGTCTCTCGAAAAACTTGAAATATTACCTAGAGGTGTTGCTTGTGTTCGTCTAATGAATTAGAGTAGATGATTATATCATCAAAGAACACTCCAGTAAAGCGTCGGTGAGGCCTTAATAGCTTCTCCATCAGACGGTTAAATGTGGTTGGTGCATTGGTCAAGCCAAAAGGCATGACAATGTACTCGTATAAAGACCAAACGTAGTGCGAAATGCGGTCTTTACAATGTCTTGATCAACTATCCTTATTTGATGGTAGCCACTTTTTAGGTCAATCCTACTGAAGTAGGTCGACCCTTGTAGCTCATCAAATAGGTCTTCTACCCGTGGAACGGGAAACCTATTCCTGATAGTGATCCTATTTAGTGCTCTATAGTCAACACACATACGATATGTGCCATCTTTCTTTTGCTCTAATAACACTGGTGAACAAAATGGAGATGATCTAGGCATAACCATGCCTTTCTCAACCAACTCATTGTTGGGATAAAGGCGCTCCGCCTTTTGCCCGCCCGGACGTCCAGTGTCCGTCCGTCCGCCCGCCCGTGTGTGTACATACCCTTATGTAATAAGAATAAGGAGCTCCTCATCTTTAGTCTTGTGAGCTGCTCCATCCACACCGTCTTGTTCTCTTTCCCCTTCTCCGCATGCACGCACGCATCAGTGTACACATGCACTCATCGATTGGTATCAGAGCTACGGCTAGGCGGCGGCGGCGGCGGCGATCTCTCGGTGGCGACATAGTTCGCTACTTGGCGGCATCGGATCGGAGGCGGTTCGACACGGATTCAAAAAGTAGATCTCAGATATCAAGGTAATAGGAGCTTACACTCCACCAGGCAAAAGGGGAGAGAGAGATCAAGTTTTGTGCGAGCTAGGGACACTGAGAAGCAGGTCGCTCAAGTTTGGCAGCTTGACAGCTGTTCAGTATTTTAGCCATAACTTGAGCTAGGAAGCTCTGATTTCGAAAAAAAAATTAGCAAAACGTAGATCTCTTCAAGATCTACAACTTTGTAGAAGCAATCATTTTCTGATTCGAAGTGGAGGTAGGTCGAAAATCCAAAACACAAAGACTGTGTTTTTCAAGACAGTTTGGTGTACAACTGCTTGGAGAGTGAAAGGAGATTGAGAGAAAGCGGACTGTGTGAGAACACATTGGCTCCGTGCAAGCGAGTAAGCCTGGTGTTATCCAACATCGGCCCAAGTTTGGTCTTCTAGCATCATCTACGGCCTCGAGCATTGACGGCTCGGCTTGGTGCATCGAGTTCGACACCAATTTGCGGTTATTCTACTAGCGCGCTTTTGCCCAGCGGACGGAAGCCAACATCGAGCGTTTTCTCGACTTCAAGCATAGACAACCATAGCATTGGCACTTCCGCTACGCAACGAAAGACGGCTCCGACGACCATCCCCGGCTTTACGACTTCAACGATCATTTCACACAGGGCACATTAGACGTCGTTGTTTCAGACGTATGAGACAACAGCGGAGATGTATGCGAGATGCAGATACGACTTTGACAGATGTTAGAGAGCTAGTTCTAGTGGCAGTCTATGCCAGTGACAGTGATGTCATGCTTGCCTCCAGTGTACCTCTTGAAAATTTGTGTATGGTTAGCACACTTTCTCCACAATGGCTACTAGATAGCAATGCAGTTTTCCACGTCACACCATGTCGTGAGTGGTTTACAACATTTTCTAGTGGGAGACTAGGTTGTGTGCACTTGGCCGATGGTTCGGTGTTTGACATCGGCGTTTGACATAGAGGGTGCAAGAGATGTTTGTTTGTCATTGCCCAGCGGTGCGTCATACACGCTACGACATGTGCGCTATGTTCCTCAACTGAGACACATAACGCACATGTCGTAGCGTGTATGACGCGCATGTAGATAGAGATAGAGCAGCAGTGCTCTAGTGAAACACAGCAGGTGTTGTCAGACTTTGTGCCGGTAGAGGTAGAGCAGGTATGCTCCCTAAAGACACAAAGAGAGCTTACAGATATGGAATTTTTTGACATGCTCATGTTAGAGGCCAATGAGTTGGTGCTAGGATGCAAAGTTTTGCCTATGGGTGAGAGGGACATAGCTTCCCCAGTGTCGTTGTTGACACATTCATACGCGATGGGTAGTCCTGAGGATGCAAAGATTGTAGAGAGCACAGGGGAAGTGAGTACAGCCACTCTTACGCAGGTTTTGTCAGCGTTCGGGTGTGTCATGTTCGACTTGTTATTGTCGAGGCCCAACTTAGCAGCTAGAGTGGAAGCATTCCCAGCAAGGATTGTCAGTCGTACGATAGCTGACACTAGCATGACGCTTCGTGGAGCTTTGTGGACAATACAGAGTTGACTGTGGGATTTACATGCAGGCTATAGCGTGGGTACGCACAATCGCCTACCACCCGAGCCGATACGACTGCGTGTAGATCGACAGAGTGAGCCAGTGGGTATAGGTTGAGAGAGTCTCTCACCTAATTTCTTGTACATACTAGTAGTTTAGCTAGTAGGCCTAACTTATCGGCGCATCGCCTTTAAGTGGGAGATTGTTGGGTTAAAGGCGCTCCGTCTTTTGCCTACTTGGACATCTAGTGTCCACCCGCCCTCCCGTGTGTGTACATACCCTTATTATTCATTATATATGAGAATAAGGAGCTCCACCTGCACCGCACACATGCACGCACGCACGCATCCGCGCACACGTGCACTCATGTACTTGCTACATAATCTCCTCTTGTTGAGCTTGAGAAACTTGATAAGGAGGTTTATTAGGCGGTGAGCTTCCTGGAAGAAGTTCAATTGCATGGTCGTCATCCCCTCATTTGGGAGGTAGCTCACAAGGGATATCGTCAATAAAAACATCTTGGTGAAATCCCTTGAGGAAATTGGATAACTCTAATTCCTTTTGATTGTTTATATCTTCTTTTGCTAAAACATTAGGCTCATTTTGAGAATCCTTAACAAAAATTATGTACACGAAAATAGAGCTCTTTATTGAATTATTGAAAGCTTTCTTATGTACAATGCGTATGGTGCTACCCAACTTTTTAGCATCTATGTACATATCTTTTTCCCTATACCTAAAGTAGATTTGTCTATCAAGGAATTTAACATTAGCAACCATGCGATCAAACCATGGTGCCCCTAGGATTACATCCTCATGCTTCAGAGGAGAGATGAAGAAATCCTCCTTGTCCACATAGCTTTGGACATGGAGCCTCAATTTCCCAATTAAGGGAGTGATTGAGGCTTCTTGCCCCTTGAAAGCACCATTGGCGGGTAGGACATCTCCCATATTATAAGCTTGGATGCATAGCTTGGTGGCCAACTCTATGGATATGAAATTGTGAGTAGAACCAGGGTCAAAAAGAATGAAAGCATCACGTTCTCTTACCTTTCCCCAAGAATGACATAGAGGAGATCCTTTGTGATGAGCATCCTCTTCTTGAATTTCGACCAAGGTAGCTCTAGGAGTCTCATTACGTGTATTCTTGTGGGGGCAAGGACGATAGGCATGCCCTTGCTCCGCGCACTTGAAACAACGGTTATCTTTTTGATAACGCTCTAGCTCGTCAGGAGGAGTTTATTTTTGCCTTCATAAACTCCCTTTTCCTTAGCTTTGTTGTTGTTGGAGTTGCCTTTGGGAAACTTTTGGACGTTGTCCTTCCCCTTAGGCTCACTACGGTCCTTGTTTTCCATGGCTTAAGAATTCTCTTAGCCCCTTGTTGGAAGTTGATTCTTGAAGCCACCATGGTATGGTGTATGACCGCAGATATGGTGCGATATCTTTGGGAGTTAACATACTCCGCCATATCCTTATATAAACCCGCACAAAATTATTTTTTTTTCTCTCCAAAATCCATATTTTTGTAGACAATGGCTTTGAGATGTAAATCCCAAAACTTGTCTACATATTTGTGAATAGATTCATAGGGAGAGAGCTTCAAGCTTCGCCATTCGGTGAGTACTTTGTCTTTGGCATCGCTAGCCAAAAACTGCTTCATGATGGAAGCCCTTAAAGCTTTCCATGTTCGTAGAGATTCACTGTTTGCTCGTAGGCTAGACCACTACTGCCTGGCGGACTTTTGAAAATGCATAGCTACATGACGTAGCTTAGAGGAGTCCGTGAAGCCCTCATCTCCAAATGTTGCATCGAATTGTTGGATAAAGGCCAAGACTTTGTCTGTAGCACCAAAAGTGCCATCATAGGTAAGGAAAGAGATGTTCTTTCCTCCCTCTTTGAACTTTTTGAGCTTGGACGACCTTTTCCAGGCGTTATAGGATTTCATATGGCCTCTTCTCTTGGGCGGTTCAAGAGCTGCACCATCACTTTCTTCAGAAGAGGAAGATGAGGAGGAGGATGGAGAAGAAGGTGGCCTCTTTCTCGCCTTTTTTCTTCCCTTGTTTCTCCTTTTCTGCACCATCACTTTCTTCAGAAGAGGAAGAGGATGAGGAAGATGGAGAAGAGGGTGACCTCTTTCTCGCCTTTTTCTTCTCTTATTTTCTCTCTACCCTCTTTGAATTATGGTGAAGAGGAGTATGTGATGGTCTTCTCCGTTTTAGGGGGTGTTGGAGAGCGTTTTGCCCGCCGTCTTCGTGGAGCCATCTCCACCGAGGTGGCAGGAGACTCACTTCTTTCTCATTCTTTCGATGGGGGCTCTACCGTTGAAACTTGTGTTCTCCTTTGAGAGGGAGATGTCTCATCGAGTAGTTAGTTTTTGAGCCCTTTGTATGGATCCTCCACTTCTTCCCCTATCGGAGAGAGTCCTCTTTCGGAAGTCTTACCAGGAGCTTTCCTAGCTACTCTCTCTTCTTGGTGGGGAGTTTGGAGAATACCATGGGTGTGCAATTGCTGTAGCACTTCACCTTGGAGGGATAGATTGCCCAGGGCTTGTTGAAGCCTAGAAACAAGATAGTTTACAAGCATAGGGGCATCATTAGTTGCTCTTTCATTAGCAAAATCAAAGCTATCAACATTCATTTCAATATCTTTTCCCTTATACTAGCAAATTTTAGGTGTAAATTTTTACTTGTACTTTGGCACTTCAAGCCCTAGTTGCTACTCCTCTTTACCTTCAAAGATAAGCACTCAAGCATCTATACCCATGGCTCGAATATTGTTAATTGCAAGGAATAGAAGAGAGGGTTTAACAGAGCCAAGATAGCACCGGTTCTTGTCAAGCTTCTAATAGCTCAATAGTGGTTAAGCCATAGGCAAGCCCCATAGGACTCCATTATTAAGACCATAGCTCTCGACGGTATCCCCGTTAACTGCATAAAGCAGTCATGCTTCAAGGATGAAAAATCCCTATTCTACTTACTCTTTTGCAGTTAATAACACCAACCATTTGTAGCAAGCTTGATGACCTCTCTTCTTGAGTAAGAAAAGAGAAACCAATAGCTCTGATACCAATGTAACATTTAATGCACTAGTAACTTGTGTGTAGGGGAAATTGATAACATAGTGAGAATTTCTTTAAGAACAAGTTCCTAATGAGCATAGAGAGAGTACTTAATTTTAGAAAGAAACATAGAAACTTGCACCTAGCTAGTTCAGCATAGACAATAGTTGAAAAGAGAGAGAAATAGAACAATTGACAGCAGTTGAGGACCGGATTTACATGGAGCCGGTCCCCCCTCCAAAAAGGCTTTGTAATATATCTTCTCCCATCAAAGGAGATTTTTGTACAATACAATCTTTGTGTTCCTTGACAAAACTCATTGGTGCAATGAAGATGGAAGCTTCATGCACCAAATTATGCTTTAAAAACACAACTAGTGTCCCTAGCCTTAGTCCCAAGACCTCACACATCTTCAAAAATGGTGAGAGCTAGCAGGGAATGAGGAAAGATTGAGAGGAAGAAGATGTATCTTATGAGAAAGAATTATTCTCCTCACATAATCACTCTAATAGCATAGCTTAGCTTAGTAATTAGCATGGTAGAGGAGATGAGCATGCCATTGAAGCTTTTCCATAGCCAAGAGTTATTTCGAAAATAGTTCCTAGATGATTCGCAAGGGAAATTTGGTCATGTTGAAAGGCCAAAAGTCTGGCTCATTGTACTCTTTGTATGTCTACTATGGAGGAGAATTCCATGTATGTTGTCAAGTTGCCGGGTCAAAATGGAGGCAAACTTCGAGGTTCCAAGTGGATCGCCCACCTCCTTACTAGGTAAGAGGCCATTAAGAAGTGTAAGACTACTTTGTCCCCTTGTATTTTGAGGGCATAGAGTGTGTCCACCACACTCTTTCTATTGGTTGGCCTCTAGTTAACCTTAATCCTAAAGGCCCCTAGAGGGTTCATATTTTTCCTAATGCAAAGACCTCTCCCACCTTTTCAAGGAATCCCCTGCAATCAGCAGTCTAGCGTGTAAGATATGCAAATGCGTTCAAAGGAATTGGAAGATAGGTTTCTTCATTTACAACATGGAATGTCCATGCAAGCCTGTAGAGGGAGGTTCATTGTGCAACACATGGCAGGGAGTTCTTTAGGGCCTTCAAAATGCAAAGTAGAGCACCCTTAAAATGACTTCTAAAAACAAAAATAGTCATCCTTCAAATTTCAATTTCAGGGTTAGAGTGAGACTCCATGGCCTTCCCAAGGATTATAAATACAGATATAATTATAAATATAGATAGAATACTAAGGTTTTAGACTCTACATTGCCAAAACTAAAGTCTTCTCAATTTCTACCATCTATACCTATATTAAAAAGAGAGGGTTGGCCCTCCACGTGGCTACAAATCCCTACGACCACGGCCCTTCCATAGCTTCCAACCACAAGCTAATGATCCCTTGCCTTGCAGCCAGCCCTTGGATCACCAACGTGGCCTCCCAGCCCGCCAGCGTGTCTGCCAAACACTCCCTTCTTGGCTTGTGAGCTATCAACAGTACCATTGACTTGCAGGCTATGGTACGGGCCTTGCAGTGCGGGGTGGCGGGGGCATAGAAGAGTGGAAGGGGGCACTTTAATCTCCACTAAGTAATTCTCTTAAGAGATTCACATCCCCGAACCCCCTCTTCAGCATTTTCTTCTATCGCAGTGTTTCTTCATGCAGTGAACCACCCTCTGTGGTAGGTGCAAAATCCCACACCTCTGTTAACCCTCATGGCTCACGGACACCATATCACCTACGACGGACATTGTATTATTTACTTTGTAGAGTCAGATACCGGGCTTGTCGGTCCAATAGGAAAAGGGTAAGAGTGATCGCCGATGAGAGGCGCACTCTAACTGGAACATTCAAGGGATTAGTTGGCTAAGCATGGGCGCCCAAGTGTGAATGGGGCGAGCTCATATAAAAGTCAACTAAACCTAAAATTCACTCATTCTCTCATCTGTACAATTGAAGAGTGCTCTTGCTCCATCTCCATCTTCTTCTTCTACATCTCCTTGTGTGTGTTTGTATGCGTGAGAGAGAGAGAGAGAGTGTGCGATCGACCGTTGTGACGGCACGACGGTGGCGAGGCCGTTGAGCACGGCGTAGCGGCATCTCCCTTTTTTTCGCGGCGAGGAATCCTCCACGACAGCAAGTGTAGAGCGGTGATTGAGTGACACACCAACGCCATCTTTGAGCTTACTAGTTTAGGTTTGTTGTGTGCTTGGAGCCATTTGTGGCTCGCACACAGTGTATCGGCAAGTTCCTTGCATTGACACGTGCGACATACGCGCACATTTTTGGCGCCGTTGCCGAGGAATGCCATACACTAAGCTTGAATGGCACTCTGTGCTTCTTTTATGGTGCAATTTCAATTGTAGGAAAGGTAAGGAAGGAGGGTGTGTGTGTTGAGAAGAAGGATTTTGTGTTGCTACTGTGTAATTTTTAGTTAATGAAGTTTTGAAAGGTTACTGTGTTTTCTCTGTGTAATGTGTTAGTATTAAGGTTGTTAGTTTTGTGTAATGTAATGTACAGTAAGTAGGAAGTAGATCTGTGAGAGCTAATGAAGTGTGTTAGTGTGTAACAATAGGTGTATTAGTTGTAAGTAGATAGGTAGAGTGTGTGTGTGCTCTCGCGCAGGCCGCGGCGACCTTATCCTTAAATTTTATTTTATTTTAAAAGGTAGGACCGGGATCGGGAATATCCCCCAGACCCAAGCCTAGACCGAAGCCCAAGCTCACATTCAGGCTTAGGCCTCAGTCGCAGGCCTCAGTCGCCCTTTAAAATTACGAATTTTAGCTTCATACGTAGCTAAAAATCGACTTTTTTGAGGACCAACGGAGCTTCAGGTGACCAAACGTTGTGTTGTAAAGCACACCACGACCCTCTGAGTGATATGCTCATTTCGAGCTATCACACACTTTAATCAAAAAAAAAAAAGCAATCATTAAAAAACATTAAAAACATTAAAAAAACGAGTGAAAACGGACGCCTAAAAAAGTAAGCGGTTAACCTTCGAGGTTTATCGCCAACGTTTGTAGGTTGTCAAAGGCACATGCATCTACGCTCTGGTTGTGTGCTAGAGACGGAGCAACTAGAGAGAATTTCAACTTACGCGAGTTCTCATTATCCACCTACCTTAGGTTCCGGGCCCTCAACGGGGACCCAAGGTAGTACAAACCAAGACCCAAACATAGCAGCTAGTGACTCTTCCTCTGACTACAACGTCATGGAGGGTTTCCCAATGCCTAATCCCGGTCGCTCCAGCCAAGACATGCATGCCATGGGGCCACGGTCCAGACCAAGCGTGCTTAGCCGCTTGAAGGAAACCTTTAGTAGAGCCACTCGCTCCGAACATGGAGCTAATGATGTAAATGAGGGGGGTGGGGAAGTAAATTCTCCATTCATGACCAACGTAGACCCTATGCCCTTAGAGAGTGTGCATGTGAATACTTCATTCACTGCACCTCCTGACTCTTCAAAGCTATCCCCTCCGAGGTCATATTACCCGATGGTAGAAGCCTTGCCGAAGTGCAAGAGGTTGAGCGATATATCATTGTGGCTAGGGAAAAGGAAGTCGAGAGCTTACGCAAGGTGGAGCAATGAAGAGAGTTAAAAGTGAAAGCCCCTATGTCAATATCCTTGCTAAGAGAGCAATCGAGTGCTCCTGACTTCGCAACCGCTAAGGGCCAACTCCTAAAAAGCAACATTGCATCTAGCTCAAAGGACACCCCTAGCACCTCAATCCTAGCTGGAGCGTTCTTAAATGAGAACTGGGAGTACGAACTACAAACGAAAACTCTAACCGACCTATATACAAGTCACACCTATCACGTGGGTTGGTTAGATGTCCTACAATCCACAATGGGTGCTACTAGTGTGGAGGATCAACAACAAAGAGTCTGTGAGGTCATCCATAGAGTCATTGAGTTAGAGAGACAGAACAAGGGGATCCACATGCCTTCAACGGGTCTCATGAGATTCTTGGATATAGGGAAGGCTAAACAACTGACCTTATCGGAAATGGAGACTCCCTCGGTAAGTCCGATGGATCCTCCATATGTTGTTTCTCCGAGGGTCTTAGTGCAATCTGAGCCCACAAGTGATAGCTTTACCTTTCCAAGTCTAGCTCATCTTTCCCTTGACGACACCATGGCTACCATGCCTACCCCAATGATGGGCATGCCAAGACACACGCCATGGACCTCATTTGTTAGTAAAGCACCACTACATGGTAGCTCAATGCCTGCAACAGTACCTACAAGTTTGTACCAATCTTATATAGATCCTTGTACGCATGTAGTCCCTACCCCTCCCATTGTTTCAACAATCTATGCTCCACAACCACAACACCCAAGTTCTTATTTCCATGGTACCATACCCGCTAGCGTTAGCATGTCACATCAGACGTCTGCTATGCCTAGGGCCACACATATGAACTTTGGACCACCACATGGCACAACATCATACCAAATGTGGAACCCAAGGGCTTCCTATGCGCCAAGCCCAATGCCAATACCTACTCCACATGTAGTCTCTGGAGATCCTTCACCCACGGTGCCTGCTCACTTAGGTGACTTGGCAACATTTGCTCAAGCTATTGGTCGATCTATTGCTGAGAATATGCGTAACACGCCTAATAGAGAGCCTAGAAGTAAGGCAGTACAAATAGCCAAGCTCACACAAAAATTTAGTGGAGACGGGGATGTGAGAAAGCATATCGAAGTGTTTGAACAAATATGCGATTCTCTAGGAGAACACAATGACCTGCATAAGAGTAATGCTTTAAGCCTAACCTTAAGTGGGAAGGCAGGGGATTGGTATAGAACCCTAAGGGTGGAAGAAAAAATGATTTACCCTACTCTTAGGAGACTCTTCTTGAAAGAATACATACGAGAGGGAGTGATTTGGGGAGTAGCCTCTCAACTCCAGAAAGACCAACGAGAGGAAGGAGAGTCGGTGAGAGACTTTATTAGTCGCTTGAAGCATTTGAATTCTCGTTGTAATCCAAATGCGCGCTTCAATAATAATCAATTGCTTGATAGATTCATTAGGGGATTACGACATGAGGATATCTACAATGGCCTAGTCATTAGAGGTATCACCACTTGGGAAGCAGTCACCACCAATGCGATCCAATTGGAGGATAATTTAATGATTCAAGGAGAAAGAGTGTCTGTTGAGCCTAAATCTATTAGCTCGCAAGCATCGAGGCATCAGCCAATGACACTAAAGCCTATTGCTAAGGAGCCAAAGATATCTAAGATGACTTTAGCAGATCTCACCAAGGCTATTGAAGAGAGTCTTAGAGGCAATCGTGCTTCACAAAACAATCATATGTATCCAAGAAGGGAGCAACAATGGTGCTCAGTATGCTATGGACCGCATAGTACCAATGAATGCCCTACTTTTAGAGTAAAATTCAATGGGAACTGAAATGCATGGGAGGTATGGTCATCAAGCTAAGGATTGCATAGTATTTAAGCGCGTGATGGCCAATAGACCAACCTTAGCATGGACAGACACACCTCGAGTGCCTACATTGATGCCGGCCCCACCTCTTAAACAAACAGCACAACACATGGTCCCTAGGGCCCAAAATGTTGTCCAAACAACACCCTTACCACCTCTTGTGCTAGGACCGCAACCACCACATCCGAGAATCACTTCTGTAAATCAAGTGGGTTGTGAGTCATCTATTGCTTGTTTGGAAGGCTGTGAGGAAGATATGGATCCTAATATTGCCTATGGGATGGATGTGCTTGAAGAAAGTCCACAATACTACATGGAGGACTATTGGGGACAAGTCAAACCTGTCTATCAAGTACCTACTCTCGCTGCAAGAGGCCAACATAGCAATTACACTGCTAAGAGACCACCTCTTCAATGCTATGAGTGTAGAGTTCCACATCGTGTAGCCGAGTGTCCTATTAGGCTACAAAATAACGCCACACTAATGCAAACCAATCAAGCGAGCACGTCTACAATGCCGATACTCATGTGTAATCGATGTGGCATCGATCATTTGATTGCCCTATGTCTAAATAATCCAAATGCACCGAAGATCACGCCATTAAACTTGATTGAAGTTATCGAGGAGCCATCACAAAGTACACCTATGGTACCAGTAAATGTACTCACACGATCGATGCTCCAAAAACAAAATTATATTCTTGAGAAAAGAGACACGGCATCAATTGCCCAATCTCAGAAAAAGAAGAAAGCACGAAGGAAGAGATCGCAACAAGCAGCGAAGTCAGACCCCAGTTCAAAGACCAACATAGGGACTGGCGACGACCCCGTATATATGAACGACCCTGAAGAGGATTCTGATTCAGGTGAAACCATAGAGACCAAAACAACCACTAAGATAGAAACCAACAAGGAAGATCTTCATGAGCCACAATGGCAGGGATCCAAGAAGAAGATAGGAACTTATCCAAACCCTACATATGAGATTGAGTGAGTTAAGCAATTAAGGAGTTTGTTAGAAGATACTCAAAGGGATCTAGAACCAGCACCTAGGAAGATCCGGATTACAGACACCGTGTTCCCTACGCAACAACAACCTCACCAAGTCCATAGACCCTTAGCCATACCTAGTGTCATCCAAGAAGAAAGTGACTTAAAGTCATGGGAAAGTGGGCATACTCACTTCTTGATGGAAAGAATGGTTACAGAGGGACTACCCGATCCTATTGAAGAAATGGGGATCCCATCTTCCCCTTGTCAAGGGACTAAGGTCCAAAAGGTGCCGTTAAACATTGCCAAATTGATGGATTTCATGTCTTCAAAAGTTAGAACCACCATTATGTCCAAACTATATAAAGACCCTGAGCTACTCTCAGCTCTTCGAGCCTTCCTCAATGGAGAACTAAAGTTTGGGCAACCACAATTTGCACAGATGGATGGAGCTGGGGAGATGCCAACAGAGGAGGAACACTCAGATCCACAACCCAACCTAAATGAGAACCTTGTTATAGAAATACATGTTAACAAGTTGGGACAATACTTTGAGGGTGATGAATCCAATGCGACCATACCAATCACTACTAAGGGATTAACTGTCAAGGGAATCCTTGATGGTGGCACTGGGGTTAGCATTGTGACTAAAAATTGTTGGGAAACTATGGGAAGACCTCACCTTGTGACCACAACCATACTAGTGAAGATGTCCTATGGGTCTATTGTTAAACCTATTGGGATGCTAGAAGATCTCAAGATCAAGGTCTTTGGAAATAAAATAAGGATTACCTTCATTTTCATGGATTTCTTCAAACACACTATGGCATCGGAGATGATCTTAGGACGTCCTTTCATGAGGGAAGCAAAAATGGTACATGACTGGTCTAAAAACCATGTCTACTTGCAGTTCCAAGATTCTGCCATTCGAGTGGATCTTGTGAATGGTCGAGCACATCCCTTAGGAAACAGGTTTATAATTGATCATAGATCTGACACCACAATTCACTCAGCCCCATTGCAGGATTGTTACACGTGTAAAGCGGACACTGATGTTGGGGAAGATTCTCCTTATATGGATGTACTACCTGGGATGACTGAGTCGGACTGTGAATTGGGTCCACCTAGCAGCAACCATAAACACTTGGGAAAATAGGGGGACGACCTGGGTAACACCTGAGGGGGATGAAATGCCACCACTTGTACCCTTAAATACGCTAGAAGCAATGCATGTAGCTTTTGACAAGACATCCTAATATAACAAAGAAAACATACAAGTGGGCTCTTAAAGCTTCTTTAGCAACCATAGCTAGTGCTAAAAAACAAAATCCTTGTAAGAAATGTCCCACTCGCTCCAAGAAATATAAGGAAACGTGACGTTGGATTCCTAAACGACTATTGGAAGCCCAAGGCTACTATCAAGGAAATGATCAAATCTGGGTGCCAAAACGTATATTGCACTCTTACTTGTCACCTGGCCCATGTGAGCTCAATCATGTAGCTCCAAAACAAATTAACAATCGTGGAAAGAAAAAAATCACAGAACGCTACACACTCGCTCCAGAGCTAGTTTGGGTACCGAAGAAAGAACGATTTGTTCCACCTAGCTCAGGAAGAGGGGAGTCCCATGAAGCTTCTAGCTCCTCATGTAATGCATCCATAGAGGTAAAAGCTTCTCTATAGCCTCCACCTACAATAGTGGACCTCCATGAAGCTACAAAGTAATCCACACCTCCCAATGTTCAAGAATCACTTGATGAACCACTTCAAGTTCGATCCTGGAAGAGTACCTTACCACCCTTGCAACTCGACGAGGCACCTAGGGTAATAGAAAACTATTGGCAAAAATCCTCACCTATTACCAACTGGAACAATTGGTTTCAAAGGGTGACGAGCACATTTCAAACGGTATGATCTACCCAAGGAAGGGGGGAGTGTTTACTGACATTCATCATTCACTCACTCCCCTCTCAACCTTCCTCCCTGACCTCCCAATCTCCCAATCTTAGGGAATGTACATATAAAACCTTATACTCACAAAAAACAAAAAAAATAAAGAGCAAGAGCAATTTGCAAACGAGTATGCACAATAAAAGTCAAAACATTGACTCAAATCTACACATTCGCATCCGGTACACTGAAACAGAAACCTATGCCATAAAACACCTTTGATCTTCATCACTCAAGTGATGGAGGGTAGGTAGAATTAGTACGATATGAGTGTTTCTGTTTTAGAGTTGAGTGATTAGCAAAGTTCCTTTTTCCCTCTGATGTACCTCCTAGAGGTATTCTTTGTGTTTCTTAGTGTGTACAGGAACGTGTTGTTGTTGTTAGGATTTGGACCTTCATGGGATCTTTGTCTCATTCACACTTCAAATCAAGCATGACCATCAACACAAACAGGTGTTTCTTGTCCATTAGCATTGCCCCTTATCTTTTTGCATCCATGTTTGTCTGCTTTAATTGTGATTGGTAGCATAATATCCAGCACATTTTCTTAGTATCAAACATTTAATTGAATGTAATTTCTTGTCATAATCACTTGTCTAGGTTTAAAAATCAAGCACTCCGACTAAGCTAGTTTGAACAAGCTAGGTGTTAGACATCTTCTTTTAATACCATGGGGAATGCCTTCCTAATAACCAATGGTTACTTATGTTCTTAATCCGATTTAGGCAGCATTGTGTGAAATGTACTAGGGCTTTCTAGTGGGCTTAGTCCCTATTGACCTTTAGCTTAAGTATTATAAAGGGAGTTTACTAGTGTGATGAGCCTGGGGAGGGTAACAGTGTCATATGACCCCCCAAAGCTACAAAATTAAAATGTTGAAAACGAACAAACAAAAAATCAAAGTGCCACAATGTAAAATCTTAAGCTGGAAGAGAAATCTCAGCTTGGTTTGGTACTTCAATCACATGTATCGCCTATGGTACTAGAGCCCTAGCGGTTCCCAGTGTGGGCGCTTTTCCTTGAAAAGCAAAAAACCCAAGGCATACAAAATAAGCACACACATCAAAATTGAATCATTGTGAGAAGACTTGGGGGGGTCAAAGAAAAAGTAATCAGTCAAGCGATGATTTCATGAGAAATTCCTTTTATCGTAGCTTAACTACAAGGTCTTTTAGGTATAGCCTCTAGTGAGCCCTCGAACATGAAATACTTGGCTCTCGCGATTAAACAACTTAGTTGACAAGAGAAAATTGAGAAGCTTACCCATGGTATTAATAGTCGATCTTTAGTGCCTTTCGACCATTAAATTAGCAACCCCATACTTGTTCAATTTTTTACCTTTCCAACTGTTTATGCGTTTGATTTATTGCAATTTAATGTTTATTGCTGACAAATGGTTTAGAATTTTGCTACCAATCAATTTGTCTGTCTAAAACTGCATATGCTTTCTAATTGTATATGAGAATGCAATTACTTTGCCAATGTTGTTTGATTTTGCAATGACTGAAGAAGGCTAAGGACATTCATCTCAAATGTTCTTCCACCTCGACGAACGAGCTACAACTCAATAGCTTCAGAGGACAGAATCTACATTAGGAAGGGGGGCATGTTAACCCTCGCGGCTCACAGACACCCTATCACCTACGACGAACGTTATATTATTTACTTGGTAGAGTCAGGTACCGGGCTTGTCGGTCCAATGGAAAAAGGGTAAGAGTGATCACCGATGAGAGGCGCACTCTAACTAGAACATTCAAGGGATTAGTTGGCTAAGCATGGGCACCCAAGTGTGAATGGGGCGAGCTCATATAAAAGTCAACTAAACCTAAAATTCACTCATTCTCTCATTTGTGCAATTGAAGAGTGCTCTTGCTCCATCTCTATCTTCTTCTTCTTCATCTCCTTGGCGTGTGTGTATGCGTGAGAGAGAGAGAGAGAGTGTGCGATCGAGCATTGCGGCGGCATGACGACGGCGAGACGGTTGAGCGCGGCGTAGCGGCGTCTCCCTCTTTTTCGCAGCAAGGAATCCTCCACGACAGCAAGTGTAGAGCGGTGAGTGACACACCAACGCCATCTTTGAGCTTACTAGTTTAGGCTTATTGTGTGCTTGGAGCCATTTGTGGCTCGCACACAGTGTTTCGGCAAGTTCCTTGCATTGACACGTGCGACATACGCGCACAACCTCTCCTCCCATTTCTCCTACTCGCATGTTTGCCCCTCTCTGCCCCTTCAACTTCCCATGGTGCAGCACTGCTCTCATTTCTCCTGCTCGCGTGTTTGCCCCTTCAACTTCCCATGGCGCAATACTGCTCCCTGATCCTCCAGCAAGCCAAACAAAGCCTAGCTCAACCAATTATTGTCAAGATAGTTCAGATCACGCGCCATCGACGATTACTTCTACGCCAAGCTGGGAGCCTCTTCGAGCTTGCGCTTCTCTATCTCGTACTGTTTCGAGGAGTTGGAAGGTTTAGCAAACCCCTTTGAGGCTCAATCTCCAAGCAAGCAATCAAGCAGCATGAGTGGTGATACCCAACGCTGCTCCTACACATTTTTTGATGATGAGGGCGATTGCCAGTGGTCGGATCTAGATGCAATAAACATTTTTGTTGACGAAATGGATGATGTGCAGGGGCGGCCACCAGCATCAACTGCTATAAGCTATACATCTTTGCAGAGCTATTTTAACCATGTGAATGCTGCACCAGGCGCTAACTATAATGGCCTCGACGTTCACTCATGTCAGCTAATAACTTCCTAATCTAACATTAACTTGGTTTTCAGCTCTGTACTCTTATGATTAATTAATCAAAGGCGCTTTCCAAATCATGAGCAAGCAATGGTCGTACTGTTTAGAGCATGCAATTAGGCAATACAATATATGAATTGTTATCATCTTCTGTTGGTCCATTTCTAATCTGCTTTACATTAATCCTTTTATTCCAAAATATATCGGAAGCTAGGTATTGTACGTATACATGTGTGCGCGCGGATCGGGATAACAAATATTCCACACATTACCGTCCCAATGCTTCGAAACCCTTCACGCTAGATTTTATCGGCCCCTTCGAAAGATTTGGTTGGCTCTTTAGGAAGATCTATTGTTTGTTTCCTCTGTGGACATGTGTACAAGAGGGGCTCTGGAAAAGGAAAAGTCCGGTTTGCTTTATTCAAAAACTTGTTAAAGAAAGAAAGGCCGTCTCAAATTTTTGCAAGAAGGATTGCAGGTCGGCTCAGATTCCAAGATTTTTAGTTGAGAAGTTCAAATCCAATCAATGGTCATCGACATGGCTTGCAGGAGGTTGAGAGCACGGAGGTACCTTCATCTTCGCCTACAGAATAGGGGGACTTGGGTGTTTATAGGTACAACCTGAAAGTTCGACGTTGTATCTGTCTGTACCAATATATCGAGCTTAGGATTAACATCCTTCATTAGTGTGTGTGTGAGAGAGATTGTGGTTTTTGGGGAGGCGGGGGAGCTCATGCAACCCGACGATTGCGAGAGAGAGAGAGAGAGAGAGAGAGAGAGAGAGAGAGAGAGAGAGAGAGAGAGAGAGAGAGAGGAGGGGGGGGGGGGGGGGGGGCATACTAGTCTTAGTACTTACTTTTCACTTTTGCATTTCAAATTAAATGTTTCTTAATGTTTCTTTGAAATGAAGCACTGTAGAGTGTGACACATGGAGGCTCTTCCCTTCCTTGAAAATTTTAAGCTGTTCAAGTAATAGTTAGTGTTTTCAGCTTGACAGAATTCAAAACTAGAGTTATTTGCAACAAGGTGCTATGTAAAAAAAAGTTTGTAAAAGAAATTGGGGCTAGACACCAAATGAGTTGACTATAGGGAATGGAGGTGAATCTCTCTCCCTCTCTATCTATGTCTCCATGAATAGCATATTATACAAATAGATAATCTCTATATCGTGCTCTTACTTAAAGGAAATTGGCATATCAAAGGAAGAAAAACAACAAAATGCCAACGAGTTATGCCCATGGACATGGCACTATTGTAGAAATGCCAACAAGCTATGTCCATGGACATGCTTTTCTTCTAGAAAAGAGTTACACTCATATGGTTTTGAATATTTTACTTCATTTTTCAAATTTGACAATATAGTGTGTTGACCCTCATTTGCTCTGGTGTTTTTTGTCACAAAATTTTTAAAGAACACATATGACAAGGCAATACATTGCAAATACATATACGATTTGATTTGAATTTGAGGTCTTTGGCATATAAATTATCTTTCAAACGTATGCATTAGCACCCTATCATGAGACCATATTAGTAAGGGAAGTAGTTGGCCACAGTAGAGCTTGATTTTGGAATTGTTGTGGTACATTTTACAATAATGGTTTTGAAGCAAAAGCCTTGTTGGAGCTGGTGCTGGCTTTTTTTTTAATGCCAACGCTACTAGTATTCCAACGTCTATGTTAGAGCTCTAGGGTAAAGGAACTAGTCGTGAGGTGAGGCCTTGGGACTAACTGACACCCATATTAAATGCGGGATGGAGTAATGGGATCGATGGTCGAGGTTGCGGGGCGGAATCTCGAGGCGCACTAAACCTGGCCAACGGAAAAAACGAGGCGTGCCGTCAAAAAGGTGAGGCGCATTAAACATGGTCAATGGGAAAAATGAGGCACGGCAGGGCGATTGAACCCAAGACCTAGCATCCGAGTTTAAGATCACATACGCTAACCACCTCACCCGCACACGCATTGTGTACTCACAACCTTTTTTACAACATTATATTATAAAGTAAAAAGCATTTCTCATGTTGTCCACGTTTAGTGCGTGTCCAAGTTTAGTTTTTTATTTGATTTTTGAGGCTACGATCTTCTCAATTTTCGCGCGTAAACTTCTTCGTCTTTGATCCCATTGCCTGTGATTTGTTGATAAGTTTAGTTTTTTATTTGATTTTTGAGGCTACGATCTTCTCGATTTTCGCGCGTGAACTTTTTCGTCTTTGATCCCATTGCCTGTGATTTGTTGATAAGTTCAGTTTTTTATTTGATTTTTGAGGCTACGATCTTCTCGATTTTCGCATGTGAACTTCTTCGTCTATGATTTGTTGATAAGTGTACTATAATTGGTTTAATATTGACTTTTCTTAAATTGTAATTTGCACATTTCAAATTTGATGATATTTGTTAAATCCCCCAAAAATTTGATTTTTTTCTTGAGTGCCTCTAAACTACCTCCTCTACCCTACCAATAGTTTACTAATGTTGCTACCTCTGTATACTCTTTGTAATACAGCGTGAGAGAACTCAAGCTTCCATGTGTAAGACACTGAATCACTTCAAAAAAATAGAAAAGCCTTCTGACAATGGAAAGTCTAGAGACGTTCTACTCTATTTATGGGCCAAAAAAAAAAAAGAGTCCCTTGCTTCCCCGTGACTAAGGCCCATGTCACACTGAGGCAGGCAAGAGGTGGCCTTGCTTAGGTGGCGAGCCAGGGTTGGCTGGGCGAAAAGGTGAAGTTGGCCCAAGTACCTTGTCAGAGGGGCGGGCGAACACCCTCGGCCAAGTTTCCAAACTCCACGGCCATCTGCAAAAAGGCCCGCGGGAAGGCAACTGACGGGCGTTGGGCTCTGTTGTGCAACATGGAATGCGGGGGCTTCATCATCTGCCCTACGCCCATTCGCAGCGAGAAGCTGGCTTCTGCTTTGGTAAATTTGTGTGTGACAGCGAACTGGTTGGCCCTCCGAAAATCAGAGTGGGGCGGGTGTCCCAGTCTGACAGGGGCCCAAGTAACACAGGGTTTTGATGGAAGCTTGAGCCATGGGATCGACGACAAGAAAGCAAGGCATGAAAAGCGAAACGCTTGTCAATCGTCACATTTGTTTGAGTTTACTTCTTACGTTCAAGTTTACTTTCCAACATTTTCTTTATTTTGTATATTTTTGTTTTCCCAACATGGACAACCAAACGCTTGCATGCATGTGGGATAGAGCATATGCCTCTCTCCACAACCTCTTGGTTCAAATCTTGCTTGCAATGCCGAGTTGTCTTTTTGTCCATCGTTTGCCGTCCTCGAGAGTCCCCTCTCAACCCCATCGGGTCATTTAAGACCCCATGCCACTTAGTCATGGAACCTTGCTTCTCTTCAAATTTGGTTGCAAGTTGAAAGCTAAAAATCTCTCTCTCTCTCTCTTCATGCTTGGGTCTTCAAGGGCTGTCAAATATTACGCAACAAGCTGATTACATGGTTAGTTTGTTAGTCAAGTCTTTAGAAAAACAAAAACTGTTTGATGAGCATAACATATGTTACAACAAAAAGCTTGGGTTTTTTTTAAAGGATACAAAGAGAGCAGAATTGGTATGTTTTTTTTGGTAAATCATTCAGCAGAATTGGTATGTTTTTTTTGGTAAATCATTCAGCAGAATAGGTATGTGAGTATATAAGAACGTACAATAAGAGTGAATAATAGTCGCATGTATGCACACGAATGTTGTAGGTGCAAGACACAAGACATGGTTTAGGCTTGAGGTACTTAGCTATTTGGTCAAGCCCTCAAATCAAATAGGGACATAGATCTACCGAAAAATATACTAATTAGAGCGGAGTCCGCGGAGTCCCGTTGTTCAATCAAGAATTTAGCGGTAAGAAAATGATGAAAGAGAAAATTGCAATAGCTTTGTGAAGAAAATGATGCGGAAAGGATGAATCAATCGTGCGCGACTCCCCTAAAAGTTAACAAGAGAATCTCATGTGGCCATGTGGCATGGATCGACGAGCTTTCACCGACAGTCCACAATCACTCTCCAAGAGTTGCTCGCCTTATTTGCAGCCTTGTCCCTTATAAAGGTCAATAATACAAGCATACCTTACAGCTTCAAACCAAAAACAAGGCGTCTGGAGACGAACACAAACAGTGCCTTTTATACGTCCGGTGCTAACAAAACGTGGTATATCAATGATGTCTTCATTTCACACTCGAGCAGCAGCTGAGAATTACAAATGATTCATCAAGTTACAAAAATATCTATGTACAAGTTGCAGCCTTTGGATACAAACTTTTCCCGCACATTTTGCTGGTGGGGACAGATAAATTCAGTATTTGTCTGTGCTATACATAAACATATACACTAAAGGTCGACAATATCTTCTCCTAATTCTAGTCTAGTTAGAGCTGACTAATAAGGAAGCATACCAGGGCCCATGGACAAGACAACTAACAGACGCCAGCCTCTCTAAGCTGCTTCCTAGATTTACAAGTGAGTCTTGCAGGCATGTTGCCCCAACACGCTGTAGTGCAGCAGTTACAAGAGCAGCACCTTCTAGCCCTGTTCCCAACAGCATAATAGCCTTCAGCCCCATCTGAATTACTGACGAAACGCGCTTAAAGACCGCATCGTCAGGGGAAAGGCTGCGGGTAAGTACCCGAGTCATTAATTGACCATCGTTGGCCATAGCTGATTCATTGCCAAGAGAGACCTCTGCAAGTAAATCTCCAATTTTCGACATGGAAACCATTGGATCTTCCAGAATGACCTCAAGGCGCTCCTTACCAATCTTCAAAATATCATCCAAGCTTGAGCCAGCCACTGGCTTACCAGCTACATTTTGTCGTAAAAGCAGAAGGCTGGCACAAATAGAGCATTAGAATAGAAATTAGTTTCACACTGCTTGCTTGAGTCCAAACATTCGAACACCAAATTAAACACCCAACATACCTTGTTGTTAAAATAATAAGTCGTTGGTACTCATTCTGTGCCCTCCTTAACCTATGTAGATTCAAGCTCAATGTTTCAGGGACATTCTCTTCTGTCACTGCTTGAGCTCCACTAATCATCTTTAGAATGCCTAACTTCACACGGGTTTCAGGCGATTGCCATTGTAAAGGGCGCCGTTCCTCCAGCCTTGCAGCTACTTCCACTGGCTCGGCAGATGGCTGCTTGCAAATTGTCGATCTGCTACCAGTGCGCATTGATGATGTTGGTGGAAGCCCATTAGAAGTCCTGTTCTCAGCCAGAGTGGCCCAGAATGTATCCCGTGTGGCTTCCACATCTTCCTTCGACTGTTCCAAAATTTGCTCGGCCTCTGCCAGCCACTGTGCAGTCTTGGGAAGCTTTCCACTGCAACTTCCTCCTCCAGAATCAGCAGAGGGAAGTATGTACCGCTTGGAAAATGCCTTTTGCAAGTAATCAACCCCAGCAGAGCCTTGAAGAATGGGTGTAAGTGCTTGAATCCGAGCAGCACTAATATCTGCTTTCAGAACCTAAGAAGGCACCAACAAAGAAAAATTTTAAAATGCATGCAAAAGATAGATAATTCCTGGGATACTAAATGGGATTCTCCTTAATCACCTGCACTTGCTGCAGCACAAATCGCAAACCTTCCACCAAAGCACGAGTAAATGAGTTCCGACTCTTCTCGCCCAAGTCTGACGAGATCTGAGACAACTCTTGCATTAAAGCATCATGGGATGTCTTTGTATCCTCATCCCTGGCAGGTGCCCCAAGTTTTAACACCATGCCAAGTGCATAATCCAGAAGTTTTCGGAAGTAATCATAGTCAAAACTGCCAGACTCCAACACCTGTAAAGATGTCAAAAACAAAACAAATACCATAAGAGCGCTTCATGGCAGAACCTCTCTCTAATCATTCATTTGTGCTGATATAAAATTCTACCTGTGTAAAGATCTCCACATCCAAACACTCATTCAGTTCTTGTTTCCAATTGTCTGGCACAAGGCCGCTCAGCTCCATCTTCAACTCCTCCATGAGTCCTACAATTCGTTTGTAGTCTGGAGGATCTCTGCCAAGCCCTTCCAAAACCCCATTCCAGAAGGCATCTTCCATGGTCTTTTTGATTTGGGCCTGCACATGACAGTACATTCAATTGAGTATGGCCTGCATGCTATGGAAAACCATAAAAGGCCTGTAGTGACCCTAGTTAACCTGAATTTCACCAAGTTTGCCTTCGCTCTTGTTTGCACCATGAACTGCAGTCACAATGTTCCAGTTAGGCTCAAGAAGCATTTCATTGACTATTCTCTCATTATCCAAGGCCCTTTCATCCGAGATGCTGACAGGCTCCCGAGGGAAAAGCTGCAAAACAAAGATGCCATGTCAAAATTGCTAATCATTTCAATTAAGTTCAAAAGATTTGTGAGTTAAGTAAGAAACATCATTCACCTCCTTGGGTTCCAACGTGAACTGATCTGAAGAAACAAGTGGCAACAAGCCAGATGCTTTAGACTTCTGTGGTGATGCAAATGGTGAAGGTAGAGGGCTGCCTTTTTCTTGGGCTTCCAAGCATTGCTTACGAGCGTCTGTCAATGCTGTCTCCAATCTTGAAACACCCTCTGTCCCTGTCAGGTGACGTATCCTTTCCCGCAATAATTGTTGGTCTTCCAAAACCTGCTTACAAGAAAATTGTTTTAAACACTCAGAATTACAACACTAGAAAGGACCCAAAACATGCCCGAATCACCTTTCAATCTATCAAGTCAAATGTCTATATGAGAGCTCTGTAAGACAAGTGGCTTGGTGGTCACTATGCAGTACAAAACAATAGCAAATCGAATTAACAGCCTCTGACCTGCTTTTGAATTGCTTGGCTATCATGGCTCATACCCGATCCATTGCACTTCTGTCGCATCGACAGTTCCAGCTGACAAGCGACTCGTATCAGATCCTCTTCCAAGAGGTGAGCATCCTGAACCTTCCATGCCACAAACTCATACAAATATGAGCACCATGACGCATCGAAATCTGCAAGCTGTGCAGAGAAACGCTTGAGCCCAGAGCCTTCTGCATCCCAGCTGCTCTTCTTCTCGTTGGCAGAGGTGGGTGAAGAAGGTCCCGTGACACTAGTTGATGGAGGACCGTCCAATATGAGGTTGATCAGTTTCTCAAATTCGGGAACAAGTTTTGAAGCCGCTTCAGAAAGTACAACCTCACGCTCACCTCGTGAGCTAAAGACGGCCTCAGGATGGCCAATTATCATATATGCACAAAGAAACACCCTTGCAGGATACCTCTCCATCTCTTTCTCCTCGGACTTCTGAGAAGCGGCTCCCTTCCGTGCACCCGTAGTACTCTGAGACTTCACAGTTTCTTTGTCCATACCACTTGTCGAGGTCAAATTTGAGCCCCTGGACATTCGTTGCCCCATACGACTACCTGCTTTTCGACTAGGGGGAGACAACCGCTTTAGGAGGTGGTTGATGTTGGCAACATTAGAACCACTTGTAGATGAGAGCATGAATCTACTCTCAATGCGAGCCAGTAGAGCCTTTACACTGCGCAAAGTGGTAGGGGAAGTAATCCGAGCAGCCAATTCCTCAAATGGAAGTGACACTACAGACTGGTGGCTGACATGGCACGCAGCAAAGTCTTGAGCCAACATGAGAGTTGTGCGCCTAGAGCGTCTAAATTGTCTCCAGCACCTGTTGACCAGTAGAAATAAGAACAAAAGAAAAGCGAGCAGAAAACCCATCATGCCGCACTTCAAAAGAAACTTTACTTTGTAAGCTTCCTACTAAGACGATCACCATGCTTCTTCATCTTGTGGCCGTTGTTGTGGCAAGCACCTTGGCAACCACCCCTTTGCCCGAGAAATTCAGCACGCAACCTTTTTGCCTGTCGAGATAAGCTACAATTATCACTCATTGTTGCTTTACATAAAGCAAACAATGTGATCCAACTAAAGCATCCTTACCCTCTGCAATCTAGCCTCCAACAGCTCCTTTTTGTTCCTTGATTCCAGCTCCCTCTTCCTCCTGACAGCCTTTGCAACCTTCCTTGCCTGTAGTACCACAGCTTGGGCTCGTGTCCTCTCTGCTTTCAAAAGATTTTCCCTTTTCTCATCCGCAGCAGCAATTTTCTGGCAAATCAACGCTCTTAGTGCCTCAACCCGCTCCCGGTCCTTGCCTTCTTGGGTTGTTCTTAGCAATACAGATTGTGCAACTCTTTCATGTACAAGTGCCCTACGCTGCTTCTCTGCTTCCAGCAAGGCCAACCTGTTTGTCTCAGCTTGTTGCACCCGTGACTCTACCTTTGACTCTAGTTCTTCTCGCTCTCTCTCTGCACGAAGCTGGACCTCTGTCCGTGCAGCTGCTCGTAATTCTTCTAATCTTGCTAAGCGGGTTTGCTCTTGTGATAAAAGCTCCAATCTGAAGCAAATAAACAGACCAGTAAAGTCATCAATTTCAATAGTAACTCCAATACACATAAACAAGGAGCTTGAAAATGATCTTCCAAGCACCTTGCTCCTGTGTTACAAGATACCTTTTCTGCTCTGCAGCGACAAGCTTGGTCTGCAAGCGCTCAGCAAGATCCTCTGGTTGGACAGAACGAGGAGGACTCTTGACTTTTGGCCTTGCTTTGTTAGCGAGCCACTCATGAAATTGCTACAACAAAAACAGAAACAAGTTAACATGTTTTGGCTTCACAGAAGCCATTGATTTCCATAATCCATGATAGATACTGTACAAAGCACAAAAAATCAGAAACTTTTAAGGCATACCTCACAAAAGCATGAGCAATTCGCACAATAATAAAATGATATTTGTAACAAGGGCAATAGGTCAAAGGTACAAGGGGCAAATAAGTCACAGAGGGAGGGAAGGTGCACGCATAGAGAATCATCATTGTGCAGAATTGAACATCAACTAAGGCCTTAGGGCACCCCTACATGCACACACAACAAACGGACGCACACGCACACATACATGGGCACATAGCCCTGTCCCTTTTACATCGACAAGGTGGAAGAACTCCTCTGTTAAACCTACTTGTTACAGAATTTCTGCCACGGATGACGCGAGGAAGCTCCGAACATGTCAACGTTATCCACGAGAAGAAACTAAGTTTCTATAAAAAGAAAGCAAGAGTCGGTAAGTACCTGGCGTCGTGAGTCGGCCTCCCTCAGCTTCGCTTCGATTTCCTCCAGGCTGGACGGGGACTTGCTTCTTGCTTCTGATGTTTCAAGCAGACGCCTCCGGACTCTCTTGGGTACCGAGGACGGGGGAGACATTGCCATATCTGATATCTCCACCTCAAACGCGATCCCAGGGCTCCGCATCATTTCATCGCCTGGCCCGCTGCCAGGCACATCCATACTTGGAGATGCTGCCATCGCCGAAACAGGGCAGCCCTGCCTCTAAATGTGTATGTGTCTATATATGTGAGTGTATATGTTGTGTATGTGTGTGTGCAGAAAGAGATTAGAGTGATGTACACCTACAGATCACAAATGTTGCGGTTAAATCCTAAAGGCGCGCCTACATGAGAAGCAAAAATCAACAACACAAGAGAGAGAGAGACAGAGAGCAAGGGAAGCTTGAAGAAATGCTGACCTGAGAGCGCGGCGATCTGTGTTCCGAGAGGAGGAGGATACAATGTGAACAGCGAGAGGCGGGCGTGGGGAGAGTGCGTGAAGGCTAGGGCTAATCGCGAGAAGAAAGGGGCAATGTCAATCTGAGAGAAGAGAGAGAGGAAGAAGAAGAAGAAACGTGTTCTTTATGCTTGTTGTTGTTGGCGGTGGTGTGGTGAGCAGATGGAAAAGCGACCAAAGGCAAAATTAAGCAAATAGAAAACACAGGGCAGCCCGGAATGCCACGTTGGCGTCTTATGGCAATCTTCCGTGCCCTGGGAAGTTACCGTTGCACGGTTAGTTGGTGCTTCGGCTGACCGACAAATTTGCTCTTCTTATGTACATCACACGTTAAGGGTGCTCCAAATTCTTTTTCTTTCTACTTATTTGGGCGTGGTCACGCGAGGCTTAGTTATCCGTTACGAAGAATCTCAAAGCCACGTTAGAGGTTTTTCATTGGGCGAAAAAAGAAGAAAAGTTCTCTAGACCCACCAAAACATGGGCCTCCCCCTCGCCCCTAGTAAACTTGCACTGCCGGGAACTTTTCACCACCAGATGCGGAGAGCATTGCTTGAACACAGATCTCAAGGTTCGAAATTGACGACACGACCGTTTCACCATCGCTCATTGGATGCTTACCTACGCGTTGCTTACTGATCATTTTGCCTCCGCTTTCTATGAGCAGCAAGCATGACGGTAGCTGACAAGCAAGCATCCTTCCGTCGGGCGCATATGAATCCGGCCTAAGCCTCTAACATTCAAAGGGAGCGTGAAGTTCGAAGCAGTGGTGATCTCACGATGAGAACTATGTTGCGTTGACTCGCAGCTGTGAGTTTTGAGGCCGCCACTCACCGTCAATCCTGGGCTTGCCGACCCCACAGCTGCTCACGAAGAAGAAAGAGACAGGTTGTGTGAAGTGTTGCAGGTTGCCCAACCAATAGAGCCACAGCGCCACACGCCTCTGTCGTTTTGTCAACACCGCAGCCTGCAAATCAAAAATAAACCTACAAGTCAAGTTTTGCAACTATGCCAAAATTGGCAGAGTTGCAAAATTGCTTGGCCTACTTGTACTGGGCCCAGTACTTTGCCTCGTGGGATCATGACGAGGCTTAGTTATTGCCCAATAATTGATCATTGAGCTTCGTGTGACCATTCTTGAGGTAGTCGACGGGAGCTAGCCCAGTTGGTTGAGCATGCGGACTCTGTGACCCGAGTCATGGGTTCGATGCGGCTGGGTGATGCCCAAAGACGCTCTCTTGTATTTGCTTGGGTAGGAATGCCCGGATTGCTACCAAAAAAAAGGACATTCTAGAGGCACATTGACTATATTTACATATTTATACACTAAATTTCTTTTTAAAATTTACGTTTTCTTACCTATACGTTTAAATTTTAGAAGTGGTGGGATTACACTAAACCTAAGGGTGTTTTTTAGCATTGCATGATCACACTATAAAATACCTACAATTTAACTACCTGTGCATAGATGCACCCCTTCTTTACCTTGATTATCTAAGAGCGATTTGCAAAATGGAGAAAGGAGAAGCATGCCACGTGGCATTGGTTGATTGGAGAGGAAACAGTAGAAGGCGAGCTTCATACAAAAAAAACAACGTTGTCTGCTTTCCTCGCACCAAAGAAGGTAGAGGACGAGCGATTGGGAAAGTGGGCGAGCTTGTAGGGGGTGGTGAAGAAACCCTCGGAATGGCGTCTCTTGGAATGCATTGATTGCGAGATACGCACAACAGGATCAGGGATAGAAGGCTCTACGCTATTTTCAACGGATGCAAAGTGATGGCCTCTGTCCAGATGATATCACCTACGCATGCATCTTGAAGGCATGTGGCTCTTCACAGGATGCTAATATGGGCTTAAAAATTCATTGTTAGTCATGGGTTGTTGCAAAATAACGTTGTGGTTGGCAATGCCTTATTCGATATGTATGCCAAATGTGGTATACTTCAGAATGCACAGAAAATGCGTGAGGAGCTTCCTACTAGAATGTCGTCTCTTCACAGGATGCTGATATGGGTTTAAAAATTCACTGTTAGTTATGGGCTGTTTGTTGAAGATGATGAAACAGGAAACAGAAGGAAGACAGCAACTCAGAGTAGGAAGAAGATGGAGAAGGAGAAGACACAGAGCTTGTGTACGAGATCTCTGTAGTCTCTCTCTCTGTATTGGAATAATAATATGTGTACAAACTCAGAGCTACAAAGCTTATATGAAACCCTAAGAGATAAGGTGTCCTTTCACACCAGATGTCCAGGGGGAAAAAACCCAGTGGGAGAAAAGTGCCCCTGGTGAAGCGCGTATACACACTAACACTACTACATGTCTACAAATCCCCCCTGTAGTGATAGTGTGAATCCGTACAAGGTAGCAGATCATCATGTGTATGAGAGTAAGCCCAAAGCTTTTCGGAAAGCTTCAAACTTTTCTCGTGATAACGCCTTCGTAAATAGATCTGCAATGTTATCCTGTGTAGGACAGTAAGTTAGTGTGATCTCCCCTGCATGTAGCCTTTCCCTGACATAGTGGTAGTGAACCTCTATGTGCTTTGTTCTTGCATGAAATACTGGATTCCTTGCAACTGCCATAGCACTCTGACTGTCATTGAAAATGGTAGTGGGTGCCTGTTGACACTCACAAAGATCTGCCAATAACCTGCGTATCCATACACAATCAACTGTTGCCGTGAAAGCTGCCCTGTACTCAGCTTCACAAGTTGATGTAGCCACTGTGGGTTGCTTCTTGCTTAGCCAAGATATACATGCATTTCCCAAGAAAAAACAATTGCCACTTGTGGAATGTCGTGTGTCAAAATCACCAGCCCAATCTGAATCGCTGTAACCAAGAAGCTGCATAGAACTGTGCTTTCCATACATATCCCCCCTTGGAAAGAACATGGCAAGATTAGGGGTACCTGAAAGGTAACGAAGTATGCGCTTCACAGCTTGCCAATGATGCATACCTGGGCTGTGCATAAATCTGCTTGCTTGTGAAACCCCAAATTGAATGTCTGGACGAGTGTTGCCTGCCAAATATATCAAGCAACCAACGGCTGCTGCATAAGTATGTACATCAAAAGGTTCTCCAGCATCGTGCATGCTCAACTTTGATCCAGTTTCTACGGGTGTAGAGATTGGCTTACAATTTTGCATACCAAACTTGTCCAAAATTTTATGCAAATATTTTGCCTGCAACATGTATATGCCATCCTCTGATTGCACAAACTGAATACCCAAGTAATAATGTAGCAAACCAAGATCAGACATCTCAAAGGTTTGTCTCAAAGCATCTTTAAACGCTTCAATTTCATTTGCATTATTGCCTATAAGAAGCATATCATCCACATAAAGTGTTAGCATAATGAGAACTCCATCTCTCTTTTTGACATACAAAGTACTTTCTGTTGGACTATTTTGAAATCCCTGGCCAATCAAATAAGTATGTATCTTCTCATACCATGCTCTTGGAGCCTGTTTGAGACCATACAAAGCTTTACGCAATCTACATACCTTTTGCTCTTGACCTTTTACAACAAAACCACTTGGTTGAATTACATAAACTTCTTCCTGCAAATCACCATTCAAAAAAGTTGTTTTGATATCCAACTGATGCACTTTCCAACCATGATGAGCAGCAATTGCAACTAGTGATCTAACTGTGGACGCACGAGAAGTAGGAGCAAAGGTTTCATCATAATCTATGCCTTTCTGTTGCGCATAGCCTTTTGCCACAAGCCTTGCTTTGTACCTGTCAACAGTACCATCTTGTTTCCTTTTTACCTTAAAAACCCACTTTGTACCAATAGGCTTTTTACCTGTAGGCAAGTCCACTAGATCCCATGTATGATTCTTATGAATAGAATCAATTTCTTGCTGCATAGCATCTTTCCACTGAACACACTCTAAAGCTTGTTCAAATGAATCAGGCTCATCTGCATCACAAAGAGTACTAAAGCAAGCCAAATCTACTTGCTCTCTGCCAAAAGTAGTACCAGCACGTGTTTTTCGTGGCAACGGTGCATCCAACTTGCTATCCTGCAAAGTTTTCTGAACCCATTTAGGCAAGGTTCTTTCTTCCCTGAGAACTTCTTGCTCTTCACGCACAATTTTCTCTACATCATGAGGTGTCACATGCTGATCAAAAGATTGATCAAGATTATCAACCTGTTGTGATTCTTGATTCTCCACAAAAGAAGGAAGCAAACCTTCAAATACATCATGTGTCTGCATATGAGGTACATCAAAAGCAACCATAGGTTGAGCAGTAGTTTCTGCAAAAATTACATCACGACTTTCAAAAATCTTGTTTGTAGCAGGATTGTAAAGTCTATAACCTTTACTTCCACTACTGTACCCCACAAATATACATTTGATTGCCTTATCATCAAGCTTCCCACGTAACTGCTGAGGGATGTGAGCATAAGCAAGACAACCAAAAACACGAAGATAACTGACTGAAGGTTTTTTGTCATACCAAGCTTCATATGCAGTAATGGTCTTCAAGGCACGAGTAGGACACCTGTTCAAAACATGTGCTGCACAAGCAACTGCCTCCATCCATAGCTTATGAGGCAAACTCTTAGCCTTGAGCATACATCTAGCTGTCTCCATTAAAGACCTGTTCTTCCTTTCTGCAACACCATTCTGTTGTGGTGTGTATGGCATAGTGCATTGGTGTTTAATGCCTTTCTTTCCCAAAAAAATCCTTAAATGCACCTGACATGTATTCACCTCCTCGATCGGTACGAAGAGTCTGTACTTTGCAACCTGTTTCATTTTCAACCATGGAGACATAATGTTGAAAAACTGCAAACACATCTGACTTTGCTTTGAGTGGATACACCCAACAAAACCTGGAAAAGTCATCAATGAAGGTCACAAAATAAAGGCTGTTTCCTATAGATGGCGTCCTCATAGGACCACATACATCACTGTGTACAAGTTGCAACTTTCGTGTCGCTCTAACTGAACCATCCTGCAAAAATGCAAATCTGTGCATCTTTCCAAGAACGCAACCTTCACATACATTTCTTGGTGGCATCTCCAATAAAGACAAATCATGCACCATATTATGACGTTGTAAAGTCATCAAACTGCCATAACTAACATGCCCAAATCTAGCATGCCACAACTCAGCATCCTGCATGGCCTGAGTCTTTGTTTCTGCAATACATACCTGAATCTGCTTTTCATAATGATCTAGCACAAATAGTCCATTTTCCAGCGTACCTGTAGTGATAAGAGAATAACCATTCTCTCGATCTCGTACAACACATTTGTCATCCTCAAAAATGACCCGAAGACCATTTTTTGCAAGAGAGGATACAGACAACAAATTCTTCTTGATCCCTGGAACATATAAGACATCTGGCAAGCATAAATCTGAACCATCTGAAATGGTAATCAAAATCTTACCAACGCCTTTGATTGGATAAGAAGCATTATTTGCACATGTCACCTTCTTTCCTGCTGGAGCTGCATCCAATGAACAAAACAAATCCTTCCTTGAAGTAATATGCCTGGATGCACCACTATCAAAGTACCAAATCATTTGTGTCTTGTCAACACTGTAAGCAAAAAAATTTGAACATACTACAAAAGCATAAGAATCCTGCACAAAGTTTGCAGACTCTTCTTTAGCTGTAGAAGAATCACCAGAAGCTGAAACAACCAAACTTGACTCTTTCTTCTTTTCTTTAGCAATTCGCTTTTTACACTCACTAATGTAGTGACCAGGTTTCTTGCAGTAGTGACATTTACCTTTCTTCTTGGATTTGTCGGAATCACCTTTAGACTTCTCTGAAGATTGTCCTGCACTAGACTTGGAGTAATGAGCACTCTCTTTACCCCTGTTTTTGTTCTGTACAACAAGAGCATGATCCATACCATCCACCTGTAAAGACTTGTTCTTACGTGATTGATCCTCCTGCAATAGCAAAGCCACTAACTCTTCAAAATGAAGAGGGTCAGGATTAGCTCGCAAAGACGGAGTCAAAGAAGTCTGAAAAGTCAAATAAGATGGTGGTAGTGAATTGAGTGTTTTGGAAACCAAGTCCTTCTCTGGAATCACTTCATCAATGCTAAGCAATTGCTCTTTAAGATCCCTGATTTTTGTAAGATGCTCGACAATATCGTCACCTTCGTCCATCTGTATTTTGTCAAGTTGTTTCTTCAAAAACTCTATTCTGACAGCGTTTCTTCCTCCAAACATAGCTTGCAGAGTGTTTCAAGCATCCTCAGAAGTTCTGCAAGATCTGATATGTGGTGTGATTGTCCTCTTTATGGTTAAGGCAATCACAGCCATAGCCTGTGCATCTTTAGTATCCCATCTCTTTTGCTCTGGAGTGACTTGTGAGGGTCCTGCACCAATAGCTGCACCACGACCAGGCGTGGCAAGTGCAATGCTACCTGGACGAACTTCATCTCCAGATACATAATCCCACAATCCTTTACCAACCAAAACATTTTTGGCCATAAAAGACCAAAGAGAATAGTTGGTACCATCCAATTTGTCTTCGGATGTAAACGCACCAAAAATCTCTTTCTCCGTAGATTGAGCCATACTGTAGATGCACACAAGAGAGCAAAAGAACCTCCAAGAGATTCACAAATCTCCTCTCCAATCAAAGCAAAACTCTACACAAAATCTAAGCACAAAGCTAAGACAAGCTGCTTCCCAAAAGAACTGTTTACCTGAAGAAAATCTGTCAAAAAGCACACCCTCTTGATCTAAACGCCTCGGAAAAGTAACTTCTGCTACGCTGCTCAGAACGAAATTCTGAGGGCTCGAACGGCTTCGAAAGGGGGGTAAAACTCCAGGTCACCTAATCAGAATACTCCCGGAACGTCGAGGATGCTCCCGCAAACAAATTTTCTGAAAACTTCCTGAAAACTGCGATTGCGCGCGCGGACGCGAAAACGCAAGTAGAGGCTCTGGAAATCACCTTGCTCTGATACCAATTGTTGAAGATGATGAAACAGGAAACAGAAGGAAGACAACAACTCAGAGTAGGAAGAAGATGGAGAAGGAGAAGACACAGAGCTTGTGTACGAGATCTCTGTAGTCTCTCTCTCTGTATTGGAATAATAATATGTGTACAAACTCAGAGCTACAAAGCTTATATGAAACCCTAAGAGATAAGGTGTTCTTTCACACCAAATGTCCAGGGGGGAAAAACCCAGTGGGAGAAAAGTGCCCCTGGTGAAGCGCGTATACACACTAACACTACTACATGTCTACACTGTTGCAAAATAATGTCGTGCTTGGCAATGCCTTATTCGATATGTATGCCAAATGTGGTGCACTTCAGAAATCACAGAAAGTGCATAAGGAGATTCCAGATTGGAATGTCGTCTCTTGGAGTGCATTGATTGCGGGATAAACCCAACAGAAGTAGGGCCAGATTACTCTAAGCTATTATCAGCATGGATGCAAAGCGAGGGCCTCTCTCCTGATGCAATCATATCCATGTGCATCTTGAAGGCATGTGCTCTACGCAATATGCTGATGTGGGCATAGAAATTCACGTTGATATTGTAAGTCAAGGGCTGTTGAAACAAGATGTCGTGCTTGGCAATGTGTTGGTTGACATATTTGCTAAATGAGGTGCGCTTCAAAGAGCACCAAAAGTGCTTGAGCAGCTTCCTGTCCAAAGTGTGGACTCTTGGAATTCACTGATTTTAAGATTTGCCCCACAGGGGCAAAGCCAGAAATCTCTAATTTGTTTTCAACAGATGCGACGCAAGGGCCTTGCTTTAGATGCACACTTATGTATGCATCTTGGCATGTGGCTCTATGCAAAATGTTGCTATGGGAACAAAAATTGCCTTAGTCGATATGTATGCCAAATGTGGTGCGCTTGAGAAAGCACAAAAAGTGCTTGAGGAGCTTGCTGTCTGGAATATCATCTCTTGGAATGCACTGATTGCGGGATACGCGCAACAAGAGCATGGCTAGAAATCTCTAGGTTTCTGGAAGCTCCAGGTGGCTCTAAGGCCGGGCAAAGCGGCTCTTTGATGGGTTAGAGGTGGAAATTAGAAGGTGTGGCTGACTGCGAGGAATGAGAGCTATTTTGAGTGGCAATTCTTGCAGGCAACAGGCACAAGTTTGAGGGCCAGCATTGGGGTTGCTAAACAGGGCCTATTGGAGAAACATGTTGTGCTTAGAGGTGCTTTGGTCGATATGTATACCAAATGTGGTGCCCCCACAAAAAGTTTTGTTTTAGCTCGACTCCCATACCTGTGGGGCCGGCCTTGCGCTCGTTGCCTTTCCCAGTTCTTTTCACTGCCTTCATTAGAAAATTGGGTGAGGTAGGCTTTCATTTCTATGCCAAACACCTCTTCTTTCCCATGCCCTTGTAGGCTTGTTGTCATGTGGCTATCCTGCCCTTCTACATGCCATGCTTGGTCATAGCCCCGTTGGTGCTCTTCTCAACACAGCATTGCGAAGTTCATATATAGAGTTGCTAGGCCAGGCTTTGGCTCTCCTTGACCAAATGGGAATCAAGGTAGATGCCATCACTTGCACCATTCTTATAAATAACCTTCTAAGAGCTTGGAAACTGAAGCTAGCCTTTCAATTTTTCTTCTCTTTGGTGCATGACTACAGAGGGATGAAGACCATATTCGGCACTCCCAAAGGCTAATGAAGTTGGCACGGACGACGTGCAGAGGCCATTCCCCAAGAGGTTACAATGCCCATCTGCGCCTCATTCGGCTACAACCGCCTTCAAGGGGTTATATACACAGAGGCCATTCGCCAAGAAGTTACAGTGCCCATCCGCGTCGTTCGGCTACAACCGCCTTCAAGGGGTTTCTATATATATACATAAAACTCATACTCAACTGAGCGCTAGCGCTCAAATGTGCATGAGCTTGAGCATGAGAGAGAGAGAGAGCAAGAATAATTATATATATATATATATGTGTGTGTGTGTGTGTGTGTGTTCTTTATTTATATATAAACCTTAGTAAAGGAGGTTGTCGTCGAATGGCCCACAGATGCCATTTCCCAAGAGTTTACAGTGCCCCTCTACGTGTCGTTCGACTACAACCCCCTTTAAGGGGTTTCTATATATATATACTCTCTCTCTCTCTCTCTCTCTCTCTCTCTCTCTCTCATTCATTCTCATGTATATATATAGATGTATATAACATATATGTGTGTGTGTGTGTGTGTGTGTGTGTGTGTGTGTGTGTGTGTGTGTGTGTGTACAATCTTAATATACATATAGATACATAGATGTGTATATGTATGTATATATACATCTAAATGTATTTTTAGATTGTATATATGTATACATATAGATACATAGATATGTATATGTATGTATATGGGATGTATATGTATGTATATATACATCTAAATATATCTAAATGTATTTTTAAATTGTACACATATACACATACATACATACATACATACATACACCTATAACATTTAATGCACTAGTAACTTGTGTGTAGCGGAAATTGATAACATAGTGAGCATTTCATTAAGAACAAGTTCCTAATGAGCATAGATAGAGTACTTAATAAATCAACATAGCAATTTACACCTAGCTAATTTGGCATTGACAATACTTGAAAAGAGAGAGAAATAGAACAATTGATAACAGTTGAGGACCGGATTTACATGGAGCCGGTCCCCCCTCCATAAAAGCTTTGTATTATAGCTTCTTCAATCAAAGGAGACTTTTGTACGATACAATCTTTGTGTTCCTTGATAAAACTAGTTGATGTAATGAATATAGAAGCTTCATACACCAAATTATTCATGAAAAACACACCTAGTGTCCCTAGCCTTAGTTCCAAGACCTCGGACACCTTCAAAAATGGTGACAGCTAGTAGTAGGGAATGAGGATAGATTGAGAGGAAGAAGAGGTATCTTACGAGAAAGAAGTATTCTCCTCACATAATCACTCTAATAGCATAGCTTAGCTTAGTAATTAGCATGGTAGAGGAGATGAGCATGCCATTGAAGCTTGGCTCTTGGTTGGATTTGCATTCCATAGCCAAGAGTTGTTGGTGTAGGTCTCTACTTCTCAATGCTTGGAGAAGGATATGGATTTCTTCTCGCACACATGAGTTGTGTGTGTGTGTGTGTGTAGCATTGTGTTAGAGTAAAATGTAGCTCCTTCCCTCATCTTGGTCAACCCTGCTTGCTAAATGCTCATGCTGGCCTCCCATTGGCTCCTTTAAAGCTTAGCCAATCACAAATTAGAAGCATAGTTGATAGCCTTTTGACAAGTGTCCCCCTTTCCCCTTTTGTGAGAGCTTTAGGTATTTAAATAATTCATCTAAACTCTCATTGGACCTTTTTGTCTTCTGGCCAATAGGAATCATGCAAGCCATTGGGTTGCTGGATGCTCATTGGACCCCTTGGTAGACTGTCCAATAGTCTTCTAGGGAGCTTAATTTCTACTGGCTCTTTTATCAAGCATTTTTTAATTGATTAGAAAATTTACTCTAGCCTAATTCTCATTGGTCCACCTCTATGGCCTTCCAATAGGATTTGAGGGGAGGTTGGGGGCAACTGGCCTAGAAGCTTGACATGTGTCCCAGTATTTCCTTTGTTTAAAGGGGGAGCCTTGGAGTGTGTGTTTGTGTGTGTTTCTCTCTCATCCCCTACAATATGGGCTCGCCACCTCCTTCCTAGGGATGTGGGAACACTTTTAGTCTTCCCCTGACCATCCAATTTCCCTATGCTTTGGCCATTGGATAAAAGATTTAATTTTTGGAACCTTAGTCTATGGAAGTCTTAATGGAGCTGAACCTTAGGTCTTTTAAGCCCCATTGAAGCACATTGCTCTTTTGCAGGCTGTACCCCCTTTGGATCCCTATTTTCCCTTCTTTGGATCCTTGATAGAGATCGGTATGTAGCCTTACCAATATTATAGCTTTTACTCTCTTGGTACTTCCCCATATTAAATGATCAGTTTAACATGAGAAAATCATTTGGGAGTATTAGATAATAGTTTTTATGACATTACCTCTCTCTTGAAATCATAATCGTCCTCGACTATGAGGTAGAGAAGATAAATCCTAGTCATTAGTCTGTTTGCTAGCGGGTAGAGGATCCCTATTTTACCCTACGACACCGTTCCAGAATGGCTGACTAGTCCATTTGGTGCTTGAGAGCCTTAGCTGCCGCAAGCATGTCTGCACATTAGTCTGTATCAATTGTGAGTGCGCGAATGCGGTGCATGTGCGAGAGAGAGAGAGAGAGAGAGAGAGAGAGAGAGAGAGAGAGAGAGAGAGAGAGAGAGAGAGAGAGAGAGAGAGAGAGAGAGAGAGAGAGAGAGAGAGCACAGGATGTGCGTGGAGCTCCCAAATCTCAATGTAAGAGCACAATGTGAGAATGAGTGAGAGCTCCGTATTCTTTGTATGTATACAGAATAAGGAGATAAATGTGGGCAGCCGGACACTGGTCGACGGACACGGGCAAAGCATGGTGAGGCACACCGCCTTTACCTAACATTCTCCCACTAAAGGCTGTGTGCCAATAAGTGGTGAGAAGACTAGCCTACAACTAGTATATACAAGAGGTGAGAGAAGACAACTCTCAACCTATGCCCACTGGCTCACTGTGTAACCGCTTTAGTGTAGATGCAGCACGCATATCACTAGGGCTAGAGCTACAATGAGACTCCTGATGCAGGTATCGAGTGACGACTTGCATGGCTCCATAATGCACAATGCCAATGTTAATCATCGCACGACTGACAACTCCCACTGTAAATGCACCAACCGCATAAGCAAGATCAGGTCTCGAGACCAAAAGGTCAGACATGAGAGACCCAAAAGCCGATGAAACATGCACTATGTGTGCCAACCTATCCCTATCAGCAACCTCAGTGCCATATGCATCCTCATCAGGAACCACTTGACTATGCATCACCATGTCAGCATTGTTTGGCAAAGGCATATCTACTGAGAATGATTGCAAAAATAAAAAATCAGCACCACTGCAATCGCACACACCTATTTGAAGGACATTGTCGCCCTCAAATGTATTAGACGCATCATAGAACAATGCATTGGTCTCTGGCTCAACTAATGTCACCTCAACTGATGATTGACAAAGTTGTGCATTCCCAGAGATACACAATATGTATGTCATTTGTGGCGTCGTTGAGTGATACTCCAGCTAGAGCGGTTTGACTTTGTGTATGACTTTGTGAGGTGATTCCAGACGAGTACATTCTCGGATTGGCCATTTGGGCATTTGTTGTTGTCTCCATTGCGATTTACTGCTGAGTTTTTTGCTCCAGTTATAGGGGAGACTCTGCCGAAATTTTGCCAGATATGTATGCCTATTGCAAAGGCTAGTGAACTTGATTGTTTGCTCACCTTCTTTGCTTGAGACAGTGGCTTGCTCTTGGGTGGGAGAGTCTTGTGATCTCGAGCATTGTTTGCCATAGTTTTGGCATCGAGATGGAGACGCTTCAGGTTAGAGGTGGTTCTCGCTCATGGTGGCGACTGACATGTTGGCACTGCGGCCACGATGGGCATATTAGGCGTCGTTGCTTCAAGCGTATGAGGCAGTGGAAGAGGCAGATGCATGGTGCTACTATGAGGACATGTGCTATAGAGTATGCATGTGATGGGCATGTCACTTTTGAGTCTAGCTTGCCTTCATACTACTTTGTGTCTTGGGATAGCACATTGTCTACGCGTTTTCTACAAGATGAGCATGTAGTTTTTCACGTGATGCCACGTCGTGATTTGTTAGGCTCTTTCTCTAGTGGGAGACTTGGTTGTGTGCAGTTTGCTGATGGTTCAACATATGACATAGAGGGTGTTGGAGATGTATGCATGTCTTTACCTAGCGATGCATTGCTGCTTATGCTACGAGATGTACGTTATGTACCAGAAGTCAACCAGAGTCTCATTTTAGTGTGTCAGTTGGCACAGTAGTGGCCATTGTGTACTGCTTGGAGAGTGGTCATTTCAGATGCATAGGGGATTACTGGTGTTAGCAAGAGGCGCTAGGAGTGGTCTGGTATACCCCTTGCATATTTCTGACACACGAGGCGGTGTAGTCTCTATGTATTTGCAGCCATGTTTGGAGCGAGAGATGAGGCGTGTCTCTTTTGCGGATGTGCTGCATGGAGACAGGTTATGCATTTGTCTTGTGGTGATGTTCATGCAGACAGTGGTATCTCTGGGAATGCACGGCTTTGTCAGTCATCGATTGAGGTGACATCAGTTGAGCTAGAGACCGATGCATTGTTCTATGATGCGTCTGATACGTTTGAGGGCGACAGTGTCCTTCAGACAACTGTGTGTGATTGCAGTGGTGCTGATTTTTTTGATTTTGCAATCATTCTCAGCAGATGTGTATGTCTATTGTAGAGGCTAGTGAACTTGATTGTTCACTCACCTTCTTTGCTTGAGATAGTGATTTGCTCTCGGGTGGGAGAGTCTTGTGATCTCGAGCATTGTTTGCCATAATTTTGGCATGGATATGGAGACACTTCAAGTTAGAGGTGGTTCTCGCTCTCACAATCGCGACTGACATGTTGGCACTGTGACCACGATGGGCATATTAGGCATCGTTGCTTCAGGCGTATGAGACAGTTTATGCACCTTAGTTGGTCTCTATACAGTGTGCTTTTGAGAGGCACTACCCTCTTTTATGCTTTGTGACATACTTGGTCATTTTGTCTCGTATTTTGGTTGACATAGTCCCAAATACAAAGGAGACTCTGCCGAAATTTTCCCACAAACTTTTGGTAGTTTTGCCACCATGTCTACTAGCAAAGACCGTGACATTTATGACAAAAAGGAGTTTGATGGCAACTTTGGAAGAACCAAATGCATGATGTGCCTGTCCAAAAGAAGCAAAGATTGCCTATTGCCTATGCGGCTAGAACTAAAGATATACATATGAATCAGTTTCAATGGGAGAAGCTTGATGAGCTATGCAGGTCTACAATTAGACTGTACCTTGGTGAGTCGGTGTACTTTTCAGTGTTAGAATGCGAGACTACTCATGCTTTATGGCAAAAATTATGTGACACTTACGAAAAGAATACGGCTAGCAATAAGGTTTTCCGGATGCGAAAACTTTTCAACCTTTGTATGAAGGAGTCAGCTGGTGTTGCCAGCCATATCAATGATTTTGATTCTCTTTTTGCCCAGATTCATGCACAACGCATGACCATTGATGATGAGATGAGAGAAATCTTTTTGCTTTGTTCGTTTGCCGCCACCCTCTTGGGATATCTTTTGCATAGCTGTTAGTAACTCTGCTCTGATACCAATTGTGAGTGCGAAAATGCGGTGTGTGTGCACACAGAGAGAGAGAGAGAGAGAGAGAGAGAGAGAGAGAGAGAGAGAGAGAGAGAGAGAGAGAGAGAGAGAGAGAGAGAGAGAGAATAGAGAATGTGGGTGGAGCTCCCAAATCTCAATGTATGAGCACAATGTGAGAATGAGTGAGTGCTCCTTATTCTTTGTATGTATAAAAAATAAGGAGATAAATGTGGGCGGTTGGACACTGGCCGACATACACGGGCAAAGCACGGTGAGGCACACCGCCTTTACCTAATATCAATTTCCCATAGTAGAGTGACAAGCTCTATTTGGTGTTTGGGAGGCGTCGTCTCCACAAACATGATCTTAAGCATACATACTCATTTACATGTGTGCACAATAAAGAAAAAGAGAGTCTTATAAGACAAAAATTTTGTTCATTTATACATATTACATTTGCTTACTCTAGGGAATCATTGTAAGCATTGACAAGGTTTAGGTTATCCTTTAATTTTATGCCTTGCATCCATCTAGCATCTACAAAAGGATAATTTTTAAACTTGATAAGACATGGTCAGCAGATAGTCTTACCGCCTCGTAATACCTTGTCTTCATGTCAGAGAATGGACTGGGCTGCAGCACCTCTTCTTGGTCCTCAATCTCCGGCGGGTCTTCAATAATTGCTTCTTGAGGTGGCTCTCCTTTGTAAGGCTTTAGTAGGCTCACGTGGAAAGCATTGTGTATGAGCCAATGGCTGGGAAACTTGAGTTGATAGGCCATCTCATTGATTGGTCTAAGAGTCTGGAAGGGACCATAGTACCTTTTTGCTAACTTAGCATAGTACTTTTGGTGTTCCGTAGTATTCTTGCCCGTTGTGTGCCTTAATTGAGCCTTGGGAAACTTAAGCAAGACCCAATTATTTTGTTTAAAGGCTAGGGCTCTTCTGTGCTTATCAGTAGCATCCTTTTTCCTTTGCTGAGAGATGGATATAGCATCCTTAATCTTTTGGAAAGATTCTTGTAGGTCTCGGCTATATTCATATGCAAAACGAAGATCTTCCCATGTACCTTGAGTAGCAAGGGACTTTTTTATCTTCCCTCTATCACCTCAAAATGTGCTTTTCCCGTGGAAGTATGTACAGTGTTATTGTAAGCATACTCCACTAAGGGTAAGTACTTCTCCTGTCATAATAATCAATATCTAATTCTCCTAAATGATTTTCTCATGTTAAACTGATCATTTAATATGGGGAAGTGCCAGGGGAGAAAAAGCTAGAATATTGGTTAAGCTAGCAGACCGGCCACAGTAGGGATCCAAAAGAGGGAAAATAGGGATCCAAAGGGGGGGCCATCTGCAAAAGAGCCATGTGCAACAATGGGCTAAAAAGACCCTAAGGTTCAGCCCATTAAGACTACCAAAATGCTAAGGTTCCAAAATTCAAAGGTTGAGTCCAAAGGTCAACCATGGGAGAATTGGATGCTTTGTGTGTGTCAAAAAGTCTTTACAAATCCCTACTTAGGAGGGGGCGAGCCTAGCTTGTAGGGGATGAGAGAGAAAGTCACACACACACAAGCTCCCTTTAGCCAGATGCCCACAAGGTGTACCCAATTCCTATTGGATGACCTTGGAAGTGGACCAATGAGAATTAGGCTAGAGTAAATCTAGCATTAGGAGAAAGTTGGACTCACTTTTGGGCCTTTCAGTTCTAGAGAGAGAGTGGCGCTCGACCAATGAGGAAGAGGCTAACGTTACGTTGAAAATCGACATTTTGGAGTCAAGCTCTTTTTTTAAAAAGGGAGGAAATTTTATTTTGGTTCATCAAATTGCACAATTTCACGCTTTCAAGGCATAAATGCCGTAAGTCGTACTAACTATGTACCGAGGAATTTCAGAACTTTCATTGAAGACTCTATCTAGTACTTTGTTCCCGCCCAAATATGACTTTGAGTAGCTCTACTTCCCTCTCAAAACTTCTTCCCTTTTTTAGATTTGCGCTAACCTTTCTGTGTATTCATTCTACTGCAAACCATGTCTACTTCTCGAAGGCCTAGCACTACCATTGACTCTGTTAGCATTTTTAATAGTTATACTACAGACGATCAAGCATGGATTCCATCTCGTATAACTATCAAAAGTTGGGTTCTACTGCAAACTAGGAGGAGGAAGAGGAGGCAACGCAATGATTTCGTGGAGGCTTTCAAGGGTCAAGTTAAAGAGTTTAAAGTGTGTGCACAAAGTAAGCGAGTGAAAGAGGTCCTCATACAACATGCTTTCCAGCATGCAGACTTAAGGTTGCAAACATCTCCTCCAAGTTTTTCAAGGCATTGACCCAACTGTAAGTTATTTCAGCATCTCGCTTAGTGCATGATTATATTCGAATATTAAGTGGTGGATATCATCTTTGGTATGTTTTAGATATTTATACATCGAATAGGACAGATTGGCAACCAATTGAGAGTATAGTTGGGATTTTTGATGCTTTCCATGCATTTATTGGTGAGCAAATGTACCGAGGAAGACAACACAAGGAACTTGCAGATAATGGAATTTTCTTTTATAATATGTCATATGTGGAACCGAGAACTTCCATTGGTTGGGGTCGTGTAGCTCCTTTGTCACTTCCATCCTTTGACAGCAAGGATTGGTCCCTGCCTACTTCGCAAACTAGTGAAAGCTTCAGGAATAAGTTGTTTCAGGATATACAAAAGTCCCTCAAGTATTCAATTGCCACAAAAATAGTTCGGCTCTCACTATTTATGCCTCTTGAAGTGTTTGCAGATTTTTTCTTCGATGAGCAAATAAGAACTACCGCAACAATGTTCATTTGCAAGTCTGAGAGCTGTTTGGACTTTTTAGATGATAACTGGGATAGGAAACAATCACAGAACAAAATCTGTATTTTGCAAAAGAAGTCCATAATTTGCAAGTTCATTATAAGCTCTCAAAATTTCTTAGTATCGTTTTACTATATTAGATATCATCTTCTTAGTGGGCAGCTTATTCCACTCGACCAAGATACACAGAACAGCCTCGAGAACAAACCTTTATCAATGGAGCTCTACTTTCGAGACAACCTACTTACTGTGATGGAGACAATGTCAAGCACAACTCTGGCACAGCTCAGGATAGATCTTACATGTGAAGAACTTCCACTTTTGCCGGAATTGTATGCATTCAGTCTCAACAATAGAAAGGTGCTTACTAAATCGATAAATTTTGATTGTCTTTAATACACTATGACTGAATCTAACTTTTTCTTCTTTTCAGATTCCAAGGCGCAAGGAGAAAACAACATTGTGCAAGGAGTCCATAACAAACACACTTCACTTAATTGCTTCCACCGAAAGCTAGGTCACATACCTTGTGTACGCAAAGAGCTTTGATGCCATGCAAACCATGATGTACTCTTCAAAATGACTAATGCAGAGATATTTTTTGGCGCTCAAACAATGTTTCAAAAATGTACATTTTCAACGTTTCAAAACTTTACATATTTTGTTGTATCTGTCAAGAGTAATTTGCTCCCTTTCCCAGCTACTGTCCTCTCCCCCGGTTTGTGCCACTCGTCCCTTGCCCTCTGCTCTGGTTGCTGCTACCTCTGCCTCTGGGGACGCTGGTCTCGGGCATCCTTTCGCGTCGCTCGAAATCATGGGCCTCTTCCATGGCTTCCCATGCTTCTTGCACCTGTGAAGCTTCCCGCTGTTCTTGCTCTTGTTGTCGACGTGCAGCCCATTCCTCTACTTCTGCGGCGTCCGCATAATATTGGTTTATTGCTTCTTGCATATTTTGAACTTCTTCTTGAGTCTGATTGTGGCGTTGGGTCATTTCGTTAATGCGAGCCTCTTCGAACTCGTCAACTCTCACCGCTTCCTCTCTTGTGCGTCTGTTTACCGAGATTATAATATGCTGGATGGCCATTACAGAACAATGTCGCACATCGTTGTTGGTGTAGTTATGTAATCGAAGTTCCTGTAGAAGCGTGATACAAACATCTGTTGCTTCATACATACGTTGTAGCAAACAATAAAACAGCAGATTGCTTACGTTCGGTATATCCATAATTTGACTGATGAGCAACACGGCATTTAAACAGGTTCGCCAGCCACAGCTATAGTCATCAATCTGCGTGGGCACGGTTACCCGTTCGTGCTTGACTACATTTCCTAGATCATGTTCTAACAAAAGATGCTCTACACAACATACAAGTTTTTTCGCAGCACTACATACATAACCACTTGAGTCAGCAACACATTCCAAAGAGATACTACACTGCTTTCCAAATGTACCCAAATGGACCTTACGTTTTTACACGACCGTGAAACGCCCTGCTTTGCCCGGAGTTTGCGTAGTAAACAATCTTAGCTTCCATGTCAAATAACATCAGACTCCAATGATCACTACAAAGACACCATCAACCATGACAGTTAATGGCATGAGATATGTGCACCCTGCCGACCTTGACCCTGACAAGAGTGCTTCAAGGAGACTGAATCGCTGTCTTGAAAAGTGTCCCTCCAATGCACTGCTTGTAAAAGACAGGTGTATGAAGCACTTAAAAAAATGTTGCTTATTGGAATTCTACCATGGGTTTGTCTGTTACTTATACTTGCAGACGGATGGCGAGTCAGAGACTTCGCAGTCAACAACTTTTGGTAGTTGTCCATTGGCGCTGGAGGAAGAGGTAGAGGATGTGGAGGTGCAATTCAATCCAGAAGAAGAGCGGGAAGAGGTACTAAAGGAAACCTTTGATGCGGGCTTAACTCTTGTTTCTCTTGCGGATGCAGCAATAGGGTGCAGGCAAGAAAGCCCAAGTATGGAAGCAACTTTGCCTCTCAATTGTGCTCCCAGCTTTGCTATGGCGGGCGACACCCACTATATTCTACTCACAGATATCATGCATGAGCTCAATATATGGGAGGACTACTGCCTAGCGGCAATTGCAAATTTTTGTGAGGCAGACATGGGGTTTGTGGACGATGATGCAGTGGACCAATATCTTATTGCTGACACAGTTGTCCGTGACTCACAGTTCACTTCAGGGTCGCAATTGATTAAAGAAATGTTCAATGAGGCGAAGTCCGGAGAGGCGGATTTGCCAACAGATGAGCAGTTTGAATTGACAACAAAACAACTCGGCTTGGAAAACATGGGTAGACACGTGGCACTTGAAGATCATGTAATGAATAGTCAGTCTATTCACTTATGGGGGAGATCGATGCTGGAAATGGACGAGAATCAGATGGTAACTTTTGTCGAGCATTCATATAGTATTAGAGATGGCCGAGTGATAAAATATCATGAACATTTTTTTTTGCTGCTAGGTGCTAGTGTATGACGATAGTTTCCTTAGAAGAGCGGGAGGCTCACGCCAAGGGCTTGTCACTGGAGTCCAAGGCAAGGATGCAGCGTTGTCTCACTACATCGGGCGTTTCAACCACAAAAAGGTTTGTAGAAACAATTCAAGTACTTGACAATTGTACTCATCTCACTTACGGCTAATAAATTGATTGCAATTATTATGTAGATCATAATATACCACAAGGAATATTCCGATGACAATGCAAAGTTCCCTCTGTTTGCAATGAAAGCTATTACAAGATTGTGTGGTGGGCACCCCCTCCCACTAAACGCAGAAAGAGGAATTATGATTGAAAAATAGTTTGCTCTATGTGTATTTGGCATTGGGTATAGGTGCGAGGCACTCAGAGCCCCATATTTCATGTCCTACACAGCTCAGACTCTGGCTGCAGGTGTTGAAGACTCGGAAGGCTTAGATCCATACAATAAGCGGTTGTTTCTGAGGGAAAGAAGACGCATGATGCCCGTAGGGATGCTACCATCAACCGAGGAACGAGCTCGTCTACAGAGCTTGCACATCGAAGAGGTACAAAGTGAGGAGGAAGGAAGTGCATCGAAGAGGATAAAAACGACGGGCTCAGGTCCATCTTCTCCCCACTTCTTAATGAAGCACATTGAAGAAACAAACTTCGAGTTACCTTAAAGCTCGTATTCGTTTTTTCAGGCCACCACTACCAACCTTCATGTTCTCAAGGTTGCACAGATCTCGTTTTCTTTTCTGACTACCAAGCATGGTGTCTTTCTCTCGCAAACTTGTGATCTTCTTCTCAAGGCCTTGGATTGTCTCTTTGTTTGATGAAATCTTTTGAGAGCATGCTTCATTAAGTTTCTTCAGCTGCATGTTCTCCATTGCCAGGAAGTTTCTTTGCCTTTCCGCATTCAATCCTCTCATTTCCAAATGTTCGGTGTATCCCAATAGCCCATCCTTGCCATCGCCTGTGAAATGTAAGAGGTTAGTGATATTAGCAAAAGGAGGTGGCGCATTTGTCATAGGATCCTTTGGATAAATAGACCCATCGGTCCACAAATCCAAATGATGTTCCTTGTTTTTCCTTCTAAGTTCTTTCTCCCGTTGAGATAAGAAAGACTCCCTCCTACGTTTCTGCAACGGTGCGTACTCTTGCAATACATCAACATGAAGATGATGTGTGTTCTTTCTTTGGGTAAGTGTTAAAGATGAAGGGGCCGAGGATTGTAAGTTCAAATTAGTGTTTTCATCAGAAAAAGATGCGTTCTCCATTCCTAGAGTTGATAGAGAAGAAGACGGAGAAATATCTCAGGTTTTGGGAGGGAAAGCCATATTCTCAAGTTTAGAGTTGATAGAGTTCGTGTGGCTTATGTTTCTGGAGGGAACGCTTGTAAGTTGGCATTTCAAATCATTAGTCATACGGTTAGTTGGATTCTTGACAAGAGAACGAAGGATAAGAATGATAAAGACGGCGGCTACCTACCAAAGAATGTCATTTTGGCTTTTTGTTGCGCAGAAAAGTATCACATAAAATGCACAAGTTAACATTTTCATTTTCTCTCTCTAAGCCGACGTGGCACTTCTTACAGGGCCCAAAAGTGAGTCCAACTTTCTCCTAATGTTTAATTAAATTAAAAACACTTAATAAAAGAACCAATGAGAATTAAGTCCTCTAGAAGACTATTGGACAGTCTCCCAAGGGGTCCAATGAGCATTCAACAGCCCAATGGCTTGCCTGATTCCTATTGGCCAGGAGGCAAAGGGGTCCAATGAGAGTTTAGTTGAATTATTATATTACCTAAAGCTCTCACAAAAGGGGAAAGGGGGACACATGTCAGAAGGCTATCACTTATACTGCTTAATTACCATTGTCTAGGCCTGGGGAGGTCCAATGAGAGGAGAGCATGAGCAAATAGCAAGAGGGGTCGACCAAGAGAGAGAGGGGGCTAATTTTTGCAAGGCATTATCACACACACACTCACACAATCTCATGTGTGAAGTAAAGAAAACTCTCTCTCCTTCTCAAGCTTTAATGGAAAGCTTGCCACCTACTCCAAGCTTGTGAGAAGGGAGGCCTACATCAACAACTCTTGGCTTTGTGATGCAAATCCAACCAAGAGCCAAGCTTCAATGCACGATCATCTCCTCTACCATGCTAATTACTAAGCTAAGCTATGCTAATATGAGTGATTATGTGAGGAGATGTACATTTTTCTTGTAAGAATACTCCTTCTTCCTCTCAATGTACTCTCATACCCTGCTAGCTCTGTGTTTGCTAAGTGTTTTGCTTAGTGCATGAAGCTTTCATCTTCATTGCACTAGCTAGTCTTGAAGGAACACAAACAATGTCTCTCTTGATGGGAGAAACCATAATACAAAGCCTTTTGGAGGGGGGGACCAGCTCCATGCAAATCCGGTCCTCAACTGTTGTCAATAGCTTAATTTCTCTCTCTTTTGAAAGTATTGTTCATGCTATCTAACTAGGTGTTATGCTTTTTGTTGCTCTCTCCACCCAAGCACTCTTGTAATTCTCATTAGGAATCTATTCTAATGAAATGCCCACTATGTTCATGCTAATTTCCGCTACACACAAGTTTTTAGGCCATTAAATGTTACACCTCCCATTGGGATTTTTGATCTACTTCTGTGACATAAGCTTTTAGTAGATCAAGAATGGTTAGGTTAGCTATTTCACTTTGGCCATCCGTTTAAGGATAATAGGACGAAGAGAAGTTTAGCCTTGTACCTAAATTCTCAAAGAGACACTTCCAAAAATTACTAGTCATTCTAGGATCTCTATCCGACACTATGGACATTGGCAAGCCATGGTACTTGAAGATTTGTGATATAAAGAGGGTTGCCATTTGATGGGCTTTGATAGTCTTTTTGACAGGTATGAAATGTGCTTGTTTGCTAAACTTGTCTACTATCGTCCATATTCCTGTATTCCCATGGATAGACTTGGGCAATCCAAAGATAAAATCCATGGATATGGTGAATTAGGGATTGGCAAAGGTTGAAGCAATCGAGGTTGCTTCCCTCTATCAAACTTCGTCTTTTGGCATACCACACATCTTGTATGTTTGCTTTCATGGCAGGCCAATAGAAATATGTTTCTATCCTTTTTAGGGTAGATTGAATCCCTCTATGCCCCACATAAGGAGGAGCATGAGATTCATACATTACTTTCTCACGTAGTGAGTTAGTAACGCATAGTCTATTGCCATAGAGAAGATAACCATCTTGTAGGGTAAATGGTTCTTCTTTCTTCCCTAGTGTAAGGGTTGAAATCACATTTCTAAAATAGGGATCAATAGCGTACTCATCTATCATAGAAGATAGAACATTGTGAGTTGCTATGGAAACCACATTCACTCTCGGTCGTCTTGAGAGTGCATCAGCTACTTGATTATGCTTGCCAGCAATGTGAGCAATATGAAAATGAAATTACGAAAGGAAATTTTCCCACCTCATTTGTTTGTCTGAGAGCTTGGTCTGCATAATGAAGTACTTAAGGCTTTGGTAATCCATATGTAGAATGAAAGGAGTCCCCAATAAATAGTGCTTCCACGAGTCTAGAGCATGTAGAACTGCTAAGAGTTCCTTCTCATATATGCCTAGAGCTTACTCAACAGCTGTTAAGGCGGTTACGCCGCTAGCGGAAGCTAAATAGCGAGAACTCAACCAACAATAGAATTTGTCAGACGAGGACGAAGCTTGACCCGTAGGCGCATGGAAACAACTAGGTGGGTGTCAAATCACCTACTCGACCTTCTAATGACAATCACTACTAAGGAAATCAAATCTAAGTTCTAAAATACGCAAGTGACTGAAATCCGTACTACGAACGAATGCTATACGAAACAGGATCTAGAATCATTGAATCGATCTCAAACTCAAGGGGAAGTCTATACACTAGGTAAGAACAACACCCTAAAGACTTGAATTGCAAAATCAACCTATAACCACTTCGTGCGGTAAACGCGTATGAAGACAGGCCGAAAAATACAGGTGACCAAAACTTGACCCCGATGGTACTAATGTGTAGCTCTACTCGTTGTGGTTCTATAGATATGCTGCACGCTCTATTCCGACACACGAGTTGGAAGAAAACTCACACCGAAGCTCGTAGGAACTTACCACATGTAATGGAATTTGCCTATTCAATTTGAGAATAGCGGAATTTAATGAGAGTACTTTCAAGAAATGATTTTGTGAGCATAGCGGGTAGACATAATTGAAGATAGCAACATAATCATAGCAATTAGTTAACTTGGCATAGACAATACTTTTGCAAGAGAGAGAGTTTAGAGAACATGACAACAATTGAGGACCGGAGTTATGTGGAGCCGGTCCCCCCTCCAATAGGCATTTGTATTATGATTTCTCCCATAAAGAGAGACTTGTTACAATACAGTCTTTGTGTTCCTTGTGACCTAGGTGATGCCATGAAGATGGAAGGCTTCATGCACCACAAACATAACATAAACTTGAAGAAAGCTTTAACTATCCCAAGCCTCAGTCCCAAGACCTCAAACACCTTCGAAGGTGGAGAGAGCTAGCAGGGAATGAGGGTAGGGAAGAGGAAGAAGAAACATTTCGTAGGAGAAAGAATTAGTTCCTCACTTATCATACTCTTGTTGCTAGCATACATAATAGCATAGTAATGAAGAAGAAGGAGATGGCAAGTTTAAGCATTGAAGCATGGCTCTTGGTTGGATTTGCACTCCATAGCCAAGAGTGTTGGTGTAGGCTCTCAACCTCTACTTGCTTGGAGAGGGAGCTCTTGCACTTTGCATATCACACCATGAGAGTGCTTGTGAGTGTGTGTGGGTGAGTATACCCCCTAGGCACCCCCCTAGCTTGCTTGGGTCGACCCCCCCTTGTAGCTCATGCCTGAAGCTCATTGGACCCCTCCAGGCCTAGCCAATCACAAGCAGGAGCCATTACAAGCAACATGGGTAGCCTTGGGACAAGTGTCCCCCTTTCCCCTTTGAGAGAGAGGACTTGATAAATGCTAAAACAATTAGATAATTCATGTAATTTATCATTGGACCCCTTTGAAGCCTAGCCAATAGGCTTCAAGCAACACATGAAGGTAACATGGGTAGGGGCCTGACATGTGTCCTTGCTGCCTCTTCAAGATGGGCTTCCCTTGTGTGTGTGAGTGGGTGTTCTCTCTCTAGGCCCTAGGAAAAGGGCCCGCCCCCCCTCTTGTAGGAATGCTTTTGACTTTTAGGTGATCAAGCACCTTACTCACCAAGCATGACAAAGCACTTGAACTAGGGGGGTTCCCACAAGCATCTCAGGCAAGCTTCTCAAGGCACCTCAAGTACTTTAATCATGCAGCAAGTCAAGCACCTCAAGCATGGAGCCAGTCAAGCACCTCAAGCATCTTAATCAAGCACCTCAAGCATGAAAAACACCTCAAGCATGACAAGCACCTCAAGCAGGACAAGCACCTCGAGCTTGGGCCGGGTTCCCACCTCAAGCTCAGCCCTAGCTTACTTAAGGTCAAAAGGACTTTTACACACATTTATTGGAGGTCTTCAATGAAGCTAACCCGAAGGTCTTATGCTCCATTGGTTAGCCTTGCTCTTTGATAGACCATCTCCCTTTTGGGCCCCTTTACATTGGCCCCGTGTTGAGATAGATCTAAAAGCACATACCTATATCTTAACACTTGTTCCCGTTTATTCTCCCACATTAAGTGATCAATTTAATATGAGAAAATCATTTGGGTTAGTTAGATATTAGATTTTATGACATTACCTCTCTCTTGAAATCATAGTCGTCCTCGACTATGAGGTAGAAGAGATAAAGTCTTAGTCATTAGTCAATCGTACTTAGCGGGTAAAGGATCCCTTTTTACCCTACGACATCTTTCCAAGATGGATGACTAATCCATTTGGTGCTTGGGAGACATAGCTGCCGCAAGCATGTCTGCTCTTTAGTCCATTTCATTCTCCCAAAGTAGAGTGACAAATTCTACTTGGTGTTTGAGAGACGTCGTCATCACAAACAGGATTCTAAGCATGCATATTAGTTAAATTTGTGCACAATTAAAAAGAGGACTAGTCATATAAGACAAAAACATGAGTTATTTAAAAGAAATTTGTACATTTGCTTACTCTAATGTAGCATTGTAAGCATTGACAAGGTTCATACTATCCTTAAGTTGTACTCCTTGCATCCATTTAGCATCTTCAAAAGGATAATTTTTGAACTTAATAAGATACCGTCGGATAATCTTACCATGTCATAGTACCTTGTCTTCATGCCGAAGGATAGCTTCGGGTTGTAGCACCTCTTCTTGGTCTTCAACTTCGGGAGGGTCTTCAATAATTGGTTCAATTGGTGGCTCTCCTTTGTAGGGCTTAAGTAAGCTTACATGAAAGGCATTGTGTATAAGCCAATGGTTGGGCAACTTGAGTTGATAAGCCGTCTCATTGATAGGCTTCAAGATTTGGAAAGAACCATAGTATCTTTTTGCTAGTTTAGCATAATACTTTTGATGGCCCGTAGGATTTTTGCCCGTCGTTTGCCTTAATCGAGCCTTAGGAAACTTGAGTAAGACCCAATCATTTTCTTTGAACATTAAGGCTCTTCTGTGCTTATCAGCAGCAGCTTTTTGCCTTTGTTGAGAGATGGCTATAGCCTCCCTAATCTTTTGAAAAGATTCTTGTAGGTCACGGCTATACTCATCGGCGGCGAAGATCTTCCCATGTACTTTCAGTAGCAAGGGACTTTTAGGTCTTCCTTCTATGATCTCAAAAGGTGCTTTGCCCGTAGAAGTATGTACAGTATTATTGTAGGCATACTCTACTAGCGGTAAATACTTTTCCCATTGTGAGCGTTGATCTACTTCGGTAACATAAGTCTTGAGTAGATCGAGTATCATAAGATTGGCTATCTCACTTTGGCCATCCGTTTGTGGGTGATAGGCCGAAGAGAAATTCAATCTTGTTCCTAGATTTTCAAAGAGACCTTTCCAGAAATTACTGGTCATTCTAGGATCTCTATCTGACACGATGGATGTGGGTAATCCATGGTGTTTGAAAATCTGAGATATGAAGAGAGTTGCCATTTGATGTGCCTTAATAGTCTTTTTGACAGGAATAAAATGTGCTTGCTTGCTAAACCTGTCGACTATTGTCCATATTCCTGTATTCCCATGGATAGACTTGGGTAATCCAAAGATGAAATCCATGGATATACTCTCCCATGGTGAATTTGGAATAGGCAATGGCTGGAGTAATCCAGGTTGCTTCCCTCTATCATACTTGGTCTTTTGGCATACTACACATTTTGAAACATACTCTTGTATGTCCACTTTCATGGTAGGCCAATAGAAATACGTCTCTACTCCTCGGAGAGTAGGTTGAATACCTCTATGCCCTGCATATGGAGGAGCATGGGATTCATACATAACCTTCTCACGAAGGGAATGGGTAACACATAGCCTATTGCCGTGGAGAAGATAACCATCCTGCAAGGTGAATGGTTCCTCTTTCTTCCCCAAAGCAAGGGCTGACATTATGTCTCTAAAGTCAGGGTCAGTAGCATACTCATCTATCATAGAGGATAGATCATTGTGAGTAGCTATAGACACCGCATTAACTTTTGGTCGTCGTGAAAGTGCATCGGCAACTTGATTGTGCTTACCAGCTATGTGAGCAATATGGAAATTAAATTGCGAAAGAAAATTTGCCCACCTCATTTGTTTGTCGGAAAGCTTGGTTTGCGTCATGAAATACTTGAGACTTTGGTGGTCGGTTCGTAGGATAAATGGAGTCCCCAATAGGTAGTGCTTCCATGTGTCTAGGGCATGTAGAACAGCTAAAAGCTCTTTCTCATAAATGCCCAAGACTCGTTCATCACCATTGAGCCTTCGGCTCTCATATGCTATGGCATGCCCTTCTTGAAGCAAAACCGCTCCAAGGCAATCACCACAAGCATCACATTGGACCTCAAATGGCTTTGAGAGATCCGGAAGCACGAGGACTGGTTGGGAAGTAAGCTTCTCTTTGAGTTTTTCAAAAGCATTTTGCTCCTTAGCAGTCCATACAAACTTAATGTTCTTCTTGGTTAAGTCGTGTAGTGGTCCTGCTACTTGAGAGAATTTTGCTATGAAGCGTCTATAGTATGCACACATACCAATAAAGCTTCTTAGCTCATGTAGATTCCTTGGGTTAGGCCATGATTTTATTACCTCTAACTTTGATGGATCCATACGCATACCATCGTGAGAGATAATATGGCCTAGATATTGAATCTCTTGAAGGAAGAATTCACTTTTCTTTTGGTTGAGAAAAAGTTTGTTCTCCCTCAAGGCTTGAAAAATCACTTGGAGATGTTGCTTATGTTCCTCCAAAGACTTGGAGTAGATGATGATATCATCAAAGAACACTCCAGTGAATTTTCGATATGGTCTAAAAATTTTCTGCATCAAACGATTGAACGTAGCTGGTGCATTAGTCAAGCCAAAAGGCATGACTAGATATTCATAAAGACCAAATGTTGTGCGAAACGCGGTCTTTAAGATATCCTCATCCACTATCCTTATTTGATGATAGCCACTCTTAAGGTCAATCCTACTGAAGTAGGTAGAGCCTTGTAGCTTATCAAACAGATCTTCTACCCGAGGTACGGGAAATCTGTTTTTGATAGTGATCTTCAGGTAATCCCGCACAGAATTGTTGTCTTTGCTCGGCAAAGTCTATCTTTTGAAAGACAGTAGCTTTGAGATGTAAATCCCAAAACTTATCTACATACTTGTTGATAGACTCATGAGAGAGGAGCTTCAAGCCGCGCCATTCGGTAAGAACTTTATCTTTAGTATCGCTTGGAAGAAATTGCTTCATGATGGAAACTCGTAGAGTTTTCCATGTCTTTGGGGCTTCTCCATTGCCACGAAGGCTAGCCCACCATTGACGAGCTGATTTTTGGAAGTGCATAGCTACATGGCGTAGCTTGGAGGACTCTGTGAAGCCCTCGTCCCCAAAGGCCGCATCAAATTGCTGGATGAAGGCCAACACTTTGTCGGTAGCACCAAAGGTGCCATCGTAGGTGAGAAAAGAGATACTCTTTCCTCCCTCCTTGAACTTCTTTAGCTTTTGTGACCTTCGCCATGCAGGAAATGATTTGCGATGCCCTCCCCTCTTGTATTCTCTAGGAGAATAGCTATAACTTTCATCGGAAGAGAAGGAAGGTGAAGAAGAAGGAGAAGAGGGTGACCTCTTCCTAGCCCTTTTCTTCCTTTGTTTCCTCTCTTGCCTTTGAGAGTGATGAGGAGAAGGACTATGGGTTGCTCTTTTCCTCTTGGGAGGAGTAGGTGATCGTCTAGACCGCCTTCTTCGTGGAGCCACATCTTCAGAAGAACTTAGACTTTCATTGCTTTCTTTCTCTTTGGATTCCTCCTCTCGAATGGGAGAGAGTCTTCTTTTGGGGGTCTCTTCAAGAGGCCTCCTAAGCTCTCTCTCCTCTTGGAGAGGAAGGGAAATTCCATAGGCACGAAGTTGTTGAGTAACTTCGGCTTGCAAGGTAGGGTTGCCCATAGCTTGTTGCAACCTAGTCACAAGATAATTCACAAACATGGGAGCATCATCATTAGCACCTTCATGTGCAAAATCAAAGCTATCAATGTTCATTCTACTCTCTTGATTATTGTCAGCCATGTTAACAAAATTTTATGTATGTACTTAGTGTATGCTTTGGCAATTCAAAACCTTAGTTGCCACTCCTCTTAGCCTTTGAAAATCGGCTCTTAAGTATCTACACCCACGGCTCAAAGTGGTTAATTATAGAGAGTAGAGGAGTAGGTCTAACATAGCAGAGTTGCCAAGGGCTAGCTCCTTTCGGACTTCTTATGGCTCAATAATGGTAAAGCCGTAGGCAAGTCTAAAAAGACTCCATTATTAAGTCCAAAGCTCCCGAGGTGTGCACCATCCCCCACATAGTGGGCTTAACAAAACCGATATTAGATCCCAGTTCCACTTACTCTATTATAATTAACAACATCAACCATTTATAGGCTACTTAAGGACCTCTCTTCTTAAGCAAGAAAAGAGAAACCAAATGCTCTGATACCAATGTAATGGAATTTGCCTATTCAATTTGAGAATAGCGGAATTTAATGAGAGTACTTTCAAGAAATGATTTTGTGAGCATAGCGGGTAGACATAATTGAAGATAGCAACATAATCATAGCAATTAGTTAACTTGGCATAGACAATACTTTTGCAAGAGAGAGAGTTTAGAGAACATGACAACAATTGAGGACCGGATTTATGTGGAGCCGGTCCCCCCTCCAATAGGCATTTGTATTATGATTTCTCCCATAAAGAGAGACTTGTTACAATACAGTCTTTGTGTTCCTTGTGACCTAGGTGATGCCATGAAGATGGAAGGCTTCATGCACCACAAACATAACATAAACTTGAAGAAAGCTTTAACTATCCCAAGCCTCAGTCCCAAGACCTCAAACACCTTCGAAGGTGGAGAGAGCTAGCAGGGAATGAGGGTAGGGAAGAGGAAGAAGAAACATTTCGTAGGAGAAAGAATTAGTTCCTCACTTATCATACTCTTGTTGCTAGCATACATAATAGCATAGTAATGAAGAAGAAGGAGATGACAAGCTTAAGCATTGAAGCATGGCTCTTGGTTGGATTTGCACTCCATAGCCAAGAGTGTTGGTGTAGGCTCTCAACCTCTACTTGCTTGGAGAGGGAGCTCTTGCACTTTGCATATCACACCATGAGAGTGCTTGTGAGTGTGTGTGGGTGAGTATACCCCCTAGGCACCCCCCTAGCTTGCTTGGGTTGACCCCCCCTTGTAGCTCATGCCTGAAGCTCATTGGACCCCTCCAGGCCTAGCCAATCACAAGCAGGAGCCATTACAAGCAACATGGGTAGCCTTGGGACAAGTGTCCCCCTTTCCCCTTTGAGAGAGAGGACTTGATAAATGCTAAAACAATTAGATAATTCATGTAATTTATCATTGGACCCCTTTGAAGCCTAGCCAATAGGCTTCAAGCAACACATGAAGGTAACATGGGTAGGGGCCTGACATGTGTCCTTGCTGCCTCTTCAAGATGGGCTTCCCTTGTGTGTGTGAGTGGGTGTTCTCTCTCTAGGCCCTAGGAAAAGGGCTCGCCCCCCCTCTTTTAGGAATGCTTTTGACTTTTAGGTGATCAAGCACCTTACTCACCAAGCATGACAAAGCACTTGAACTAGGGGGGTTCCCACAAGCATCTCAGGCAAGCTTCTCAAGGCACCTCAAGTACTTTAATCATGCAGCAAGTCAAGCACCTCAAGCATGGAGCCAGTCAAGCACCTCAAGCATCTTAATCAAGCACCTCAAGCATGAAAAACACCTCAAGCATGACAAGCACCTCAAGCAGGACAAGCACCTCGAGCTTGGGCCGGGTTCCCACCTCAAGCTCAGCCCTAGCTTACTTAAGGTCAAAAGGACTTTTACACACATTTATTGGAGGTCTTCAATGAAGCTAACCCTAAGGTCTTATGCTCCATTGGTTAGCCTTGCTCTTTGATAGACCATCTCCCTTTTGGGCCCCTTTACATTGGCCCCGTGTTGAGATAGATCTAAAAGCACATACCTATATCTTAACACTTGTTCCCGTTTATTCTCCCACATTAAGTGATCAATTTAATATGAGAAAATCATTTGGGTTAGTTAGATATTAGATTTTATGACACCACACATAGAAGCCGATAGCGCGCACTCTTGGTATCAGTGCGTAGCTCTCGCCATTGCTAACACAATGGCGGTGTCGCTTCTCCAATGGCGGCTCCGTAGCTCGAGTAGCAAGTAGATAAGACTCTCTCTCTCTCTCTCAGACAGTCACGGCGCTCAAAAACTCACTTTGATTAATAATCTGAATCCCCTTAGGTTACAAAACTTTGGCTTATATACCTCAGCCTTGGAGGTGAGAACATCTCTACTAATTACATCAGCAAGTGAAATTACTTCGGGATTACAAGCTGGAAACTCAATTGAGTCCCGTTACTTAATGAATGGCTCAATTCAAAATCAATGTCGGAAATACATTTATTACAATCAATGGTTACAAAAATGATGAGTGTGAGCAAAAATGTGGGTGTGATCCTCTGCTGGCTCAACACTCCCCCCCTCCGCGTTCATGTCGTCCTTGACATGACCTTTATGCTTGGTCAATAAAGTCCTGTCGTCTTGAGCATCTGCAAATGTGATTCGTATCGCAGGTTGCCGATGGTCAAGGTTGGGCCGAATATTTTGCTTTCGTGGGTGAAAAAGCCGGTGTAGAAAGCTTCTTCGAATGTTTGCATGTGGAAGCTAGGCAAAAACATAATCCTCTGGTATAAGAGGTGCAACACTTTTGGAGAAGGCTGCAATGAAAGGTCATACATCATATCAGTAACTGTGTCGGCCGTCGATAGTAGACTCGAGGTCGTGGCTTTATCTGGCGCGAACACTTCAATGCAAGCTAAGAGAGTCCAGCAAATTTTCTTGAGCATCTGACACGAAAGGTCAGGAGAGCCAGTAAAGAGCTTGATGGTGCCCGTTAGGGTTTTCACCATGTAGGCTTTACCTATTCTCTCTCCTGCCTTTGGTCCTGGCATCCTTGGGTAATTAAGCCAATTTGGCTTCTTTTCTGCAATCCTGCCATGCTCTTTCTAGCTTCTGACTCTTGGCACCGGGCAGAAGGTTGCATCCTCCCGAATCTCCTTTGGTGCCTCTACCAAGTAGATGAGGTAGACTGGGTATTTGTTCAGCCAACCTTTCCTCCATCTAGGCTGCGAATCTACAATCTTCTTTGATTGTTCCTCTTTTGTGACGTCGCCTTCGTAAAGAGCGACATATTGCTCCTCCTCTATTCTCTTTTTCGTTTTTATCACTTCAAACTTCATCAAAGGGAAAGGCAGGCTGGGTTGCATCCACTCTTCATGGAGCACTTTTGTGTCTAATCCCTGAAGTCTAATGGAGATTAGGAGTCTCCTCTCCCATTCCATTTCCGCCTTGGCACTCTCCTCTGCTGACTTTTCTATTTGTTCATGGAGCCTTTGTTCTTCTTCTTCAGAGATTCCTGAAGTTGAGGTCACCACGTGAACTGGGGCTGGATCTTCAATTGTGGTTGCCTCTCCAGTTTCTGGTAGTTCTATGGCTGCTCCACCTGATTCTTCTTGTGGTGTCTCTGTCTCTCTTCTTTGTTGCTCTTGTAGATCTTGGAGCTGTTTGCGGAGGGTCTCATTCTCTGTTCTTAGTGTTTGATTTTCTAAAGTGAGCCTCTCCTCTGCTGCCAATGATCCCTCCGCAATGTGCAACCTTTGCACTTGCTCTAATCTTAGCTCTCTTTGTAAGCTTCGGACCTGGTCTTCCAGAGTTGGTACAAGAGCTCCCTCTTGTTCGGTTCCTGCTCTGTTAGCTCTAGGGGTAGTCCTGAGTCTAGTGATTGTTCTTTCTTGGAGCTCGACTCTTTCCCTTAGCTCAATGAGCTCATCTTTAGCCGCCTCCAAGTCGTCTTCCATCCGCTCCCTTGCTTCCTGTGCACTTGTTACTTCTCTTGAGGCCTCAGCTAGCTGGAGTATCAAGCCATCTCTCTCGTTTTCCGCATCGTAGAGTGATGCTTTATGACTTTCAGATTCAGTCATAGCATCCTCTAATTTCCTCTGCAACTCGGCTTCCCTTTGTTTGGCTGTCTCAATTTCCACTTCCTTTGCCTTGGATCTTTCTTTGATCTTGTTGAGCAGTTCATGCACCATGTGCATGTCTTTTTCATCTTCATCTGTCAACTCTAAAGCTTTTTTGGCCACCACCTCCACTGGCTTCGGCTCTTCTAGTACGTTCTGCTCGTCCAGTTTTTCATCACTTTCTTTTGTACTCTTTGTATTTTCCTCTGTCCCTCTCCGATCATCTCGTTTTTGTAGGGTGATCCCATAAACCGCCTCAAGGGCCTCTTCTTCAATGTACCCTATCGCTACCAGATCCTCATAATCGTTTTTCTTTTGCTGAATTGGATCTATCTCCTTTTCCTTGGTCCCGGCCTCCGGCTTTTCCATACCAGCCGTGTCCATCTCTACTGTGGTCTCTTCCACAATGATTTCCGTCTTCTTCGGGCTGGGTACATCAGTAAAGGAGGGCTGATTGTCCTCAGTCATCTTGGCTTTCCCTTTGTTTGCTTGCCCGTCTTTCTCTTGAGGTTCAGTAGACTCATCTACTTTCTTCTTCCCCTTGTCGTCCTTTTGCAGCTCAGCTTTTAAAAGCTGTACTTCCTCTTCAGTGTATGGCTCGACAGGTTGCTGCTCCAGTATTGCCTCTGACTCCTCATAAGCTCTAATATATTGATCATATTGATCAACATGTGGCTTGGCTGAGCTAGTTCCGACTTTAGTGGGGTCTGGCACCCACTTTTCTTCAAAGTCCCCCTTCAGAGCTCTTTCCGCTCTAAACTGTTCCACTAGTCTTTCCATTCGTGCCGCTTTCTGACTTTTGGTTTGCTTGGGAGCAACCTTCTTCTTTGCTTTCTTCATAATCGGCTCATCCACGTTCTCTTCAGGTTCTGAAACTATTTCTAGTTTGATGCGTGCTCTTGTGGACGCCCTCTTGGATACTTCAGGCTGTTCTTCCTCCTCATCGGCTTCTCTAAGCCACTCATTCTGGGAGGGAACCTTTGGCCATTGATCTCTGGCTCCAATAGCTTCATAAGCTATTCTTGTCAGAACTTCAGCTCCTCCTTTATACTTTGGCTTCTCGTTGTGCATGGCAATTACTTGCTCGTGGATGTGTTGAGCGTAATTCACCTCTTTTGGCATATTGCTCTTCAATGCCCATGTGATGGTAGTTGCAATGGCATGGGGCGGTGTCGTATACTTTTGCGGTCTTTTACTGCAAATATGGAGAAATTGGTTGTACAGTCGGCAAAGGGTTGCCGCTCTTTGGTCCGCCATATCTCCATAAGTTGCATTCTGTTTCTTGGACCCATAAACCTCTATAGCCTCCCTTCTTTCCCTGACAGAGCTCCCTTTGTTGTTCAGCTTCAATGCATCTGCAATGAGCTGTGGAGTGATCTGTACCTCTACTTTCTCTCCATCTATTGCTGTCAATGTGGCTTTCCCATCCTTCTGAATGGAGGTTGCCAACTCATACACTCTTCTTGTATCTACACCTGATGGTCTCGAGGTGAAGAATCTGTGCAAGTCTGCCCTTTCCAGGTACCTGCTGATGTTCTCTGACCTGCTATAATCCACCAACTCTTGTGGGATCATCGGTATATCCACCGCTTGCCCTTGAGGATCTCTGAAAGTCCCCTGGTAGATCTTTATTCCCTCTTGTTCCAATACTGCTTCCTCCACCCAAGTTTTGGTTGGCTTGAGGGTTTCTGCTGGAATGTCAAAGGGTTCCGCTTCTGCAAGAGCATCTTTGATTGTCGGTCTTTTTCTCTTCGTTGCCGATAACTTGGCGGAATCCATGGATCCTGTAACTCCAATTTCAGAAGTTAGCGTCTTTTTAGTACTGAAAGCCGAAATGAAGCTTTTAACTATTCAAATGACTTGAAAATTGAAACATGAGCTATTCAGGGCCTAAGGATGCAGGGTAGGTGAAAAAATATGCAAACTGGGCTCAGAATCATGCTGGAGACATCATACGCGTATGATGTCTTTTGTGTCAAAATGACTTCATATTGGTTGTGCTTGTAGCTGATAGTGTATACATGAGTATCATATGCTTGGATTTGAGTTTGGATCCCATTTGGTCAAGTTTTGGCCAGTTTAGTCCAGTTCAGGCTCTTGGCAAAATTTTGAAAGGGAAATGGATTTTATGATCCAAATTGGATAAAACTTGGTGGTTCACCTTCAAATGGCATGTAGATCACTTCTGTTTGGTGGTTGAAGCCCTGAGGTGCCAAAATCACATAGTGAAACATCATACGCGTATGATGTCTTTTAGTGTATTTTTGGACCAAATTTCTCTATAAGCTTGGATATGGCTTTAGATAGGCTTATTCAGTGGATTTATGAATTTTGGATATATTTTGGGCTAAAAATGGCTCTAAAGACATCATACGCGTATGATGTCTTTTTCATCAATTTTTCATGGGATTGATTCTGTGGACTCCCCATGTACTAGTGAAGGACTGTCTCTACTCAAATCTTGGTTTGGACTTGAGTATGTTGGATTTGGGGCCAAAAATAGGCTTTGGATTAAGGATTTTCCCTCAATTGGACTAATGGGGTGATCCACTTGACCAAATGGTTCCAAACTTCATATGTAGCATGTATTATATATATATAATGGATGTATGATGCCAAATGAGCAGTTTTGGTTCTGTAAGTGCAAATAGACATCATACGCGTATGATGTCTTTTATGTCAAAATGGTGCTTTTTGGTTCCAGATAGCTTATAGATGTGTTAATCAACAATCCTACAAGGTTTCAATGAGTTTGGAGTTATTTTGACAAAATTAGGACCAAAAATCAATTTTATGGCCTACTTTGTGTCTTTTTGGTTTTCCTTGGGTTTTCTAACTCCAATTCTCATGATACTTGGTTCATAGGATGTGATTAACATGTGGAATGAGGCTATGCACTCAAATGTTGAAATGGATGTGAAAATCATGCTGTGAGACCTCATACGCGTATGATGTCTTTTCTTGAAATGTTGGTCTTTTTGTGCAAAGAATGCTTTGTGCTAGTGCCCTAAGCCCTGCTAACTAGTTTTCAACTTAAAAAGTCATTAGTTTAGCTAAAAAGCCCCCTTTAGGCATTTCAGTCTCCGAAGTCGTCTTTTTGCCTTGGAGTTGAATTTCTTCAACTTTTCTTCTCGAGAGTTGCATTTCCAGCTCATTGGATATGTTGTGAAGCCACCTATTTGGTTGAACTTGACTTTGGCTCCCTGTTCTCCATCTTTCTCCATTTGGTTGCCCGAAAGCATCTTTTTCACCATCGGTAAGTGAATCAGCTTTCTTTCGGGTTTTGCTTGCAAACATAAGTCATCCATGTATATTTGAAGCTGCTTGTGAAGTTTCATGTCATTTGGTCGTCAATTTTAGTCGTTATGCCAAAATGACGCTTTGTGTGTCCGCCGCCGAATCGGTTGTTCCGACCTACTTTTGGTGATTCAAACCCGGAGATACTCCATGGTTACATTGCCCTCGATGTTGTTAAGCTTCCTGAGAAGTTTTGTGTCGTTTCGACAACTTTTTTTCTGTTTGCCTCTTGCAGGCTCTGTTGACCTAGGGTTTTTCAAGTCGTTCTTTCTTGAGCTTTGAGTGTTAGAAACCCATCTTCTATGTTAGGGTAACCCACCTCTAAGTTCTTGCAAGGTTTGGTTAGGCGGTTGTGCCCCTACCTAGCGTTCCTCCCCATTCCCCGTCTGCTCTTGTTTCTTGGTTTTGGTCAGTTTTCGCGACAAAAGTTAACGATAAGCATCAAAAGCTTATGGCAACGAGTCTACCTCTCATGTCTGGTGTCCTCTGAGCTCTCGTAGCAGTCGTAGAAGGCGGTAGAAGGTCGGATGCTCCTGTGTGCTCTTTGCTCTCTCCAAGAAGTTAATAGTGGAAATGAGCTTGAAAGTGATGTGAAAAATACTTAACTTCGGACTTCCCGGATCACTTGTTACCAAATTTGACATGTGCTCCTATCTCGTCGTGAAATGCACTTTAGGATTTGAAATTTCTCAATTTGGACTCCGTTTGACCTGTTTTTGAGAAATCTGTCCACTTGCCAAAATTCTGTCATTTCGGGCTTTCCGCAACTTTTTCAGAATTGTACCCAATTTTTACCATGGGTTGCCCTTGTCATTAGGACCATCACCGTCTATTCTTTTCTTTTTTCCGATCTCATTTCACCTGCTTTTTTATTTTTCTTTTACTTTTATTAAGAAAATCATAAAAAATAAAAGAAAATAGCAAATTGAAGCCAAAAAATTCCAAACATACACAATAAATAGTTGGTAACCCTGTGTATATGAATATACACTTATTTGTGATTTTTGGACTTGGATTACCACTTTTTAGCTCCAAAAACACTCTTATTTAGTGATATTTATACGTCTAGAGACCCAAATTCATCATTTGATCTCTTCTTGTTGCAAAACAAGGTATATAAGGGCATAAATATTATCAATATCCGCAATCAAACATAAAAATTGCAAAATCATGTAAGACACTGCCCTTGTAATATAATTTTTGTTTTTCTTTGTTTTCGGCGCTTGTAGCTGCTTTGTAACTCCTGTATGCCTGTATACCTCCCCCCCTCCTAGTCTGAGTCCTCCCGGACGACTATGAAGTGTCTGTGGGCGAAGCATTGTAGTTATTTTGGTCATAAATTCCCAATGCAATTGCAGAGCGATGATACAACAGTCTTTCCAATAAAGCTGCTCTTTGTTTGATTGAAAGATTGGTGGTCGGGTTTTGGGTTGGTGATACTTCGGTAGTAGAATCAGTAGATGGATTCATCTTTACCCTGTTGTTCTTTTGCACTATCCAGATCTGCTTCCGCTTCGCTTGTGCTTGCCACAAACTCTTTGCGACCCAAACCTGCTTTGTCCTTTGTGTTGATTTCCTCGCCTCGAAATACCTAGGAGTGTCCGTTGATTGTACTGAAGGGAGTTCCTGTTTACAAATCTTTGGGATCCAAATTTTCTTGCTATAGCTTTGTGCCGTCATGAACTTCTTTGGAATCCAGATCTGTTTCACTGTCCTTGATTGTCTGGAATCACTCTGTTGTCTGGTATTGAAGACTCTGCTTTCCACCTTTGTGTTCTCTGGCACAACCTTTTTTGGTCTCCATACCAACTTTGACTTCGTTTTTTCCCAAGGTTGAGCTGTTATATTATTGCTTGTCTTCCTTATCCACTGTTGAGAATTCCTCGTCGAAGAGTAATCCGGTTGTATAGAAACTTTTGGTTGCCATTGCTTCTTCTTTTTCTCTTGTTGTTGTTTACCTTTGTTCTTGGATTCTTCCTTTGGAGTTGTCTCTGATCCTTTGGTGAACTTAACTGATTGAGTTTCACCTTCGTATTTGATAAGCACTGATTTAGAACTCCAGTCAATCATTGCATTGTATTGCTTTTGCCATGGTTGTCCTAGCAATAATGGATGTTGTGTAGCTTGGTCTTCAACCACGTAAAACATATGAGGATACACATAATGGTTAATCTGTATATGTAAAACTGTGCATCCGACAGTTTTGATTGAATTCTCAGAGTAACTCTTTAACTCTTGCTTGGCAGTTTGTAGTTTAGTGTCATTTGTCAATTGTCTATACAAACTGAGTGACAGTAGGTTAGCTTGAGCTCCTGAATCCAATAGTGCTCTGGCTTTGATTTGGTTGGTTCCTACTTTGCATTCAATGATGGGTTCTTCTTTGTCATTATTCATTTTTGTTATACTGACTGCGTTTATTCGTATTGCTCCTTCATTGCGCTGTTTTTGACGTAGTAGTCTTCTTTTCTCCATTCTTTCCTTCACCTCGGCTTGTGCTTCCTCCTCAATATTTTTCTTTTTCTCTACACGCAGCTTTTCTTGATGTATTTTGAGAAGCATGTCTTGGGTTAGCGGCAAAAGATACTTTTTCACTCTGCATCCACTAATCCAATTGGGCATTTCTTCTCCGTCTAATGTAGCAAGCTTGACGGCTCCACTTGGTGATAGATCTTTAATCACCAGAGGTCCCATCCCTCGCTTTTTAAGCTTCTTAGCATGCTGTTTCAGAGTGTAAACGAGGACATAGTCCCCAACCTTAAACTCTTTAGTCCGCACATGCTTATCAAAAAATTCTTTTTGTCGCCTTTTTTGAGCGTAGATAGAAGCTACTGCTTTTAGGCGAAGCTCATCTAGCTTTTCCAGGTCATCTATTCTATCAGAAAGCTCGTGCCCTGTCCACTCTAGATCCTTAGCCACCCTAAAGGTTGAAATCAAGAATTCTATTGGTAAGATAGCATTTAGCCCAAAAACCATGTTATATGGGGTCGTTCCTATTGATGTTTTATATGCTACCCTATATGCCCATAATGTTGAATGCAACTTCTGGTCCCAGTCAGTTCTCGACTCAGATACAATCTTCGTGAGGACCGTGCATATGGTTTTGTTTGTTGCTTCAGCTTGTCCGTTTGCTTGTGGATGATACGGGGCTGATTTCCTATGGATTACCATGAATTCATCTAGAAGGATCTTTATCACTTCATTTATAAAATGTGTGCCTCGATCACTCACAATTTCTATTGGCAATCCATATCGTACAAAGACGTATTCATACAGAAATTGTGCCGTGGTCCTGGCATCTGCCTTTTGAGTTGCCTTTGCTTCGACCCACTTTGTTAGATAGTCTGTAGCCACAATGATGTATTGTGCATGAGTCTTATATGCAGGAGGTGAAATGGGTCCGACATAATCAATCCCCCATTTTGCAAAAGCTCTTGCCCCCATCATTGGTCTAAGCGGCATATCATCTCTTTTAAGTGGTACTTTGGTCCGCTGACAGTCATCACACCGTTTAACGTATTCCTCAGCGTCCATATGTAATGTTGGCCACCATATTCCTGCGGCTAAGACAAGTTTTGTTGTCTTATCACCTGAGAAATGGCCTCCACCTACTCCTCCATGAGCTTGCTCCAGGATTATCACATACTCAGACTCTGATGCGCAAATCCTAAGCTGGTTGTCTTTACCTCTCTTATAGAGTTGATCTCCTATTAAAGCGTAATCTCTAGCTTCTGTCTCTACAGATTTCTGACGAGATTTTGACGTTCCTTCTGGGAAAGTTCTATTTATGAGATATTCAACAATATACTGACTCCATTCTGGAGCGATCATTATCTGATATAATGTCGAATACTCTGCTGGCGGTTTTGATGAACATACAATACATACAGTGACATATTCATGTATGCTTTCTTTCATTCCTGGCCAATAGACTCCCAATTGTAACAAATTCCTATATGTGTTCCTTCTTGAACAATGAAATGAACATTCCTGAACATGTGCTTCGCGCAGATATATATTATATTTCTCAGGATTGATGCATAGTCTCATTATATGTGGTTGGTCTCTGTCTGCTAGGCTTTGCGTCTTGTTTTAGTGGGATTGTGTGTTGGCATATCGATGGGTCAACTCCCTTTAAGTCCTTATAAGACCATGCAAACACATCCCTATACTCTCTGAGAAGACTCAAAAGTCTCTCTTCCTCGCCTGGAGACAAATCTGTGGCTATGTACACCGGTCTAGGTGGCTCACCTGGAGCTGCTAAATCAACTTTTTTTGCATCCTCCGATCCGTCATAAGATTCGTTCTCCTTCCTCTCTCGAATAGGTGGGGTTAATATCACCTTCCTATCCTCTATTGTGAATTTCCTATAGTGAGAGGGAACATCCATGTTTTCCTTGATTTTGGCATTTTTGTCCTCTCCACTCTCAATTTCTGTCGTCCAAACTTCTTTCAGAGTTTTCTTGAGCTCTCTATACTTGTTTCTACGTTCTAGCTTGGACTCCGTGTGTTCTCTGTTGCGCTTGTTCTTTTCTGATTTTTCTGTTTCTGTTTTCGTTCCATTCCTTTGAACTTGATTTCTTGAGCCTTTTTTGTCTTTTCGTAAGCTCTTTTGATCATTGCCTCTCATTCTTCCAGAAACCTTGTCCTTAACACAATCTTCCGCCTTTACTAGCATTAGGAATTGATTTTTTCCTCTTATTCTAGGCATCGGATTGGTTCTAACCCCCTTTGTTTTTCTCTTTGCTCTAGAGCGTTTCTGGCGTTGTTTAGTTTGGTTCGGAAAATCATAAAATTGGACATCCGTTATAGTTTCTTCGTTTCCGCTTGAATTGTCTGTTGACTCGTTGTCTGCTTCATTTCCCCACTCAGGATGATCGGGAATGTAGGATGATCGGGAATGTAGTGAAATACCTCCTCTTCATCTTCCTTTTTCAGTGTATCGTTCTTTTCAGTTTCTTTTTCGAGTACATTTCTCAACATGAAGTACGGAACCACGTCGTACCCGTCCTTGTCGCAAAATTTCGTTGTGGGACCATCCGGAATTGCACAAATATCTAGGGTTGCTAGAATGTGTGTCCATTCTAATGGTTCAAGCGTGTCCTCTGGAAAGGGTTCTCCTATATAAGTTTCATCTTCGATAGCCCTTTCTAAAACACATTCTTCTCGTTTCAGACTTCCACATTTCGAAGCTCCACACATCCATAACTCCTTGGGTTTACCTAACCAAGCTGGAAATTCAGATCCCGCCAAAGTAGCTGAATCAAACTCCTCCACCGGTGTTCGGTTCACATCTTTGTAGCTATGGTCTTTCAGGTTCACACGTGTAGTGGTTTCCATATTTCTCAGGTATATGTGATCGTAGCCCCAATCCTGGACCATTTTCAACTGTCTCATGAATGGTCTTCCCAGTATGATATCATAGTTATTCTCCTTGCCAAAATCGACAATAGCAAAAGTATGTTCGTATTCACTGCCGCAAGAAGTCACTACAACTTTCTCTAATAACCCCATAGGTTTCTCCATGTGTCCATCTGCTAATTGGAGTTTCAACCTAGTCTTCCTTATTGCTGGTTTCCCCCATTTTTTCCAGATTTCTTTTGTAGCAATGGCGACCCCAGCTCCGCTGTCTAGTATTGCCATCGTGTTTACTCCTTGGAATTCAACTGGTAAGGTTGTATTCCCCTCTTCACCTTCGCAATACTCTCCGACCTTGTTTAAGGGTACAGGCTTAGTGTTCTTTTGTGGTTTACTCAGCTCTTGTATACCCTCTTTCAGTCTCGATGTTGGGTCTTTTATCCCGAATTTCTCCAAGCATTTTCCTACAGTGGTCCACATATGTGGTCTTAGCCTCAAAAGCTCAGCTAGAGTGATAGTGCATGTCACTGGTGTTGACAAGATCTCTATCAATCCTTACGAGTCCATGACTTTTTCTGATGAGATTCTTCGTGAGGGAAGTGCTCTAGTCTCGGATTTTGCTTCATACTCTCGTAAGTATGAAGGTAAGGTATTCAGTGAGTGAGGTTTGCTCTCCGTTGTTCTAACAGAGCCCCCATCTCCCCAGTAAGATTGCAGATCCAAGTCCACTTGAGATCCTGCCTCAAATTCCACTATGGGAGGGTTCCTGATGTCCTTTTCCCAATTTGTCTGATTAGCTTGGCAACTTAGCTCGTTTGCAAAGTTTGCCTCTCTCACTTGTTTCCAAAATTCATTGTAATCCTCATCTCTTCCGTAAGACCTCTGTATGACTGGATGAAAATTCTCTATCTCCTGATCGGTTGTGTTCAACACTATGCGGTCATCCTTGTGTGTATTTTCAAGCTTTTGTGCACTGGGAGTCTTTTCAGCTACCCGTGAAACGATAGTCTCATGCTGAATTGGGTTTTCCTTTCCACAATTCATTGTTTCTTTTGGTGGTTCTAATAAGGCTTGTGCAGTCTCGATCATTCTCTGGCACATTTCAAGTCTCTGCTTTTCCAATTCCGCGTTTGGGTATGTCATCCACCTCTGTTCTTGCGTTTGGTTGTTCTTTAACCTAGCTTCGTAAGCTCTCATCAGTGCGTCCAATGGTTCGTGTACTTTGTCGACTAGCACTGATCCCCCTGAGCTTAAGCTCGTTGTTTCTTTGATACTCTTTTGTTTCGTTCTTTCCGGGCTCATCTCTCGTTTCCCGTTTTGACTCTCAAGTTTTTCTAATCTATCTTTAGTTCGCTTTAGTTCCTCAGCTAGAATAGCGTCTTCACGTTCTTTTCTCAACTTCATGCGTGCTTTTCTAGCTTTCCATGTGTTTTTCTGACTCCGCGGTCCTGGACTAACCATTTCAGTCGCTAACTTTCCATTCTCAGGTTCTCTAGTGGTTTTCTTAGCTTGAGCTCTAGTAACAACTTGCGTTGGTATCAGAGTTTCATTTTCAGACCCACTGCTGGTAGGAATAGTTTCTAGCATATTCAATGTCGTCTTTTGCACTTTGTTTGGATTCTTTGAACAATCCTCAATGAAGTGAGTAACCCCACACTCAGTGCAATAAGCGTTAATTCTAATGATTTCCATATGTGGGCAAACATTCATCAGATGGTCACCTCCACACTTGTAACAGGGTGCTAGTGCTGGTCTTGGTCCCATTTGATTCGTCCTTTGTGGATAGGATGGTCTTTGTCCTGTTAACCCTCCATGAGCTATGAACATCAATGTTCTTGCGTCCAAATTGTATCTCTCTTCATCAGAAGCACTTGTAATTGTTGGTATTCCAACATTCCCAATCATGCCCCATGGTTCTGGTTGTTTGGGTTCTTCTGGTGGGTAATACACAGTTGGAGACATGTGTGCACTAGATTCTTCATAATAGGCTTGAACAGGCACTAGGGCTTGTTCTTCCTGATTCTCTAAGGTTGGTGCATATCTAATGCCTACTGGTCTTGCTCCTGGTAAAGGTGGTTGTTGTCGCAATACCGGTTGCGGTCTTTCTATCCCCATAGGTCCTGGCACATTTCCCGTTGGGTATCGAGGTACTGGATGTACTTGAGGTGGTGCTAATTGAGTAGGAGGTGCATACTGACTCTCCCTTACATACCCTTTGTTGTAATAGCACTCCTCTGTTGGATGGTTTGTCCATTTTTGTTCAATAGCATAGCATTTCAGTGTTTTTGGCAATGGTTTTTGGTATGGTGCCATCCTTTTTAGAGCATCTTCTATCATTTACTCTACATTTGGCATGGTTGTTGTTTGAACATTCTTTTTAGTGGTAGTCTCGCTCGCTACGGAGGAGGAGCTACTGGATGCAAAATCTGTATCCGCTGACACCTCTCCATAAACCGTACAGTTATCCACTAAGTACAATGCCTCTCTCGTTACTTGCTCGAAACTTGTACAAGCTTTCAAGTGCAAGTCCTTCTTGAGAGTGTCGTTTCTCAGTCCCTCAATAAAGAGAACAGATAGTCTGTCATCTTGTGGTCGTTCACGTACTGGACATCTCTCAATGTATTGTTTGAAGCGAAGTGAAGCTTCCTTCACTTTTTCGTGTTCTCTCTGTTTAAAAGCATATATTTGTGAGACCGTATTGTGCTTAATCCCTCGTTTTGAGAATTCCTCAGCAAACTCTCTTAGCAAATGGTCAATGTCATGGAATCCCCCTATGTTCAGTGGTTGAAACCATGTCAATGCCGTACCTTCTAGAGTAAGACCAAATCCCTCGTATTGTGTATGGAAATCTGTTATCTGTTCAGCTCTTAAGACTTGCTTAAAGAGTGACACATGTGCATACGGATCTCCTGAACCACCATACTTCTTTGGCATACACTTCGCTACTTGAGATGGTCTCACACGTCTATGGTCTGCTACCAATCTCATTGCTCCTGTGTCCCGGCTAAAGCTTTCTCTAGCATCATGGACTTCACGGGTTACCCTTGTCGGTTCCCCTGCCCTGAATCTACTACTAGGAGGTAAATGTGATGGTTCCGCTTCGAACCTTGGACCTGGAGTGGTATACATGGGGATTGGAACTGAACTACCTCGATTCGTATCCATTGACTCTCTGGAATGTAATGATCCCATTGGTCCGGGCTTCGAGTACTGAGGTTGACTGAAAGAGTTAGCAGCCTGAGTTCTTTGTCCTCCTGTCGTCATTGGGTTTTGCCCTCCATTTGTTGGTGCTGGTCTTTGTGAGTTAGAAGTAACATAATACTGATGTAGTGGCTCCCAAAGTATGTATATCCTTCTAATTCTTTCTTGCCCATTGTTGAGTATTGCCTCCCATACTTGTCGTAAGCGGCAATTTTCACTTCCGATCCCTCTGTGTAGGTAAAGACATAAAGTCTTTTTCGGTCTGTCAACTCTCCCGTGTAGGGTTCTTCACATCTATAATAGAGAGCCTGCTCCCCATTATTATATTTGTATAGCCCCACATAGATGTTATCAGTGTTGATCCTTGTAGTTTCATTCTCTCTTCTTAACCTCGCATCAGGGAAGTTCATTATTGGTGCTTTCTCCTCAAGTTCTTCATCTACTTTGGCCTTGGTGCCCATCAATCCCCACTTGTCCACAATGTTAGGGTTTAGGACTACCAAGGACATGGTACCCTCGTCATCTAGATATCTATCTCCGCTATAGCTCACAGGCACTAAGTCCTTGAACTCACTAGGTCTCTCTTCTATCTTTACACAATAGCGGTCCATTCCATCTTTGTAGATCTTGGCACCTTGCTCATTGTCGTACTGGTATTTTATGAACAATAGCTTCATTGTGGCGGAAGGGTTTGATGATCCTACTGCCATATTTTCTCTGTTGTTCAGGTTGAAGTGTTCCAAGTGTTCGGTGAAAATCTCGTAAGATCTCTTTGAAGAAGTATCAGAAACACTTCCTTCAAAGATCGGCTGTAATGGTTGCACCCAACTTTGGTTTACACTTCCCTCGGTTGATATGACACTTGCTGGTTCCCCTTGTTTTGGTTGGTTATTCTGGAGGTTCCTGCCCGATCTCAAATTCATCAATTCCCCTAAAGGACTTTAACTTTTCCGTCTCAGCAATTTGTTTTTCCCAAGTTTTTGTGGTCAGAATTGATCCAAACTGATTGATACTTGGTCAATTGTTTAATCTTGTCAGTTGGACAACTTCTGTTTCATCAAGTGAGAATTTTGTTGCAGTTATGCTGAAAAAGACATTATACGCGTATGATGTCTTCTTTCACAGATTTAGACTATTTTGGTTATGCTCACTCTCAGTAGCCCCCTTATGCTCTTTCCACTCACAAAATTCAGTTTGAACTCTGTTTGAGCAAGTTATGGCTAATTTAGGCTTTTCTTGGCAATTTTCCGCTTTTGACTTGTTTTTTGGGTCAATTGTGATCCAAATGGGATGAAACTTGAAATATAACATCTAGACAGCTATTACAATGGATCTGTGTTAGCAAAGTATCAAAATATGTCCAAAATTAGGTCAAAGACATCATACGCGTATGATGTCTTTTTCATCAATTTAGGTCAAAACTTGATATTTATGCTTCCTACAGTGCTTGTAACAATCTTGTCAGGTCAGATATAAAAAATAAGCAGTGGATGTGCCAAAAGACATTATACACGTATGATGTCTTTTGTCCCAGATTTTGACTATTCTTAGTTTTAAGCCTTCTCCAATGTTTATAATTGAGTTTCAAGTGTTTTTGTCAGGTTTGTATGTAAAAACAAGATCTGAATCCAAAATTTCCTATTCTTTGCGTTTCTTGGACTCCGACTTGTCTTTTTGGGTTTCTTTGAGTGTTAATGCTCTTGTTTTAAGTTGAAATTAGGGTATAACCCCCCTTTTGAACACTCTGGTAAAGTCAAAATTTCTGTTTTGGTCTCTGTTTGGTCATTTAGACATCATACGCGTATGATGTCTAAAGTTACAGATTTCCAGTTTTTTGGCACAGAATCTTTCCTAAAGCTTTCTCTAGTGCTCAGCAACTCACAGATACACAGAAAATTTCTCTGACTTTTGTTTATTGCAAGTTTCACTACTAACTCGACGGTTTAGTGATCTAACATGCAATCAACCATATCAAGCAATTACTCCAATGATTATTAGCTCTAGATCAGGATCAAATGAAGTCCTACCTAAGCTATTCCTAATCATAAAATGGGTTTGGTAATTGTGACTTTAAAGATATCCACTGTCACTCACGGACTAGCAAATTCTTCTTCTATCAACAACTACTCAACACCAACAAAACAACAAACAAATCTAAGCTAAACTAAAAATACTGTCAACACGGAAGACCCAGGAATACCCCACTTCCTAGTATCTCTCGAGATCTTCGGAGTCCACCACTCCTAGATCTTTTCTAACTAAAGTATACAAAGTAGTTTATACGACTCACCTCGTAGGATTAGTCTAAGGTCACCTACTTAGGGCTCTCGTCCCCGGCAACGGCGCCAAATGTTAAGGCGGTTACGTCGCTAGCGGAAGCTAAATAGCGAGAACTCAACCAACAATAGAATTTGTCAGACGAGGACGAAGCTTGACCCGCATGGAAACAACTAGGCGGGTGCCAAATCACCTACTCGACCTTCTAATGACAATCACTACTAAGGAAATCAAATCTAAGTTCTAAAATACGCAAGTGACTGAAATCCGTACTACGAACGAATGCTATACGAAACAGGATCTAGAATCATTGAATCGATCTCAAACTCAAGGGGAAGTCTATACACTAGGTAAGAACAACACCCTAAAGACTTGAACTGCAATATCAACCTATAACCACTCCGTGCGGTAAACGCGTATGAAGACAGGCCGAAAAATACAGGTGACCAAAACTTGACCCCGATGGTACTAATGTGTAGCTCTACTTGTTGTGGTTCTATAGATATGCTGCACGCTCTATTCCGACACACGAGTTGGAAGAAAACTCACACCGAAGCTCGTAGGAACTTACCACACATAGAAGCCGATAGCGCGCACTCTTGGTATCAGTGCGTAGCTCTCGCCGTTGCTAACACAATGGCGGTGTCGCTTCTCCAATGGCGGCTCCGTAGCTCGCGTAGCAAGTAGATAAGACTCTCTCTCTCTCTCTCTCAGACACAGTCACGGCGCTCAAAAACTCACTTTGATTAATAATCTGAATCCCCTTAGGTTACAAAACTTTGGCTTATATACCTTAGCTTTGGAGGTGAGAACATCTCTAACTAATTACATCAGCAAGTGAAATTACTTCGGGATTACAAGCTGGAAACTCAATTGAGTCCCGTTACTTAATGAATGGCTCAATTCAAAATCAATGTCGGAAAGACATTTATTACAATCAATGGTTACAAAAATGATGAGTGTGAGCAGAAATGTGGGTGTGATCCTCTGCTGGCTCAACAACAGCGTTGAGCCTTCGACTTTCATAGGCTATGGCATGCCCTTCTTGGAGAAAAACAACTCCAAGGCAATCACCACAAGCGTCGCATTGGACCTCAAATGGCTTTGAGATATCCGACAGTGTAAGCACAAGTTGAGAGATAAGCTTCTCTTTAAGCTTTTCGAAAGCATTGTTCTCCTTGGTGGACCATGTATACCTAATGTTTTTCTTTGCTAGGTCATGTAATGGTCCCGTGATTTGTGAGAACTTTGTATGAAGCGTCTATAGTATGCACACATACCTATAAAGCTTCTTAGTTCATGTAGATTCCTTTGATTAGCCCATCCTTTTATTACCTCTAGCTTTATTTGATCCATTTGGATGCCATCTTGAGAGATAATGTGACCTAAATACCGAATCTCTTGTAAGAAAAATTCACTTTTGTTTTGATTAATATAAAGTTTATTCTCTCGTAAAACTTGAATTGTTACATGGAGGTGTTGCTTGTGTTCGTCGAATAAATTAGAGTAGATGATTATATCATCAAAGAACACTCCATTAAAGGTTTGGTGAGGCCTGAATAGCTTCTCCATCAAGCGGTTAAATGTGGCTGGTGCATTGTTCAGCCAAAAGGCATGACAATGTACTCGTAAAGACCAAACATAGTGCCAAATGCAGTCTTTACAATATCTTGATTGACTATCCTTATTTAATGGTAGCCACTTTTTAGGTCAATCCTACTAAAGTAGGTCAATCCTTGTAGCTTATCAAATAGGTCTTCTACCCATGGAACGGGAACCTATTCTTGATGGTGATCCTATTTAGTGCTCTATAGTCAACACACATATGATATGTGCCGTCTTTCTTTTGCACCAATAATACGGGTGAACAAAATGGAGATGAGCTAGGCCTAACCATGCCTTTCTCAAGTAACTCATGCACTTGTCGCATAATCTCCTCTTGTTGAGCTTGGGAAACTATATAAGGAGGGTTATTAGGCGGTGAACTTCTTGAAAGAAGTTCAAATGCATGGTCGTGATTGCCTCATTTGGGAGGTAGTTCACAAGGGATGTCGACAATAAAAACATCTTGGAACCCCTTGAGGAAATTGGATAACTCTAACTCCTTTTTATTATTTATATTTTCTTTTGCTAAAGCATTAAATTCATTTCGAGGATCTTTAAAAAAAAATCATGTACACGAAAATAGAGCTCTTTATTGACTTATTGAAAGCTGCTTATGTACAAAAGGTATGGTACTACCCAACTCCTTAGCATCTATGTACATATCCTTTTCCTTGAACTTAAAGTAGATTTGCCTTTCAGGGAATTTAACATCTTGAGGGATTCACCATTCAGTACCCTCCTATATAACGTGCGTTCGTGAGGTATTTAAAAAAACCCTCTTTTAACATGTCTGAATGAATAAAATGACCCCAATTTTTTTCAAAATTGAATATAAAAACCCCTTATTTTAATGTATCTCTGTTGAACTACCTAAATGTTTTGTATTTTAAAACCCCTCCTAGCGAACTCATGTTATACATTAACATGATTACATAGTGCACCCCTCGAGTTTAACATTGGAAGGCATGCGATCAAACCATGGTGCCCCTAGGATTACATCCTCGTGCTTGAGAGGAGAGATAAAAAAATCCTCCTTGTCCACGTAGATTTGGACATGGAGCCTCAATTTCCCAATTAAGGGAGTGACTGAGGCTCCTTGAAAGCACCATCGAGGTAGGACATATCCCATCTCATATGCTTGGATGCCTAGCTTGGTGGTCAACTATGTGGATATGAAATTGTGAGTAGAACCAGGGTCAAAGAGAATAAAAGTATCATGTTTCTCTTACCTTTCCCCAAGCATGGCATAGAGGAAATCCTTTGTGATGAGCATCCTCTTCTTGAATTTCAACCAAGGTAGCTCTAGGAAGCTCATTGCGTGTATTCTTGTGGGGGCAAGCACGATAGGCATGCCCTTGCTCCCCGCACTTGAAACAACGGTTATCTTTCCGATAACTCTCTAGCTCTTTAGGAGAGAGTTTATTTTTGCCTTTATAAACTCCCTTCTCCTTTGGTTTGTTGTTGTTGGCATTGCCTTTGGGAGACTTTTGGACATTGTCCTTCCCCTTAGGCTCCTGACGGTCCTTGTTTTTTGTGGGCTTAAGATTTCTCTTAGCCCCTTGTTGGAAATCGACACCATGGTATGGTGTATGACTGCAGATATGGTGCGTGGCCTTTGGGAGTTAACATACTCCGTCGTATCCTCAGTTAAATCCGCATAAAATTGTTGTTTTTGCTCTCCAAAATCCATCTTTTTGAAGACAGTGGCTTTGAGATGTAAATCCCAAAACTTGTCTACATATTTGTGAATAGATTCGTAGGGAGAGAGCTTCAAGCTTCGCCATTCGGTGAGTACTTTGTCTTTGGCATCCGTAGCAAAAAATTGCTTCACGATGGAAGCTCTTAAAGCTTTCCACATTCGTGGAGCTTCACCGTTTGCTCATAGGCTAGACCACCATTGCCTGGTGGACTTTTGAAAATTCATAGCTACATGACGTAGCTTAGAAGACTCCATGAAGCCCTCATCTCCAAACACTGCATCGAACAGTTGGATAAAGGCCAAGACTTTGTCTGTAGCACCAAAAGTGCCATCGTAGGTAAGGAAAGAGATGTTATTTCCTCCCTCTTTGAACTTTTTGAGCTTGAACGACCTCTTCCAGGTGGCATAGGATTTCCTATGGCCTCTTCTTTTAGGTGGTTCAACAGCTGCACCATCACTTTCTTCAGAAGAGGAAGAGTATGAGGAGGATGGAGAAGAGGGTGACCTCTTTCTCGCCTTTTTCTTCCCTTGTTCCTCCTTGTCTACACTATCACTTTCTTCAGAAGAGGAAGAGGATGAAGAAGATGGAGAAGAGGGTGACCTCTTTCTCGTCTTTTTCTTCTCTTGTTTTCTCTTGTCCCTCTTTGAATTATGGTGTAGAGAAGTATGCGATGGTCTTCTTTGTTTAGGGGGTGTTGGAGAGCGTTTTTCCCGCCATCTTCGTGGAGCCATCTCCACCAAGTTGGCAGGAGACTCACTTCTTTCTCGTTATTTCAGTGGGGGCCTTACTGTTGAAACTTGCGTTCTCCTTTGGGAAGGAGATGCGTCATTGAGTAGTAGATTTTTGAGCCCTTCGTACGGATCCTCTTCTTCTTCCCTTATTGAAGAGAGTCCTCTTTTGGAAGTCTCACAAGGAGGCTTCCTTGGTACTCTCTCTTCTTGGTGGGGAGTTTGGAGAATACCATGGGTGCACAATTGCTATAGCATTTCACCTTGGTAGAGGGATGGATTGCCCAGTGCTTGTTGTAGCCTAGAAACAAGATAGTTTACAAGAATAGGGGCATCATTAGTTGCTCTTTCATTAGCAAAATCAAAGCTATCAACATTCATTTCAATCTCTTTTCCTTTGTCAGCCATACTAGCAAATTTTAGGTGTAAACGTTTACTTGTACTTTGGCACTTCAAGCCCTAGTTGCTACTCCTGTTTACCTTCAAAGATAAGCACTCAAGCATCTATACCCGTGGCTCAAATATTATTAATTGCAAGGAATAGAAGAGAGGGTTCAACAGAGCCAAGAGAGCACCGGTTCCTGTCAAGCTTCTAATAGCTCAATAATGGTTAAGCCATAAGCAAGCCGCGTAGGACTCCATTATTAAGACCATAGCTCTCGACGGTGTCCCTGTTAACTGCATAAAGCAGGCGTGCTTCAAGGATGAAAAATCCCTATTCTACTTACTCTTTTGCAATTAATAACACCAACCATTTGTAGCAAGCTTGAGGACCTCTCTTCTTGAGCAAGAAAAGAGAAACCAATAGCTCTGATACCAATATAACATTTAATGAACTAGTAACTTGTGTGTAGTGGAAATTGATAACATAGTGAGCATTTTATTAAGAACAAGTTCCTAATGAGCATATATAGAATACTTAATTTGAGAAAGCAACACAGCAATTTACACCCTAGCTAATTTGGCATTGACAATACTAAAAGAGAGAACAATAGAACAATTGACAACAGTTGAGGACCGGATTTAGTCGGTTCCCCCTCCATAAGGCTTTGTATAATAGCTTCTCCCATCAAAGGAGACTTTTGTACAATACAATCTTTGTGTTCCTTGATAAAACTAGTTGGCGTAATGAAGATGGAAGCTTCATACACCAAATTAGGCTTTAAAAACACACCTAGTGTCCCTAGCCTCAGTCCCAAGACCTCATGCACCTTCAAAAATGGCAAGAGCTAGCTGGGAATGAGGATAGATTGAGAGGAAGAAGAGGTATCTTACGAGAAAGAAGTATTTTCCTCACATAATCACTCTAATAGCATAGCTTAGCTTAGTAATTAGCATGTTAGAGGAGATGAGCATGCCATTGAAGCTCGGCTTTTGGTTGGATTTGCATTCCATAGCCAAGAGGTGTTGGTGTAGGCCTCTACTTCTCAATGCTTGGAGAAGGATATGGAGTTCTTCTTGCACACATAAGTTGTGTGTGTGTGTGTGTGTAGCATTGTGTTAGAGTAAAATGCAGCCCCTTCTCTCATCTTGGTCGACCCCGCTTGCTAAATGCTCATGTTGGCCTCCCATTGGCTCCTTAAAGCTTAGCCAATCACAAATTAGAAGCATAGTTGATAGCCTTTTGACAAGTGTCCCCCTTTCCCCTTTTGTGAGAGCTTTAGGTATTTAAATAATTCATATAAACCCTCATTGGACCTTTTTTTCTTCCGGCCAATAGGAATCAGGCAAGCCATTGGGCTGCTGGATGCTCATTGGACCCCTTGGTAGACTGTCCAATAGTCTTCTAGGGAGCTTAATTTCTACTGGCTCTTTTATCAAGCATTTTTTAATTGATTAGACTAAATTTACTCTAGCCTAATTCTCATTGGTCCACCTCTATGGCCATTCAATAGGATTTGAGGGGAGGTTGGGGGCAACTGGCGTAGGAGCTTGACAAGTGTCCTTGTATTCCCTTTGTGTAAAGGGGGAGCCTTGGAGTGTGTGTTTGTGTGTGTTTCTCTCTCATCACCTACAATATGGGCTTGCCCCCTCCTTCCTAGGGATGTGGGAAGACTCTTTGGTCTTCCCATGACCATCCAATGTCCCTATGCTTTGGCCATTGCATAAAAGATTTAATTTTCGGAACCTTAGCCTATGGAAGTCTTAATGGAGCTGAACCTTAGGTCTTTTAAGCCCCATTGAAGCACATTGCTCTTTTGCAGGCTGTCCCCATTTGGATCCCTAACAGAGACCGGTTTGCAGCTTTACCAATATTCTAACTTTTACTCTCTTGGTACTTCCCCATAATAAATGATCAGTTTAACATGAGAAAATCATTTGGGAGTATTAGATATTAGTTTTATGACAATACCCTTTAAATGTGGTTGTAGGTTGTAGCCGAACGGCGCGTAGAGGCCATTCGCCAAAAAGTTACAGCGTTGTTCGGCCACAACCACCTTCAAGGGATTCATATATATATATATATATATATATATATATATATATATATATATAAACGCCTTAAAGGGGGTTGTAGCCGAACAACGTGCTGAGGACATTCGCCAAGAAGTTACAATGCCCATCTGCACGCCATTCGGCTACAACCGCCTTCAAGGGGTTTATTTATGTATATCACTCACTCTCACTCATGCTCAATTGAGCGCTAGCGCTCAGTTGTGCATGAGTTTGAGCATGAGAGAGAGACAGAGAGAGAGAGAGAGAGAGAGAGAGAGAGAGAGAGAGAGAGAGAGAGAGAGAGAGAGAGAGAGAGAGAGAGAGAGAGAGAGAGAGAGAGAGAGAGAGCAAGAATATTATATATATACATATGTATGTATATATATATATGTGTGTGTGTGTGTGTGTGTATATATATATATATATATATATATATATATATATATATAAACCCCAGTAAAGGAGGTTGTCACCAAACGGCACGCAAAGGCCATTCCCAAAAGGTTACAGTGCCCATGTGCGCGTCGTTCGGCTACAACCACCTTCAAGGGGTATATATATACATACATACATACACACACACACACACACACACACACACACACACACACACACACACACACACACACACACACACACACACACACACACACACATGCTAAAGCTCATGCTCAAGTGAGCGCTAGCGCTCACTTGAGCATGAGTGATATGTGTGTGTGTGTGTGTGTGTGTGTGTGTGTGTGTGTGTGTGTGTGTGTGTGTGAGAGAGAGAGAGAGAGAGAGAGAGAGAGAGAGAGAGAGAGAGAGAGAAATAATATATATTTTTGATATATATATATATATATATATATATATATATATATATATATTATGTATATTTGTACATATATATATGTGTGTGTGTGTGTATATATATATTTGTGTGTGTGTGTGTGTGTGTATATATACGTATTTATTTATATATTAAACCTAGTAAAGGAGGTTGTCATCGAACGGTGCGGAGAGGCCATTCCCAAAGAGGTTACAGTGCCTGTCTGCGCGCCATTCATATATATATATATATATATATATATATATATATATATATATATATATATATAGATAGATATATCTACTCTCTCTCTCTCATGCTCAGGTATATATATAGTCGTATATAACATATATATATACATATGTGTGTGTGTGTGTGTGTACAATCTAAATATACATATAGATATATATATATAGATACATAGATATGTATATACATATATATAAATAAATAAATAAATAAATAAATAAATAAATATATATGTGTATATATATGTCTATATGTGTGTATATATGTATATATATGTGTGTATATATGTATATATATGGGTGTATATATGTATATATATGTGTGTATATATGTATACATATATACACATAAATATATACATGTATATACCCCTTAAAGGGGGTGTAGTTGTAGCCGAACGGTGCGCAAAGGCCATTCGCCAAGAAGTTACAGTGCCCATCTACGTGTTGTTCGGCCACAATCACCTTCAAGGGGTTTATATATATACATATCACTCACTCTCACTCATGCTCAGAGCGCTAGCCCTCACTTGTGCATGAGCTTGAGAGAGAGAGAGAGAGAGAGAGAGAGAGAGAGAGAGAGAGAGAGGGTAGAGGGGGAGAGAGAGTAGATATATATTGTGTGTGTGTGCCTATATGTATATGTACATATATATATATATATATATATATATGTTCTTAATTTATATATCATGATTCACAACCTTGATCAAAAGGCGCAAAATATGAGCAAAGTATAGATGACTTGGTGGTCGTCCAACAATCTCTATAAAATTTTGAGGAGTTAAAAGAGTTTGTAGTAGAGAAAGAGTGGCGAATACCATTCTCTACAAATCAACAAAGAATTTTGTCTCTAAGTACTTTCATGAAAGGTGGAAGAGCACTCATAGTCCATTCCATAGTGTGGCTTACATGCTCGATCTAGAGTATTAGAATTTAGACCTGATGTCAAATACAGAGGTGGTCAACAATTTCTATCAGGTAGTCAATACATTCTACTCCAATGTCCAAGATCAAATTGATTGTACCAAAGAGATAAGTGCATTCAGACTAAAAGAAGGACCTTTTGCAAATGATTTTGTACAGTCAATGGCAAAAGAGTTTTGGACGGGAGCGACTCACACACCCATGAAGTGCATGCAAACACTACCTAGATCAACATAATGTCAATCGAGGACACAGATGACATGATAGGTACACGGAGGAAATCTCTTTAGCTTGTCAAGCTGAGACCATCCTACACATATAACACTTTGGAAGCCCAACTAAACCACAATCAAGAACCTCACTGCTCTCAACTACACCACCTAGCCACATACACACATACAAAAGGTAACTCACCGAATCATGCCAGATTTGTATGAAACTTAAGGAACACCATCCCCTCACTAGGATACACCTGTCCCTACGCTTCTACACTCAAAACCCTCACTCTAAACCCGTCTGCGAAAAACGCGTAGGTTGACAGAGCAGAATTTTGAAAGTGCCCGAAATTGAAATTTATGAGTACCTATGCGTAGCTTATGTCTCCACGATTCTATAGACTACTAGCACACAGAAAACAGACATCGTTTGATACACTTATGACCACAAATAGCTCGTAGATGCGTCGGAGTGTGCGCTTCGTCTCGCGTGGAATGCTTGGCGTTGTTGCGTAGCTCTCCTCGAGCATACAACAATGGTGCAGTCGGATCTCCAATGTGTTGAGCGAGCCGCGTGTAGCGAGAGGATAAAGCTCACGCTCACTCTCTTTCTCTCTCACACACAGTAGACGACAGTGCTAAGTTTTGATTATGATTAAAAGTCTTCTTTACAAAATGACCTAGGTACCTTATATACTAAGGCTACCTTAGGTTTAACCAAAAATGGGGTTGAAAGGGTCAAATGGCTTTGTATTTACAATCTGGAAGTGCCATTGCACCCCGACTTCTGAAACTAGAATAACTACTCATTACAAATGATGTTTATAGCCATAATCCGCAGCATTTCATAACTCGCAAAAGATAAGACTTTGGTACGAAACTTGAGTTATGTTGTGTTGTTGACCCAACAGTCAACACTCCCCCCTTCCGCATTCATGTCGTCCCTGACATGACCTGATTGTCGATGGCGATGTGGTCTTTGCTGTCGTTTTGTTGTTGTAAAGAAAGTATAGACTACAGCCTTTGTAGTAGCTTGTCTTGTTCGTCCAATCCGATGTACATAGTCTTTGCATGATTCAGGAAAATCATAATTGATGGACGAACTTTATGTCTTTCACATCCACGCTTGAGCTGCAGCATCTGTTTCTGTCATTATAGGTCTACTGCTAGATCTAAATTCAAAAAGAACCCAATGTCGTTTAACTTGACTCTTATCATCATGGATAGAGAAAGCTCCACCCATCTTTTGCTCCAGCAAATTTGTGAATTCGGAGTATTTGTGATTCTCAGAAACAGCTTCTACAATCTGTAGAATTAAGTGATTGGCTTTCTGATCTTGTGATCCAATGACAACTTTGTAAGGATTTTGTAGAAATTGTATGGCTAAACCCTTAACTTCTTTAGGCCAAGTTGCACTCCAATGCAAAGTCTGTCTGTCAGGCTGAATCCAGGACTTAATTATTCTAATTTGAGGTTCAAAACCCTGCGGAGCATTCGATGCGCATTATCAAGGACAAGCTTTTGAGATCCTCTGATTACCCTTATGTCTGCTCTTTGTCATTGAGGACTTCTTTGTTCTTGAGTTAAGTTGCGTTGTTGACCTAGTGGTCAACACTTTGTTGTTATTTTGGCTTCATCTGTTGCACTGCTTGTATCTTTGTCGAACCACAACATGAACTATGATCCATTAGAGCGGATGTCTATCATCGTAACCATTCATCTTTTGAGATCCTCTGATTACTTTTGTGTCTGCTCTTCTTCATTGGTAACTTCTTTGTTCCTGTGCAAAAGGACTCAAACAAGGATGACGGAGGCATTCTTAATGGTGGGGGACTCAAATATTGGACAGCAGATTAAGAAAAGGGCAATGTTTTGAAGTGCCTGAATGTTAATGTGTGGATTTTTCTTGCTACTCATGAGTAAAATTCCAAGATAATCAAACAAAATAGGGAATATGTGATATGATAATCCCTAGGTGTGTATAAATAGTGTAAATATTGCCAAAAAGCCCAAAAATACTATAGATTTTACTCTTCGTGCGTTTTTTGGCCAAATCATGTTGTTAGTGTTGTCTGCAACTTTGTCATTGTAGGCCATTCTTCAACTCGCCATTGAGGAGAAGTATGTTATGATTTGAAATTGGTGCTCCAATTCATTTGTCAATTGATTTGAGTAGCATTTCCTTATTGTTGATGTAGAAGGAATATGTACAAGAGGATGGTGATAGGTGTCTTTAGATTAGGGTCTAAAACCTGGATGACCAAAGGGAAAAAACCCGGTGGAAAAAAATGGCCTTTGGTATACGCTCTTATTGGAGTTGAGCAGTTGAACGTGAAGTACGTGTTCATGAAAGGTGAGTGCTTGGGTGAAACACGGAAAGAGTGCCTGATGCAAGTGCCAATTATGGGACACTCTATATGCATATGAGAAATTTGTCAACAAAAGCATGCAATGTGAAAGAAGGAGATGATGGGTGTTTCGAGGAATAAATGTAGCACATGTGACATCAAAAGATGTCTCAATAGCTTCCACCTTTCCAAGAAGGGTTTTCGATGTAGAAGTTTCTCCACTCGTATTTCACTGTGCGCAGTACGTGAGTGTCTTTTGGACCTTCTCCTTCACTTCACCAGACGTAAGTACTTAGACTTCGACTCTTTTGCTCACCTATACCAGCATGAGCGACACAACGTAAATATGCTCAACTCTTCCAGCTTGAGCAGTACCTAGAATAGCTAAGACGCTTAGACCACAGAGAATATTACTTGAAGCTTTGGGACTAACACCTCACTCATTTTGTGGCTTAGCTACTCGACTCTGACTTGTATGACTTGTCGGTTGCATGTTGACACTGCTTTGTGACAAGTTCTTCGGCTGTTGTAGTGGGTGGCTGCTGAGACATACTTCGTGAAGTTTCATCGTTTCCCCGTCCCTTCTTCTCTTTGTAGTGCTCAGGCCTCTCGTCAGTCTTTTCTTCATGTGGATTTTTAAAATTTTTCTTAATAATAACAAAGAAAATCTTTAAAAAAACTTAACAAAAGAAAAATCATTCAAATAGAAATCTAAATGCTATGTACACTATACACATGTCCCTAGGGGCTCATATATGGATTTTGTCCCCATACTCCTCTGTAACACTACTATGAGGGCATATACTCTAATTTTTGTCAAAAAACTATCACAATAAAACACAAAAAATTCAGTGCATCTCACAAAACATTGCCCTCTAATAGTCATAATGTTAGGTCCGCATTCAGAATGCCTCCCCCCTTTCTATTTGGAGTCATCCTTTATGACAGGGTATCGCAAAGAGTATGTGTTGTGCTTGGGCAATTAAAAGTTGTGCCTATGTAGGCCTTGTAATGTAGCCCTATTATGCCACAGTCAATGCATGGAAAAGATTTATGTTGTGCAAGATGTGGGTATAAGCAATTTGCTTATTGGCATTTTTTGGCGAGGCTTCCTATTCTAAGCAATGTAATGGTCTTTGAAGCTCCTGTATCGTTGCTTGATTGAAGCGACTTGCTCTCTTCTAAGTGTACTGTAATCGTAGGAAGAATTGTAAGAATTCAAGCGGCGATGCATTGACAGCAGTTTTGTTCTTCTTCTTTGGGACCCATTTCTTTGCGATTATTGGCTGTTTTGTTGCTGACGCTCGTTTGGGAACCCATACTTGCCCGTGCTTCGTTTGTGTTTGAAGAGACTTCTTTGGGATCCACCTTTTTGTTGTGTGAGTCGACAGTGGTCTTTGCTTCGACCCTTGTACGCTTGGTTGGTGACGGGATTCAGTCTTTGAAAGTTGATACTGTAGTTGTTTTGGAATCCAAATGAATTTTTGTGCTTGAATCAACTTCTTTGGAGCCCAAACCTGAGTTGTGAAAGCTTGCAATTTTGTGATATTCTTACCCGTTCGTGCACGCTTTCCTTGTTTTTGTTTTGGTTTTGGATCTTGTAATTTGTCATTAGAGATCTTTGTCTTCTTGATCCATATCTTTTTGTGGCCGATCTGGCTTTTTGGTATCTAGATTTGTCGAGCTTTTTGGCTTTGACTTTTTGTCCTGTTCTTTTGACCTGTCATGGTTGTTGTTGAAGGGGTTGGTGATAGTGATGGCCTGAGTTGATGATAGGGGATGTCCTAAGATTCATCACTATCGCTACAATCCTCAGCAAGGTTGACTTCGTGTACTTTCCCTTGATTTTTTGGCTGGTAGTGGAAAGTTACTGTCTGTTTGCTTGTGGGTGGTAGTTTCTTGGAGGACTTTTCTAGCCCATTGATTAGAGCATTGTTAGCTCGTTTCTCTGGTCGTATTCCTCCTAGCTGAGTCTTTGCATCCTTATTAGGAGCCATGTATGAGGATGCCTGTGGTGGCTGTGTCTTCACGGAGGACTTTGGAATCCACTTTTTATGCACTTTATTCGTGTAGCGATGACATTGATTCCCGGGTCGTTGATCTTCTTGAAGCTCGAAGTGTTCTATAGAGTCATAGAACTCGTCGTCTTCTTCATCTTTTGATTCTCCACATTTCTTTGTTTGCTCCTTATTTCGAGAGATTGTTGATGTCTGGATCTCTTCGTTTTCCTGGATTACACTCATTGCAAAATAAGGAACGACATCATAGCCATTTTCATCACAAAACTTTGTTGTGGGAGCATCCTCCACGGCGCACACGTCCAGAGTAGCCAAGACGTGTTCCCATCCAAAAGGCTCTAACTCTTCTTCAGGAAATGGTTCTGGGATATAGTCCTTATCCTCTATAACCCGCTCTAGGATACATTCCTCACGTTTCAAGCTACCACATTGTGAAGCTCCACACATCCACAGGTCTTTAGGCTTACCTAACCAAGCTGGCAGTTCTGATCCTGCTACTGTGGCGGAATCAAACTCCTCAACCGGTGTTCTCGTCACATCCCTATAGCTATGGTCCCTCAAGTTTATCTTTGTTATGGTTTCCATATGTCTCAGATATATATGGTCATAACCCCAATCTTGGACCATTTTCAATTGTCGCATGAATGGTCTTCCCAAAATGATGTCATAGTTGTTCTTCTTGCCGAAGTCAACAACAGCAAAAGTGTGTTCATATTCAATGCCACAAGAAGTAACGAGTACTTTTTCTAGCAGTCCTAGGGGCTTTTCCTTGTGTCCGTCTGCAAGCTGCAGGGTCATTCGTGTGGATATCAAGGCAGGTTTTCCCCATTTTTTCCAAACCTCTTTGGTTGCAATGGCCACACCAGCTCCACTGTCAAGGATTGCCATGGTTTTTACATTATTGAATTCCACTGGAAGGGTGGTGTTTCCCTCTTCTCCCTCGTAATACTCGCCTACCTTGTTTAATGGCACTGGCCTAGTATTTAGTTGAGGCATTTCAAGCTCTTTGATGCCTTCCTCGATTTGAGTCATTGGGGTTTTTACACCAAATTTCTCTAGACATTTACCCACATTAGCCCACATGTTTGGTCTTATTCTGAGAAACTCGGCTAACATTATTGTACAGGTGACTGGGGTAGATAGAATATCTACTAGCCCCTTTGAATTGATGGCCTTGTTGGGAGACAGTCTCTGTGATGGGACTGCAACCACATCTGACTTGGTCTCGTACTCTCCCATGTAGGATGGTAGTGTTCTTAGCGAATGGGGTTGACTATCCATAGATTGTACAGATCCTTTGTCGCCCCAATACGATCGCACGTCTAAATTCATTTGAGATCCAGTCTCAAATTCCTCTATTGGTGGTAGAAACACTCCTCGTTCATCACCAGTCTTGTCTACTCATCTTCTTAGGTCATCGGCTTCATTGGCCTCTCTGACTTGTTTCCACGATTTGTCAAGACCATCTATCTCTTTACAATCCTCAGGTATAGCTTGGTGAAATCCCTCGGAAGAGTTATCCATGGTATTCAGTACTATCCTTGTCTCTAATGCTGGGTCTTTGAGGTTTGGTCTGTGCTCATGACTAGAATCTGGCTCTTTTAGTTCCAGGTTTGGTGGGATTACTTGTGTAGGCATGACACAGATCACATCCTCAGGTTTTGCAACTGGTGGTTCTAGTAAAGCTTGGGCTGTTTGAATCATTTTCTTGCACATTTCAAACCTTTGCTTTTCTAGTTCCGCATAGGGATATGTCATCCAACTATGTTCTTGGGTTTGGTTGTTTTTGAGCCTCACATCATAGGCTTTCAAGAGGGCATCTAATGTCTCATTAACCTTCTCTGCCAACACAGATCCTCCTGAACTAGCACTTCTCGGTTTCTCATCCGTGGATGGTTCTTCTAGAGGTTTAACCATCTGTGTAAGAGAAGGTGCCTCCTTTTCCTCATGTTGTTTTATCTTCTCCTGAGCTTCGGTAAGCTTCTCAGCTAGGGATTTTTGCTCTCGTTCCCTGCGTGCTTTCATCCTAGTCTTTCTAGCTTTCCAACTATTTCGTTTGCTCTTGGTTTTCTGACTAGGTGCGTCTGTCTTTGGTCCATCATCTGTCTTTGGACTCGTGTCACTTTCCGTGTTCTTTGTCTCTAGATTCTCATCAGCTTTCTTTTGAGCTTGTGCTCTCGTAACTACTTGAACTGGTACAACATTTTCATTTTCTGAGCTACTAGGGAGTTAAACAATCCCTGATACATTTGTCGTGATTTTCCTGATTTGGTTTGGGTTTTTCGGGCAATCGGGGATCAAGTGAGTGATGCTACACTCAAGACAATAGGCATTTACTTCAGTGATCTCCGTATGAGGACATTGTTTGACCAAGTGGTTGGCACGACTTTTGTGACAACCTGTCTCTGGTTGAGGAGATTCTTTTAGCATTTCCTCTTGGCTATAAGCAAGCTTTGACCTAGATAAGCCGCTATTTACAATGAATCGCAATGTCCTTTCGTCCATTTCATACCTTCTTTCTTTCGACTGAAACCCAGGAGGTGGAGGTTGTACCGGCCTCACCACTCCATGTGTTTCTCTCACCTTTTGTTGCTTCGAAGGGTAGTACTCACTTTGGTTGCTATACCACATTGTAGCTGGTACTGGCGTTGGTATATTTGATGCTTCCATCATTGGCATGTATCTCATGTCTACCTGCATTCTAGCACTTGGCAGCGGAGGTTGTTGTCCTAAGACAAGCTATGGCCTTAAAACTCTTACTGGTCCTGGCGCATTCCCCGTAATGTATCTAGGTGGAGTAGGTGCTTCTGGAACAGGTTGTACATACCTCTACCTAGCATTTTCCATGCTATAATAGCACTCTTCCCCTGTATGGTTCGTCCATTTTCTCTCAATTTCACACCACTTCGGCTCTCCCGAATCAGACCTTACAAGAGGAATCAACCTTTTGACCAAGTTGTCGATAAGCTTTTCTTGATCAATAGGTGCCGTTGGCTTGGCAATGGACTCCTTGACTCTTTAAGTCCTTTTCTTTGTATGCCTCACAGTTATCCACTAGATAAAGAGCTTCTTTGATCAACTCGTTTAGCGTCATCCTCCTTATCATATGCAGATCCTTCTGAAGGCCCTCATCTCTCATTCCCTGGATAAAGTTCAGCATCAGTCGTGCTTGCGTAGGTAATTCCGCTCTCGGACAGAGCTTAACATATCTCTTGAGCCGTAATGATGCTTTGCGTACTGATTCATTCTCTTTATGTTTGAATCTATGGATTTGTGAGACCGTGTAGTGAGCAATGCCTTTTGGCGAGAATTCTTCAATAAACTCCTCAAACAGCTCATCTAGGGTCTCAAAATCCCATTTTTCCACCGAGTCGAACCATGTAGCTGCATCATCTTCTAGAGTCAATCCAAATCCCGCAAGCTGTGTCGCAAAATCTGAAACTTCCTCTGCTCTAATCACTCTTCTAAAAGCCACTACGTGATCTCTCGGATCTTTATCTCCGGAGTATTTTCTGTCTACCCATTTTTGGACTTGGGATGGTCTGACTCGTCGATTGTCTACAAGTCTAACCAGAGACTCTCCCAATCCTTCTCTCGTTATCGCTCTTGAAGGGAATCCTGGTGGCTCTCTTCTTGGAATTCCTATAGGAATTCTCGTGTTTGGTGGAGGCATTTGTGGTCCTTCATTGACCAAATATCCACCTCTTTCTAGTACAGTCTGTGGATTTGTGCTTTCTACAACTCTGTATTCTCGTCCATACTTGTCGACAACTATAGATCTCCATTGACAGTCGACTCCGTATGTGTAGACATATAAGAGCTTGTAATCCGTTATCTCTTCTAGGTATGGATCTAAGCATCTATAAAGACTGACCTCATTGTCGTCAATGTATCTATATAGTCCTTCACTCTCATGACCAATCATCCAAACTCTCTCAACAAGATGGGTCTTTATCAATTGCAAGTTTGGAAGATCCATTGTGGGAGGATATTCCTCTATCGTCGGGATCTCCAAGCTTGTGTAAGCTGCGTTTGAATCTAGGGTAGACATGATTTCTGGGCTTAAGAGCTTTTGCTTGGTTCAAGTAGACTTAGTCCATTGTGTTCAAGTGCTTTGGTTAGGGAAAAGTCGAAACGATGTCCAAAATCGCAACCGTTTTCTCACAATTGTCGCAAATTGTCGCTTTTAGACACCCCTAACTTGCAGATGTATTTTGAGGCCTCAAACGACGTTTTTTTCAAACTAGAACTAAATGGATATGGCAACCATTTAGTTCATGTTTTGCTCTAAGATCTGTAGAGCCGCTCTCAGGCTACGTTTTGATATAAAAACTTTTCCGATCCAATACCGCTTGTGAAAGTTATGGCCAAAATAGTGAAATGCAGTTTAGAATGGTCAAAATGAGTCCAAATTCAAATTTGAAAAAAGATTTGGGATCTCTGTGACACTGTGAACACTTCTGTATGGTCAAAATTACAGTTGGACCCTAAAACTGGCCTGGAGACATCCTACGCGTAGGATGTCTATATGCTCAGAATTTAACAAAATTTGGTCCAGAGACTCCCCTTAAGTCCAACAACACAATGGTATGCTCAGAATTTCATTTGGACCTAAAAATGTCCTTGAGACATACTACGCGTAGGATGTCTTTTTGCTCAGAATGACTTGAAATTTTCACCCCAGCTTCTCCTTGATGTGCTGATCACAGTGGTGTGCTCATAGGTTGGTTTGGAGTCCTAAATCAAGCTGGAGACATCCTACGCGTAGGATGTCTTTTTGCTCTGTTTCAGCTCAAACTTGCACTGTAGCTTCCCCTTGATGTGCTTAACTCACAGCTATTTTTACTTTTTGATTCTGACACCTATAGGTTGGTCAAATGATCAAGAATCTGTTCCAAAATCCTGATGTCTGTTCTGATGAATTCCTAAGTCAAATCAACTCCAAATTGGACCAAATTTGACTAGGAGGCTTGCCTAAGGCTATACAACACCCTGCCATGTCCACAGTTTGAATTTGGCCTCTAAATTATGCCTTAGACATCCTACGCGTAGTATGTCTAACTGCTCAGAATTGCCCCAAATTTGAACCACAGACTCTCCTTAGGGTGCTGATCACAGTGGTATGCTCAAAATTAAGTTTGGAGTGCAAAATTACACATATGACATCCTACGCGTAGGATGTCTTTTTGGCCTGTTTGACCCTTGACTTGACCCAAAGCTTCCCCTTGATGTCAGCAACCTAGTGGTATGCTCAGATTTTGGTTTGGATTTCAAAAGACCCCAATTTAGCTATTCTAGTCTTTTTCAGTCAAAAGTGCTAAAGTCTGCTTAGGACCCCCGTTTCTCCCCCAAATGAGATGAAAACTCTCTCAGTCACTCAATATATCATGCAGATCATGCTCCTGCAGCCATCCTATGGTTTTGGTCTTGGAATAATGCCTTGGCACAATTTGGGTAGGATGTCTGGCAATTTCAGTCTATCTGGCCTTATCCTGTCAAGATATGGTCAAGTTCCCCTTTCCAGGTGAAAATAGGGTAAAACCTACCTTTTGAACACACTGGTCAACTCAGAATTTCAAAATTTCCACCATATCTAGTGCTGATTTTTTGAGATTGAAGTGTCCCTGATGCTTCCTTATGCTCTCAGCAAGTGCAAGTATGCTTCACAATTGCAAAAACATGCAAAAATCACTCAATTTAAGCCTTTTCTGAAATTTTACGTTTTGTGACTCTGCCTTTTGGCTTTTGGTCAACAAAAACAGCGAAAAACACCCAAGTAAATATGAAAATAGGGTAAAACCTACCCTCTGAACCCACTGGTGCAGTCGTAAGTTTCAAATTTGGTCTCCAGAACCCCCTGGAGACATCCTACGCGTAGGATGTCTATGTTTACAGAATTGCAGGTTTTCTTCACAGAACCCTTGCAAATGCTCTTTTATATGCACAGCATCAGTCAGTCATACAAAAATATCCACAAAAGCTTGTTTAATGCATTTTTACCCTCAAAAGCACACTTTTTCGTGATTTCAAATGCAATCAAGCACTTTAGCAAATAATTCAGTGATGAATAGCTCTAGATCAGAATCGGATCACTTACCTAAAGCTACTCCTACAAATCATATGGGGTTTTGTATCTATGAGTAGAAAAACGCTTCACTGCCACACACGGACTAGTAAACGCTTTTATCACCTCACAAACCACTCAACCACCAACAACTACTCTAATCCACAGATCCTAACTAAACCTATCTAGTCGCAGACCCTCGGCAAGACACACGCTTCTTGGCTATCCACTTGATCGCGGAATATCCTCTTCCGGATCCACTTAAGAAAAACGCTTTCTTTAGCCAAAACTAAATCAAGCAACCATCACACGAGTGTTACTAGGAAACCTCTTAGGTCCTTGTGTCCCCGGTAGCGGCGCCAATGTTGGACGGGAGCAACTCACACACCCATGAAGTGCATGCAAACACTACCTAGATCAACATAATGTCAATCGAGGACACAGATGACACGATAGGTACACAGAGGAAATCTCTTTAGCTTGTCAAGTTGAGACCATCCTACACATACAACACTCTGGAAGGCCAACTAAACCACAATCAAGAACCTCACTGCTCTCAACTACACCACCTAGCCACATACACACATACAGAAGGTAACTCACCGAATCATGCCAGATTTGTATGAAACTTAAGGAACACCGTCCCCTCACTAGGATACACCTGTCCCTACGCTTCTACACTCAAAACCCTCACTCTAAACCCGTCTGCGAAAAACGCGTAGGCTGACAGAGCAGAATTTTGAAAGTGCCCGAAATTGAAATTTATGAGTACCTATGCGTAGCTTATGTCTCCACGATTCTATAGACTACTAGCACACAGAAAACAGACATCGTTTGATACACTTATGACCACAAATAGCTCGTAGATGCGTCGGAGTGTGCGCTTCGTCTCGCGTGGAATGCTTGGCGTTGTTGCGTAGCTCTCCTCGAGCATACAACAATGGTGCAGTCGGATCTCCAATGTGTTGAGCGAGCCGCGTGTAGCGAGAGGATAAAGCTCACGCTCACTCTCTTTCTCTCTCACACACAGTAGACGACAGTGCTAAGTTTTGATTATGATTAAAAGTCTTCTTTACAAAATGACCTAGGTACCTTATATACTAAGGCTACCTTAGGTTTAACCAAAAATGGGGTTGAAAGGGTCAAATGGCTTTGTATTTACAATCTAGAAGTGCCATTGCACCCCGACTTTTGAAACTAGAATAACTACTCATTACAAATGATGTTTATAGCCATAATCTGCAGCATTTCATAACTCGCAAAAGATAAGACTTTGGTACGAAACTTGAGTTATGTTGTGTTGTTGACCCAACAGTCAACACTCCCCCCTTCCGCGTTCATGTCGTCCCCGACATGACCTGATTGTCGATGGCAATGTGGTCTTTGCTGTCGTTTTGTTGTTGTAAAGAAAGTATAGACTATAGCCTTTGCAGTAGCTTGTCTTGTTCATCTAATCCGATGTACATAGTCTTCGCATGATTCAGGAAAATCATAATTGATGGACGAACTTTATGTCTTTCACATCCACGCTCCGAGCTGCAGCATTTGTTTCTGTCATTATAGGTCTACTGCCAGATCTAAATTCAAAAAGAACCCAATGTCGTTTAACTTGACTCTTATCATCATGGATAGAGAAAGCTCCACCCATCATTTGCTCCAGCAAATCTGTGAATTCGGAGTATTTGTGATTCTCAAAAACAACTTCTACAATCTGTAGAATTAAGTGATTGGCTTTCTGATCTTGTGATCCAATGACAACTTGGTAAGGATTTTGTAGAAATTGTATGGCTAAACCCTTAACTTCTTTAGGCCAATTTGCACTCCAATGCAAAGTCTGTCTGTCAGGTCGAATCCAGGACTTAATTATTCTAATTTGAGGTTCAAAACCCTGCCGAGCATTCGATGCGCATTATCAAGGACAAGCTTTTGAGATCCTCTGATTACCCTTATGTCTGCTCTTTGTCATTGAGGACTTCTTTGTTCTTGAGCTATGTTGTGTTGTTGACCCAGCGGTCAACAAAGAGCAACTTGCATGGAAGTGTGGATGATGAATGGTGGGGAGAATTACTCGACTCTACGCCCTCTTTGCAATGAAAGTTTTGGTACAATGTGCAACAAATTCAAATTCAGAGAGAAATTGGAGTATGTACAAGTATGTTCAAATAGCACAATTCGCAACACAGAGCTGAAAAATTAGTTTACATGTTTTTCAATGAAAAGATATTACATCACATCAAAAGTGTTGGCTATGAAGAAGAAATGCCTAGCTAGGTGTATGATTATGAAATAAAGATGAAAGTGAGTTCAATGTCGGTGTATCTCAATGCACTATAGCTGAAATCAAAGAGAATCTCGCAATAGATGTGGACGATCAGATAGAGCGGGGAATGAGGATAGGGAAGAGGAAGAAGAAACATTCCATAGGAGAAAGAAGTAGCTCCTCACTTATCATTACTCTTCTTGCTAGCATACATAATAGCATAGTAATGGAGATGGGGAAGATGGAAAGATTCAGCATGGAAGCATGGCTCTTAGTTGAATTTGCATTCCATAGCCAAGAGTATTGATGTAGACTCTCACTTCACACAAGCTTGAAGAAGGAGGTGGTGTTCCTCAACTTTCACCAAGTGAGAATGGTCCACAAAATGTGGGTGTGTGTGTGTGTGTGGTGTATATCCCCCTAGCACCCCCCTTGCTTGCTTGGGGCGAGTTGCAACTTTTCCACATGCTGCAAGCCCATTGGACCCCTCTCCCCCTAGCCAATCACATGAAGCATGCAGTCAAATACATGGGTAGTCTTTTGAGAAGTGTCCTCCTTAGCCCTTAGAGAGAGAGAGAGCTTGAAAATATCTAGATATTTGTTGGATGGAACTAGAAGCTCATTGGATCCCTCTTTAGCCCAACCGATAGCATTCAAGCACACCATGAGGTTAAGCTTAGTGACAGTCTAACATGTGTCCCATGTGCCCTTTTAGAAAAAGGGTGCCCCTTGAGTGAGTGGAAGGTTAGGTCAATGATTCCCCTAACTTTTGGACTTTTATACATAGGAAGCTTCTCAATCAACTTTCTCAGTAAGTGTGTAGGGTCTCTTTTTGACTCAAGCATCTTACCCCCCATGCATAGGAAGCTTCTCAAGCAACTTCCTCATTAAGTGTGTAGGGTCTCTTTTTGACTCAAGCATCTTACCTCCCATGCATAGGAAGCTTCTCAAGCAACTTCCTCTTTAAGTGTGTAGGGTCTCTTTTTGACTCAAGCATCTTACCCCCCATGCATAGGAAGCTTCTCAAGCAACTTCCTCATTAAGTATGACAAGTACCTCAAGTACCTTAGTCATCAAGCATGACAAACACCTTAGGTGGAGTTCCTACCTCAAGCTCAGCCCTAGCTTGCTTAAGGTCAAAGGCAAGTTTAGGTCAGGTTCCCACCCTCAAGCACAGCCCTAGCTTGCTTAAGGTCAAAGACAAGTTTAGGTCGGGTTCCCACCTCAAGCTCAACCCTAGCTTGCTTAAGGTCAAAGGACTTTTAACACTAACCATTGGAGGTCTTTAATGAAGCTAACCCTAAGGTCTTTTAAGCTCCATTAGATGCACATTTCTCTTTGATAGACTACCTCCTTTTGGACCCCTATTGAGATGTAAACATCTTCCTCTTGGTCCCCTACTGAGGTAAGCCTAGAAGCGCTTATTGCACATTGCTCTTTGATAAACCATCTCCTTTTGGACCCCTATTGAGATGTAACCATCTCTCCTTTTGGTCCCGTGTTGAGATAGGTTTAGAAGCACATGTCTCTATTCTAACTCTTGTTTGCGTTTATTCTCCCACATTAAATGATCAGTTTAATATGAGAAAATCATTTGGGAAAATTAGATATTATATTTTATGACAATGAAGGTAGCAATGGCAGTGAGGATGGAGTGTCACTCACAAAGTGGAAGAGGATCCCTGTGGAGGGAATTGGATGGCTAGTTGTTGCAAAGCAGTTGATATATCACAATGGTGGGTGCCTCATGGCTGTAGTGGACATGCAAACAAGTGACTTGATGGTATATAGTGTAAATATTGTCTATCCTTTCTATTTATTCACTCAAACACTATCCGAGAAGATTGTTCTTTGGGGGGGATTGGGTAGGTGCTAGGTCTCTAGCGGTGAGTAGAGTTTAAGCTAGCCTTAACAAGAATATATAGACTGTAGCTTACAATAATTATTCACTAGTTGCAAAAACTAAGAGAGAGTTAGGGAAAATTAGAGAGAGATAGAGAAGAATTCAGGCCAACAATCCTTAATTAATTTCAATTAATGAATCCAATAACCCAATCACAACAAATGACCGTATACTCAATAATCAGACAATATACACTTTGATTTTTCAATCGCAACCATAAACCAAAATCAAAGTGACTAATTAGCTCTAATTCCAATCCAAAATCTCCAACCAATCCCTTTCACACAATTAGATCTAATGTTATCCCGCTTTTGGTTGGTAGCCGAAGTCTTCTTGCTCATTAAGAACACTAGCTTGGCCGGCAGTCTTCGCCACCTCTCTCTCTCTCTCTCTCTCTCTCTCTCTCTCTCTCTCTCTCTCTCTCTCTCTCTCACCTATGACATAGGGCTACATGCCACATTGGTCGGAGGATTCTACTACCACAAAGGGGGGGGGGGGGGGGGGGGGGGGGGGGGCATGTCTCCCCTCTTGATTAATAGTATAGATGAGAAAGAGAGTGGGAGAGAACCCTACATCTAACTAAAACTCTAATGCTTGGTGATTCTAGCATGCTCTTGTATTATGACAACAAAATTTTTGACTCTCTCTCTCTCTCTCTCTCTCTCTCTCTCTCACACACACACACACACACACACACACACACACACACACACACACACACACAGAGTTATAGCTCTACACCGGACCGGATCATTTTACAAACTAAATCTCACTGCGTTGTGAGCGGGATGAAAACGCACACAGCGCCTCTATAACGACCCGACACACACTCTTGGGAAGATACACACACACACACACACACACACACACACACACACACACACACACACACACACACACACACACACACACACACACACACACACACACACACACACACACACACACACACACACAATGGGGCACCACTCGGCTTAGACAACACACCTGGCCGAGACAGGGAACACACCTCTGGAGTGAGAGGAGAGAGACTATCCACTTGCCCACTCGACACACACACACACACACACACACACACACCCCCCCCCAAAAAACTCAGCTCAAAAGAGGATAATTTTTGATGTTTAGATACAATTGAGCTTGGGCCAACACCAATGGGGCAAATAGCTCACACAATATGGGTAAAATAAGCCAGATACAATCACAAACTAGAGCAGAAACTTCGCTCATAGGAGAAACTTACAACAAAAAACAGCAGGAAAAGAGTGAGGAATACGGAAAAATGGACAGAACCATCGCGTCCGGAACGGCCCAAAACCCCAGTCTACAATGTCAAAGTGCTCAAATCCGACCTCGGATGAGTAGTTTACGGCCAAAACAAGCTCCAAAATGAGCAAAAACACACCTGCGGCTGTTCCTCCTCTCTTCTCCACGTTTTTTATGGTCTTCTCTCTGTTTTTTCAGTTCCCACACTTAGCTTTATTAGTTGGGCACCCTTGGCCTTTTAGATGACCTCAAACGGACCCCGAACAGGCCAAAAACTGACCTCGCAGTGCATAGTTGTCACCTTTTTGCATCATCCGCACACTTGGCACTCATTTCTTTTCAATAATGCGTCTCGCAACCACGTGAAGTGGCCCCAAAAAGTGGTCCTAATGATGACCTTTCTGCATAACTCTCACAAGAAAACACCCACGTTGTGTCCGTCCTCATCCGCGTGCAAATATTGACCCCGTTCGCCCTCCTGACGCCACTAGATGCCATCTGACGCACCTGCTTACCTCATGTCGTCGGCCCGCGAATAGCTTCGTCGAGAAGTTTTACGCGCTATAAACTCCTCATTATTGTAGAAAAAACATACTGGTACTGGTGATAGTGAAAATCGATGCACTATGTACATGCTATCCTACCTGTACACATGTGGGCCCCACGTAACCACCTGGCTCTGGAAAATGGGCAATTCTTTATTTGATGCACCATGCATGTGTATGTACATATGCGCAATCCCTTGCTCCAGAAAACTCTTGACAACATGACAGAGGAGGGGATTTTTCCCACCAAAAACAAAAAGACCCTAGAAGGGGAAATTACTTTGTATGCATAGCAATCCAAGACCCCTTCTGACAAAAATTAAAGTTCACCCCTTAGGGCATCCACTTAACCTCTGTGGGATAAAACCCTCCACTAGAGAGCTTGACCTCTAAATCCCCATGTGATGGGCCCTTCACTGGGCGCTTAGCCTCCTCCGGTAAAATCTAGGAGTTAAATTCTTCCCCCAAATAGGGTGCGTGGCTCATTTATGTGACACATTATCACCTGTTGGTATGTGTGCACACTTCATGCCCCACTCCCCGCCTCTCTCTCAAGAACGTCTCTCTGCTATGCATGCACACAGGATGGATATACGTCTCCATCTCTCTCCCATTGAAGTTACCATGGCCACCTCCTGCTGTATCATAAGCCTCGGGATTCTGACGTGTTGATGAACAAACATGGAATGGATTCTCCTTGCTAGCGCTACTGAGTGCATCTATCAAAGGTGCTTCACTATTTAAATGAGGTGAGGGATGCTCTATGCCCCTCACTTAGCCTTGTCTTTTGCGTATCGTGTGTGTTTGTGAGAGAGAGGTTTTTGAGTGCTTTTCTGCTCCACTGCATACTGTGTGGCTATGGATCAGTTGGTGGAACATAGGGGTGCTTCTGAGGTTAGTACCCTACCAAAACTAACTCGGTTTTTTGATTGACAACATATGATCTGCACTTGCTCATTTGGATGGTTGGTAATATTATGAGTACACTGCGGTTTGTTTCATGAAAGATGCACAGATTTGGACTATACACAACTTTTAAGGTTTGTTTGATTAAAAGAGTATTGTTGGCATTATATGTTAATGGTTATATGAAGGCGCCCATCAGCCCAGACGGCTGTAGTTTATACTAACGGCTGTTTTTTTTTCTGGTTTTTCACATGCGATATAAGGCAACTTTATCATACTGCACATGTTTTTTCCACGCAATGGGTTGGAGATTTTTTTGATTAAGGGGTTAAACACCTGGGGCTTACTCTCGTAACTCCCGTAGGATGGTTGTTGTGACTTGGTAAAAGGCCGATAGCTGGCAGTTGATGGCTTTTTTGGTTTTAGGTGTTTTGAACTATTGACCACTAGGGTTTTAAACATTTTTTTTGCAGTACTACTATCTTGATAACTTTTTGTCTAAGAAAAAAGATGCTGCCCGAGGGGGTTATGAGAAAAACATGTTATACCCTTTGTTTTTTAGGCCAAACAATGGACTCTTCCCTCTGTATTTTTTAATGCACATAACTATGCTTTTACCTATGCCGAAGTGGAGGTAAAAATATATTTTTTGGTTTTGTCTAAAGAGCTACTGAGTTAATTTTAGTTTTCTCCTTAAAAATTGGGGGAAGGGGGTAGGATTGATATATCGATCACCTGCCTAGTCTTAATAATTTTTTAAACTGGTTAACAACATTTGGCTGTTTCATAAACCCTAAAAGTGCAAAAATTCCATATGGAAGGACTAGCATAAAGGGAACACAACAATTTGGGCTTGGAATTGGAAGTAAGATACTTGGATTGGGAGGGGTGGTGGCCTTTTGATCAAAATGATATGTATGTAAATAGCTATTGAAGGTCTTAATAAATCGGGCTGTATAAATTGGATAATTACTATATCTATTAAAACTACAGAAAATCACTTGTATCTTGCCTTTTTGAATACAAGAATGAACTTAAAAGGAACAAAAAACACATCTTTTACTTGGAAAAACTGGAATTCATGATTACTTTGGACAATGTTTTAAGTTGAGAAGGTTGTAAGATGGACATGGATAACGATTGATATAGTCCATTGACACTTGTAGAACATAGTTGTTGTCTTGTTTGAATGGATGCACGTGAGGACTCTATCCTTTAGGTTAAAGAAAATGTATGTCCTTGACATACCAGGCTCTTGTCATTTCATAGAACATACACTTTAAATCGACCACTGTACTTCTACACTTGGATAAGACCTCATTCTTATAGCAATGTACAAAAACAGTTCTAGGACTGAGTTATTTTTGTACTAATCATTGTCACTTGTCTAAAGCCAGCCGTCTTTTGAATTGAAATGTTCATCTATGTTGTATAACTTAAGTAGAACAACTACACACACGTCCTATACATAAGGCTTTCCCAGTTCTCTAGGAAACCAGGACACTGGGTTTAGAACTTTGCTTGAATTATAGTGCTAAGTTGGACCCACTGTCTATAAGTCCTGTTTAGGTTGGCTGGTGTTAGGTGGTCCTTATTAGAGTATAATTTATCATAGTTGTTTTGAATTTGCCAGTTTAAGGGTTGCCGGTCCATCCTACAATACTAACCTAAAATTTGTATAGACTTTTAGGATCACACACACACACTATAAAATATTTGCTTGCATGAGGATTATCCACGACCCAAGGAAGCATACAAGAATTTTAGAGCAAATTATATTTTACTTAAAAGACCATCCTTCTAAAAAAGCCCTGGCTACTGGAACTAGACCTTTTCTTGCTAGAAAGGCCAAGAGCATTGTAGCCTCTTGCCCTAAGTAATCTCTTGCTAATTATGCATTTTGTGTATTGTAGACCCTTGCTCTTTGACAAGGCCTGAAATTAACTTTTGAACCTCTCTCTTAGAAGCCTCCCTTGTCCTCAGATGTATAAGCTGCTTGAATGCTTCTCAACTTATTCATGAATTGGCCTTAGCTACGGATAAAAAATCTTCTATCTTGCACATGTTTTTTTTAAAACGATTGGGTCAAAAGCTCAGCAGATTTAGACAAAGACGCCAAAGACGGGGTTGCTATGATTGCCCAATACATTGCCCAACTTCCCATACTTTTGTGACAATGCCAACAAGAGCTAGCTCAGTTCTCTTCATCATCAGGGGCTGAATCATCTAACCCTCTTAAGAAGTTATGTGGTCTCAACCCAAATTTCATCAGTGCCCCCACTACTCCATCTATCCCTCAAACGAGGGCCATATTTTGCAGAGAAAGTGCTGCTCTGGAAGCCATCAAGGAATTTCAAAACAACCTCTACTCCCTCAGCGACTCTAACCTTTTCTACATTTTTTCCTTTTTTACCAATTAGACAAATTGAAGTTGAGTCCTTTGGTGTGGACTATCAACTCTGGGTCCTCCTTAACAAAGCCCTTTTGGAACCAATCCTTAGCAAAACTTGGGTTTATTTGGTTAATCTACGAGCATACACGGTTGAATATTGCAGACTCAAAATCTTGAAAGGAGGACCTTTTTTAGACAACGGAGAACTCATCAAAGCCCCCTTCAACCTTAACTTTGTTGACCATTCTAAGTGCTCCTCTAATGCAGGGTTATACATTCGTACAAAAGGTAACATGGAGTTTGCTAAAAGAAATCCTGATTTCTACACTGAATCTATTTGAAATGTTTTCCGGCCCTATCTAAAATGTGCCTACAAATTTCTTGATCCCAAAGCCACTTGTGAGTCTAGCATCATGTGGTTTGATCATGCTATCTAGTATATCCTCAACCACCTTGATCAACTCTTCCCTGAGAAACCGGTGGACTTTCATTCTGCTCTTGGTTGGGGGGACAAGTCAAACAATTGGTGGTTGCTCAAATTTCTTTTAACATCTTGGTTGGGGGGACAAGTCAAACAACTAGTGGTTGCTCAAATTTCTTTTAACATCTTTCGTGGGCTTATTGCTTGATATCCTTAAAGAGCTCAAATATGATGAACTAGGGACTTATCTGACTACTTATGCCAACTATAAAGGTGTCAAGATCATCACTAGTTTACTCAAGACTTGTATTGAGGAATATGATTCTCCCTCACTAAAAATATCCAACCCTTTAACCACCCCCAATAACTCTTTCACATCTTTTTTAACCCCCAGTACTTCCTCCAGCTTTAATAGGGGGAAACCTCATAGGTTTACTAGAGGAAGATGTAGAAATACTCCCATCCAAAAACTCCTTGACTTGTGATCATCTATACTGTGCAGGTTGCTTTTGGCCCTAGTGGAAGGATGCATCTCACAAAGAAGACAACTGCTTTGGAGTATATCTATTTACATTGTCTTTTCCAAAATGAGCTTTTGGATTGGTTTCCCCCCAAAAAAAAAATTATGTGAGTGATTTTACTTTTTGGCAACCATAAGATGCTTGATAATGTCCTTATTGGCTGGAGGTCTCAACAACCTATTAAGAATATTGTCTACAATAATGCTTTTTTACGTCACAACACTATCCCATAACGCGCTTTTGATGAATATAGCACTTTTTGTAAAGATTTTGGTGATTTGGGCAAACATGTTTGCACTTGTGATCTTAATAATTGATGACACCACGGTCCAAAAAATCCTTGTGGTGTCCAAAAAATCCTTGCTAAAGGACAGAATCACATCCCTAGTTTTCCAAAAAACCCATTTCGTACCCTATATGCTTTACTTAGCTGCTTAATTGACCTTGTCAATTATCTCCGATTGGAGAAGATAGTCCTACTGGACTTAACTAAATTAGTTCAACAATGTTTTTTTCAGAAGATCTCTTTTCTACCATACAAATGGCTGTCCACTAACAGTACTTGGATCACACCGCACCTTGGACTTCAATTTCAAAAACTCACACTTAATTGGTTCGTCATAAAGGGCTTGATAAAAGTGCCAATTGTCCTACAATTATGTGCAAAAAATTGGCTTGGAAAGCATCACATTTTCGTCTATCTGGAAGGGGATTCACATTGCTTAGCCATTCCCTAGTATGATTACTGATAGGATCACTAAGCATCTTAATAATATTGGATATTCTCTTAGGACAGTCAAGCTTCCTATGCTATTTCCCACATATAAACATCATAAACATGAATTCAGATGGATATCTGATTCCTCAAATGGAATATTCACCGGCATTACTAAAGATATCACCCTTTGTCTCAACCTTCAGTTATAGTTCAAGCATTGCCAAGCAATACTCCTGTCAGTTCTTTGACTTATTGCACACTAATAAATGCTCACTTGAGTATTGTCTCAAAAGGAGAACGCAAAGGAATCCGGTTGATGGCTCACAACAAGGTTGATGACATTGGTAGGGGTTACAGAGAAGAAGGCCAGAGAGGTGACCTTTCCTCCAGTTGTGGGAACGTAGTGATCTCCTCTCACGTTTCGGGCATGAGGGCGGACACAGAGGAGATCTCAAAATGCGGAAAGGGTGAGTGGAGAATCTAGATTGCTTTCCATTGCCTATCCACATGTGTGCAAATCAAAGGCCTCGGTGTTGTGTTGTCAGCCTGATTGTCCATTGGCTAAGGACATTGGTTTGGTTGCAACGGGTAAGAAGGACCATGATCCATCGGAGTGTAGAGAGAGAAAGAGCAACGATTGTGCATTACTCATTCAAGGCCATCAAGAGTCATTGTCGTGCTTGCAGCCACGTGGATGAGGACGCCTTTCATTTTTATATATAAGTATTTCAATATATAAATATAAGTAGATAGATATAGATATGGATGTCTTCAAGATCTCATTCAGTAAAGAAATCTCATTCATTGCCTTTTGTTAGGATTCCTATCCCAACCAATTGTGCGCGTATGTCGCATGTGTCAATGCAAGGAACTTGCCGATACACCGTGTGCGAGCCACAAATGGCTCCAAGCACACAACAAGCCTAAACTAGTAAGCCGCGCTCAACCGCTTCGCCGCCACCGTGCCGTCGTCGTAATGCTCGATCGCACACACTCTCTCTCTCTCTCTCTCACTCATACACACACACACACAAGGAGATGAAGAAGAAAAAGATGGAGATGGAGCAAGAGCACTCTTCTATTGCACAAATGAGAGAATAAGTGAATTTTAGGTTTAGTTGACTTTTATATGAGTTCCCCCATTCACACTTGGGCGCCCATGCTTAGCCAACTAATCCCTTGAATGTTCCAGATAGAATGCACCTCTCATTGGCGATCACTCTTATCCTTTTCCTATTGGACCGACAAGCCCGGTACCTGACTCTACCAAATAAATAATACAATGTCCGCCGTAGGTTACAACGTCCATCGTAGGTGATAGGGTGTCCGTGAGCCGTGAGGGTTAACATGCCCCCCTTTCTGATGTAGATTCCGTCCTCGGAAGCTATTGAGTTGAAGCTCGTTCGTCGAGGTGGAAGAGGATTTGAGATGAATGTCCTTAGCCTTCTTCAGTCACTGCAAAATCAAACAACATTGGCACAGTAATTGCATTCTCATAAGCGATTAAAAATCATATGCAGTTTTAGGCAGACAAATTGATTGGTAACAGAATTTTAAACAATTTGTCAGCAATAAACATTAAATTGCAATATAATCAAATGCATAAACAGATGTAAAGGTAAAAAATTAAACAAGTCTGGGGTCGCTAATTTAAGGGTCGAAAGGCACTAGAGATCGACTATTAATACCATGGGTAAGCTTCTTAATTTTCTCTGGTCAATTAAGTTGTTTAATCGCGAGACCAAGTATTTCATGTTCGAGGGCTGACTAGGGGCTATACCTAGAAGAGCTTGTAGTTAAGCTACGATAAAAGGAATTTCTTCGAAATCATCGCCTGACTAATTACCTTTTCTTTGACCCCCCAAAGTCTTTTCACAGTGATTCAATTTTGATGTGTGGTTATTTTGTATGCCTTGGGTTTTTTGCTTTTCAAGGAAAAGCGCCCACACTGGGAACCTCTAGGGCTCTAGTACCATAGGCGATACATGTGAGTGAAGTACCAAATCAAGCTAAGATTTCTCTTCCAGCTTAAGATTTTACATTGTGGCACTTTGAATTTTTATTTGTTCGTTTTCAACATTTTAATTTTGTAACTTTGGGGGGTCATATAACACTGTTACCCCTCCCTAGGCTCATCACACTAGTAAACTCCCTTTATAATACTTAAGCTAAAGGTCAATAGGGACTAAACCCACTAGAAAGCCCTAGTACGCTTCACACAATGTTGCCTAAATCGGATTAAGAACCTAACTAACCATTGATTATTAGGAAGGCATTCCCCATGGTATTAAGAGAAGATCTCTAACACCTAACTTGGTCAACTAGCTTAGTCGGACTTACTTGATTTTTAAAACTAGACAAGTGATTATGACAAAAAACTACATTGAATTAAATGTTTGATACTGAGCAAATGTGCTGGATATTATGCTACCAATCACAATCAAAGCAGACAATCATAGATGCCAAAAAGATAAGGGGTCATGCTAATGGACAAGAAACACTTGTTTGTGTTGATGGGGTCGCGCTTGATTTGAAGTGTGAACGAGAGAAAGATTCCATGAAGGTCCAAATCCTAACCACAACAACACGTTCCTGTACAACCTAAGAAACACAAAGAATACCTCTAGGAGGCACATTAGTGGGAAAAAGGAACTTTGCTAATCACTCAACTCTAAAACAGAAACACTCCTATTGCACTAATGCTACCTACCCTCCATCACTCGAGTGATGAGGATCATAGGTTATGACATAGGTTTCTGTTTCAATGTACCGGATATGAATGTGTAGGTCTGGGTCAATGTTTTGACTTTTATTGTGCATACTCGTTTGCTAATTGCTCTTGCTCTTTATTTTTTGTTTTTTGTGAGTATAAGGCTTTATATATACAATCCCTGAGATTTGGAGATTGAGAGGTCAGGGAGGAAGGTTGAGAGGGGAGTGAGTGAATGATGACTGTCAGCAAACGCTCCCCCCTTCCTTGGGTAGATCATATCGTTTGAAATGTGCTCGTCACCCTTTGAAACCAATTGTTCCAATTGGTAATAGGTGGGGATTTTTGCCAGTAGTTTTCTATTACCTTAGGTGCCTCGTCGAGTTGCAAGGGTGGTAAGGTACTCTCCCAGGATCGGCGGACTTGAAGTGGTTCATCAGGTGATTCTTGAACACTAAGAAGTGTGGATTCCTTTGTAGCTTTATGTAGGTCCACTATTGTAGGTGAAGGGTGTGGAGAAGCTTTTACCTCTATGGATGCATTACATGAGGAGCTAGAAGCTTCATGGGATGCCCCCCTTCCTGAGCTAGGTGGAACAAATCATTCTTTCTTCGGTACCCAAACTAGCTCTGGAGCGGGTGTGTAGCATTCTCTGATTTTTTCCTTTCCACGATCGTCAATTTGTTTTGGAGCTACAGGATTGAGCTCACATGGGCCCGGTGACAAGTAAGAACACAATTTACGTTTTGGCACCCAGATTTGATCATTTCCTTTATAGTAGCCTTGGGATTCCAATAGTCGTTTGGGAATCCAATGCAACATTTTCTTACTTTTCTTAGAGCGAGTGGGACGTTTCTTACAAGGCTTTTGTTTTTTAGCACTAGCTATGGTCGTTGGAGAAGCTTTAGGGACCCATTTGTATGTTTTGTTCGTCATATGAGGATGAGTCTTGTCAGAAGCTATATGCATTGCTCGTAGCATATTTTAGGGTATAGGCATTTCATCCCCCTCAGGTGTTACCCAGGTCGTCCCCCTGTTTCCCCAAGTGTCTATGGTTGCTGCTAGGTGGACCCAATCCACATTGTCCAGCTCAGTCATCGCACGTAGTACATCCATATAAGGAGAATTTTCCCCAACATCAGTGTCCGCTTTACACGTGTAACAATACTGCAATGGGGTCGAGTGAACTGTGGTGTCAGATCTATGATCAATTATAAACGTGTTTCCTAGAGGATGTGCTCGACCCGTCACAAGATCCACCCGAATGACAGAATCTTGGAACTGCAAGTAGACATGGTTTTTAGACCAGTCATGAACCATTTTTTCTTCCCTCATAAAAGGACGTCCTAAGATCATTTCCGATGCCGTAGTGTGTTTGGAGAAATCCATAACAATGAAGGTAACTCTTATTTTATGTCCAAAGACCTTGATCTTGAGATCTTCTAGCATCCCAATAGGTTTAACAATAGACCCATTGGCCATCTTCACTACTATGGTTGTGGTCGCAAGGTGAGGTCTTCCCATAGCTTCCCAACAATTTTTAGTCACAATGCTAACCCTAGCGCCACCATCAAGGATTCCCTTCACAGTTAATCCGTTATTAGTGATTGGTATGGTCGCATTGGACTCATCACCCTCAAAGTATTGTCCTAACTTGTTAACAGATATTTCTATAACAAGGTTCTCATCTAGGTTGGGTTGTGGATCTAAGTGTTCCTCCTCTGTTGGCATCTCCCCAGCTCCATCCATTTGTGAAAATTGTGGTAGCCCAAACTTTAGTTCTCCATTGAGGAAGGCTCAAAGAGCTGAAACTAGCTCAGGATCTTTATACAGTTTGGACATGATGGTGGTTCTAACTTCTGAAGACATGAAATCCATCAATTTGACGATGTTTAATGGCACCTTTTGGCCTTGAGTCCCTTGACATGGGGAAGATGGGATCTCCATTTCTTCGATAGGATCAGGTAGTCCCTCTGTAAACATTCTTTCCATCAAGAAGTGAGTACGCGCACTTTCCCATGACTTTAAGTCACTTTCTTCTTGGATGACACTAGGTATGTCCAAGGGTCTATGCACTTAGTGAGGTTGTTGTTGCGTAGGGAACACGGTGTCTGTAATCCGGATCTTCCTAGGTGTTGGTTCTAGATCCCTTTGGGTATCTTCTACCAAACTCCTTAATTGCTTGACTCGCTCAATCTCCTCTGTAGGATTTGGGTAAGTTCCTATCTTCTTTTTGGATCCTGGCCATTGTGGCTCATGAAGATCTTCCTTGTTGGTTTCTATGTTAGTGGTCATTTTGGTCTCCATGGTTTCACCTGAATCAGAATCTTCTTCAGCGTCGTTCATATATACGGGGTCATCACCAGTCCCTATGTTGGTCTTTGAACTGGGGTCTAACTTCGCTGCTTTTTGCGATCTCTTTCTTCGTGTTTTCTTCTTTTTCTGAGATTGTGCAATTGATGCCGTGTCTCTTTCCTCAAGAATATATTTTGTTTTTGGAGCATTGATTGTGTGAGTACGTTTACTGGTACCACAGGTGTACTTGGTGATGGCTCCTCGGTAACTTCAATCAAGTTTAATGGCGTGATCTTCGGTGCATTTGGATTATTTGGACATTGGGCAATCAAATGATCTATGCCACATCGATTACACATGGGTATCGGCATTGTAGACGTGCTCGCTTGATTGGTTTGCATTAGTGTGGCATTCGTTTGTAGCCTAATAGGACACTCGGCTACACGATGTGGACCTCCACACTCAGAGCATTGAAGAGGTGGTCTCTTAGCTGTGTAATTGATATTTTGGCCTCTTGCCGCAAGAGCAGCTACTTGATATACAGGTTTGACTTGTCCCCAATAGTCCTCCATGTAGTATTGTGGACTTTCTTCAAGCACATCCATCCCATAGGCGATATTAGGATCTATATCTTCCTCACAGCCTTCCAAACAAGAAATAGATGACTCACAGCCCACTTGATTCACAAAAGTGATTCTCGGATGTGGTGGTTGCGGTCCTAGCACTGGAGGTGGTAAGGGTGTTGTTTGAACAACATTTTGGGCCCTAGGGACCATGTGTTGTGCTGTTTGTTCAAGAGGTGGGGCCGGCATCAATGCAGGCACTCGAGGTGTGTTTGTCCATGCTAAGGTTGGTCTATTGGCCATCGCGCGCTTAAGTACTATACAATCCTTAGCTTGATGACCATACCTTCCACATGCATTGCAGTTCCCATTGATTTTACTCTAAAAGTAGGGCATTCACTGGTACTATGAGGTCCATAGCATACTGAGCACCATTGCTGCTCCCTTCTTGGATACATATGATTGTTTTGCGGAGCACGATTGTCTCTAAGACTCTCTTGAATAGCCTTGGTGAGATCTGCTAAAGTCATCTCAGATATCTTTGGCTCCTTAGCAATAGGCTTTATGGTCATTGGCTGATGCCCTGATGCTTGCGAGCTAATAGATTTAGTCTCAATAGACACTATTTCTCCTTGAATCATTAAATTATCCTCCAATTGGATAGCATTGGTGGTGACTGCTTCCCAAGTGGTGATACCTCTAATGACTAGGCCATTGTAGATATCCTCATGTCGTAATCCCCTAATGAATCCATCAAGCAATTGGTTATTGTTGAAGCGCTCATTTGGATTACAACGAGAATTCAAATGCTTCAAGCGACTTATAAAGTCTCTCACCGACTCTCCTTCCTCTCGTTGGGCTTTCTGGAGCTGAGAGGCTACACCCCAAAGTACTCCCTCTCGTATGTATTCTTTTAAGAACAGTCTCCTAAGAGTAGGGTAAATCGTTTTTTCTTCCACCCTTAGGGTTCTATACCAATCCCTAGCCTTTCCACTTAAGGTTAGGCTTAAAGCATTGCTCTTATGTAGGTCATTGTGTTCTCCTAGAGAATCGCATATTTGTTCAAACACTTCGATCTGCTTTCTCACATCCCCGTCTCCACTAAATTTTTGTGTGAGCTTGGTTATTTGTACTGCCTTACTTCTAGGCTCTCTATCAGGTGCATTACTCATATTCTCAGCAATAGATCGACCAATAGCTTGAGCAAATGTTGCCAAGTCACCTAAGTGAGCAGGCACCGTGGGTGAAGGTGTTCCAGAGACTAGATGTGGAGTAGGTATTGGCATTGGGCTTGGCGCATAGGAAGCCCTTGGGTTCCATGTTGGGTACGATGTTGTGCCATGTGGTGGCCCAAAGTTCATATGTGTGGCCCTAGGCATAGCAGATGTCGGATGTGACTTGCTAATGCTAGTAGGTATAGTCCCATGGAAATAAGAACTTGGGTGTTGTGGTTGTGGAGCATAGGTAGTTGAAACAATGGGAGGGGTAGGGACTACATGAGTGTGATGACCCATATGTGCATACGGTTGGTACACACTTGTAGGTGCTGTTACAGGCATTGAGCTACCATGTAGTGGTGCTTTACTAACAAATGAGGTCCATGGCGTGTTTCCCGGCATGCCCATCATCGAGGTAGGCATGGTAGCCGTGGTGTCATCAAGGGAAAGATGAGCTAGACTTGGAAAGGTGAAGCTATCACTTGTGGGCTTAGATTGCATTGAGACCCGTGGAGAAACAACATATGGGGGATCCATCGGACTTATCGAGGGAGTCTCCATTAGCGATAAGGTCGGTTGTTTAGCCTTCCCTGTATCCAAGAATCTCATGAGACCCGTTGAAGGCATGTTGATCCCCTTGTTCTGTCTCTCTAACTCAATGACCCTATGGATGACCTCACAAACTCTTTGTTGTTGATCCTCTACACTAGTAGCACCCATTGTGTATTGTAGGACATCTAACCAACCCACATGATAGGTGTGACCTGTGTATAGGTCGGTCAGAGTTTCCGTTTCTAGTTCGTACTCCCAATTCTCATTTAGGAACACTCCATCTAGGATTGAGGTAATAGGGGTGTCCTTTGAGCTAGATGCAATGTTGCTTTCTAGGGGTTGGCCCTTAGCGGTTGCTAAATCAGGAGCACTTGATTGCTCTCTTAGCAAGGATATTGACATAGGAGCTTTCGCTTTTAACTCTCTTCGTTGCTCCGCCTTGCGTAAGCTCTCGACTTCCTTTTCCCTCGCTGCAAGGATATATCGCTCAACCTCTTGCACTTCGGCAAGGCTTCTACCATCGGGTAATATGATCTCGGAGGAAAATAACTCTGAAGAGTCAGGAGGTGCAGTGAATGAAGTATTCATGTGCACATTCTCTAATGGTATAGGGTCTACGTTTGTCACGAATGGAGAATTTACTTCCCCACCCCCCTCATTTACATCATTAGCTTCATGTTCGGAGTGAGTGGCTCTACTAAAGGTTTCCTTCAGGCGGCTAAGCACGCTTGGCCCGGACCGAGGACCCATGGCATGCATGTCTTGGCTCGAGCTATCGGGATTAGGCATTGGGAAACCCTCCATGATGTCTTAGTCAGAGGAAGAGTCACTAGCCGCTATGTTCGGGTCTTGGTTTGTACTACCTTGGGTCCCCGCCGAGGATGCAAAACCTAAAGTAGGTGGATATTGAGAACTCGTGTAAGTCGAAATACTCTCTAGTTTCTCCATCTCTAGCACACGACCAGAGCGCAGATGCATGTGCCTTTGGCACCCTACAAACGTCGGCGAATAACCTCGAAGGTTAACCGCTTACCTTTTTTAAGCGTCCGTTTTCACTCGTGTTTTTGATGTTTTTAATATTTTTAATGTTTGATTTTTTTGATTAAAGTGTGTGATAGCTTGAAATGAGCGTATTACATAGAGGGTCACTGTGTGCTTTACAACACAATTTTCGGGCATCTGAAGTTCCGTTGGTCCTCAAAAAATCGATTTTTAGCTACGTGTGAAGCTAAAATTCATTTTTTTAAAAGGCGACTGAGGCCTAGGCCTGAGCGTGAGCTTGGGCTTGGGTCTGGGAGATATTCCCGATCTCGGTCTTACCTTTATTTTTTAATTTTTTTTTAATTTAATAATTTTTTTAATTTTTAATTTTTTTAAAAACAGGATAAGGTCGTCGCGGCCTGCGCGAGAGCACACACACACACACTCTATCTATCTAGTTCTAACTAATACACCTACTGTTACACACTAACACACTCTATTAACTCTCACTGATCTACTTCCTACTTACTGTACACAGAAAACTAACTACCTTAATACACAGAGAATAAACACAGTACCTTTGAAAACTCTATTAACAAAGAAAACTAACAACCTTAATACACAGAGAATAAACACAGTACCTTTGAAAACTCCATTAACAAAAAAACACACAGTATAACACCAAATCCCTCTTCTCAACACACACACACTCCTTCCCTACCTTTCCTATAATTGCAATTGCACCACGGAGAAGCACAGAGTGCTACTCGAGCTTAATGCACGGCATTCCCTGGCAACGGCGCCAAAAATGTGCGCGTATGTCGCACGTGTCAATGCAAGGAACTTGCCGATACACTGTGTGCGAGCCACAAATGGCTCCAAGCACACAACAAGCCTAAACTAGTAAGCTCAAAGAAGGCGATGGTGTGTCACTCACCGCTCTACGCTTGCTTCGTGGAGGATTCCTCGCCGCGAAGAAGAAGGAGCCGCTACTTCGCCACGCTCAACCGCTTCGCCATTGCCGTGTCGTCGTCGCAATGCTCGATCGCACTCTCTCTCTCTCTCTCTCTCACGCATACACACACACACAAGGAGATGAAGAAGAAGAAGAAGATGGAGATGGAGCAAGAGCACTCTTCTAGTGCACAAATGAGAGAATAAGTGAATTTTAGGTTTAGTTGACTTTTATATGAGCTCGCCCCATTCACACTTGGGCACCCATGCTTAGCCAACTAATCCCTTGAATGTTCCAGTTAGAATGCGCCTCTCATCGGCGATCACTCTTACCCTTTTCCTATTGGACTGACAAGCCCAGTACCTGACTCTACCAAATAAACAATACAATGTCCGCCATAGGTTACAATGTCCGTCGTAGGTGATAGGGTGTCCGTGAGCCGTGAGGGTTAACACCAATCAATGAAATTAATGACCACTATCTTCATGCACTAATCAAGGTGGGAAATGGTCGTCAAGAACATATGGTGCCCTCAATGGCCGGATAGGATGGAGGTCTTCTTATGGAAGGTGCTATGGGGAGCCATGCCAACTGGAGTGAAGGTCCTTGCTAGGGGAATTGGTTGCATGCAAGATTTGCAAATGGGTCCAAAAGACTTGGAAAATAGGATTCTTCAAGAACGATCTCTTCCTGGGAGGGAAGATGTTCAAGAGCCATACCCTGCTCATTGCTACACAAATCATGAGGTATTACTACTTTAAACACATTTGTAAAACAAGGAACATTCGGATCTTTGAAAACTCCCCGGAGGTAGCTAAGTTTGTGCAGATAGTCCAAGAAAGCAGGGTAACGATCATCGCCATCATTGGAAAGCAAAGGAACTTAGAGGAGTGGAACAAGACCATGGGGGCCGCAATAAGGATGTCAAAAGGTGAATGTGTGGGCTCATTTATGGTCAAGGGGTGGTTCCCCCATCAACTGATGTCTCTAAAATCCGTTGAAGTGATTATGGTTGGTTACGAACATAGCATGAATATGTAATTTTTTGGATCTCTTAATATAATCCATTCACCTGTGAGTTTTGCAAAAAAAAAAAGGTTTGTTTCAAAAAGTAAAAATTTTATTTTTAAAATAATCTTGGCTTTTTCATTGGCAAAAAGGAGAGGCATCACTAAGCATTTACCCCTTTGGGGAGGGCAAAAACTCATGGCTCGTTCTTTACTTTCTTCCTTTTTCTCTACGCTAGTTCCCTCCTTTCTTCTCGCAACAAAAATGGTAAACGAATGCCAATAATGCCCAAAGCTCTTCACTTCCCCTTCTCTTTGCATACTGGTAGGTTCTCTATTATATTCATTTAGTGGGCTAGATTCCTCCCAACTCTATAAGGACACCTTCATCCTCGCACTCTCAGTTATTGCATCCAACAAAAGGGTCTTGCATTGGTAGGTTCTCTATTATATTCATTTAGTGGGCTAGATTCCTCTCAACTCAATAACAACACCCTCATCCTCGCACTCTCAGTTATTGCATCCAACAAAAGGGTCTTGCATTGGTTTCGAACCCCCACCCTATAGAGATTAACTCTTGCTTCCCTCAACCACACCAACTAAGACTCATCATTTGGTTGCTCTTGGGGGAGCACTAAAGTTTAAATTAAAAAAACTTTTTTCCTATTTGCTTTTCCCTCGTCCACCTCCCCGCACCCTGGTCCGTCGCCCTGCACAGCTACTGCTTCATCCGCGTCCTTCTCCCTGCCTCCACCTTGTGCTTTGTCCCTCCCTTCTTGCTTCGCACGACGGTGCATTTGGAAAGATTCGCCTGTTTGTCTTTTTTCAAAATTGTTAGGACATACTCTTGGCATTCGTCCAAAAAAAAGTTGGTACATTTTCATTTTTAGGGAGTCATTCTTGACAACACGTAAATCTCCCCTTTCATGTTTGCCACGCCATTGTGACAACCCTTTTGCTCCACTCTAAAAAGCCCCATATGTGGTCTACCTTGCATAAGGGCCAATTAGAGGCCACTTGGGTGTGAATCCACATCAAGAGAATGACCCATCAGCGGTCGCCTAAGATGGTGCACCAATGTCCAACAGAGTGCATGTGTGCTTGTCACCCATGACGAGGGAGGTGTGACATGTAACCTGCCATGGCCCAAGGCACCATGGAGCTCCTCCTTGCTTTGTTATTTATGAAGTATCTCAAGTCTACATTATATACTCCAACATCCAATACTTTGAACTGCCATATGGGATTATGAGGTGCCACATGGCACCCCCTTACCCCCCTCGCCATTACTACTAGTATGGCCAGCTCTCTCTCTCTCTCTCTCTCTCTCTCTCTCTCTCTCTCTCTCTCTCTCTCTCTCTCTCTCTCTCTCTCTCTCTACTTTGTTGTGTAGCCGGAGCTGTGAGGCACACATGCCGGATCAAGGAGGTGAAGGGGTTCCCCCTTTTATAATAGTATAGATGACAACTTTGACTAAAATGTCCCATTTTTTGTCATTTTTGGTCCATTTATGGACCCGATTGAAGCCCATGAACACCCAATTGAGCCTTGAAATCACCACCAACGACCCCAACTTTAGTATTAATCCATCAATCATCAAATTTTTCATGCATAGCATCCAATTTTATGCTTGCTTATGATCATCCAAAAGCCTAAGACAGACATAAGTGAAATAATTTAGGATGTATCTAGGTTGTTCTGGACCCGATTGGAGCCCAAGAACATCCAGTTTGTACCCTGGAGTTAAAGTGTATCCAATTGACATTTCACCATAAATTTCTCTTGACCCACCCCATTCCTAACCACATTTGGCGTACATATCAATCATTGTACCAGATTGGCTCTACCAAGTGCATCATTTCAACTGGAAATCTGGTCAAACTTAATCAGTTACATGATATGGTGTACACTTTAGTAAACCCCTATCAAATTTTTGTAAGACTCCACATGTGTGTGTGTGTTTGTGTGTGTGTGTGTGTGTGTGTGTGTGTGTGTGAGAGAGAGAGAGAGAGAGAGAGAGAGAGAGAGAGAGAGAGAGAGAGAGAGAGAGAGAGAGAGAGAGAGAGAGAGAGAGAGAGAGAGAGAGAGAGAGAGAGAAAGAGGGAGGGAGGGAGGAATGAATTTTTGGTTGTTCTCTTTTTGCACGCCATATAAGAAGAGGGTGGGAGAGAGAATAAAATGAAATGCCACTATAGCTACCCACCAATAGACATGCAATGTTCTTCCATATAGGAAGAGACTGGGAGAGAGAATAAAATGAAATGCCACTATAGCTACCTACCAGCAGACATGCAGTGTTCTTTAAGATATGCTTTGACGTAACCCACAGTCAAAGATTTCAATGGGTCATTGAAAAAATAAGCGTCAAAATGAGAAGATGGGAGTTTGTTCTCCTACCCTTCCAAAGCTGGATTAGAGTGATCAATGCCTTTATGATCCCGTATATTGCTTCCCTCAGCCCCGTGCTCAAGATGGCTAAGTGTAACTGGAAAGAATTCTTAAAACCAGTGAAAAGGTTTCTTTGGAAGAACAACACGAAATCCTCCCGGCCATGGCAATGGGCTAGATGGGAGGTAGTTGCTCGCCTGATAGACCAAGGAGGGCTCGACATTCTTAACCCTATGTCTCATGCTGAGGCCCTTTGTGCCAAATTTATGGTCTCATTGGCTAAACAGGACCAAGCTTGGGCTATCATGACCAAGGAAATGCTTGATGCAACAAAATTGGGATCAAAAGGGGAAAAGTGGAAGGGGGTTGTGATGTACGACAAACTTCTCGCCCCGAAGTAGTCTTATCTTAGATCTGGTGGACTCTCAGGGGAGTTGATGAGGAAGTGCAAAAGTTCTGCTGAGGTTCTGGAATGGGGGAAGTAACCAGATACTTTAAGAACTCCATATTACACTAATCCCCTTGGCTCTCTAAATTATTGGGGCCGCCGCAAAGCCCTTACTGGATAGAAATGGCTAGAAAGGTGAATAATAAGGGGCTCGTTCGACTAGAGCAATTCTGGGATGGCAACAGGAAGTGTTGGAAAATTGCTGACTCTTTAGCCATCCAATTTCAAATGGATGGCTTTGTGATCTTACTAGTCTATAGGGTGATTAAAGAGCTTGATAAGGTGGTGATGCCAATTTGGGAATCCATCTTTGAATGGGACGCTTGGAGATGGCCCGGGAGTAGCCTCTTTTGGAAACCACACTCTAAAGGCATTTACCATGCATTAATGCACGAGGCTAATTAGTGTAGTCCCCTCAACAAATTATGGAAAAGGCACTGGATGGAAAAACGATGGGAGGGAGTCATGGAGAACATCTAGAAGCCAAGATGGCCTCAGTATATGAAGATATTCCTGTGGAAAGTGATGTGGGGTGCTCTGTCGACAAGTGTAAAGATACAAGAAAGAGGCATTGGGTCCGATCGTTGCTCGGGGTGCAAAATAGCCAATGAAGACCTAGCCCACCTTTTCATGGGATGCCAGGCAATCAGGGGCATGGCTGGGAAAATATGCAAGTGGATTCAAAGGACATGGCAAATTAAGTTCTTCAAGAATGATTTGTTCTTTGGTAGTAACAGGATGGGAAGTCCTGCTCTTCTAGTATGCACTCAAGTAATCAGGTACTACTTCTTGCACCATATTTGGCAAGCAAGGAACCGCTGCGTGTTTGAGGGGGATCTAGCTGTGGCAAGCTTTCATGAAATCACGCAAGAGAGCAGATTGATGATCCACATGATTGGATGCAAACAAGCCTCAGAGGATTGGTCTAGAACAATACATAACATCTTGTAATAAGTAAAGCCAGGGAGTGGGAGTGGTTTCTCTGCCAAGCAGATTGCTTGTAATCCTTTGACCCTCAAGGCTCGGTTTGAGCTTGAGGATTGATGTATATTTCTGTTCTTAATACTATCCACTCACAATTGTGAGTTTTGCAAAAAAAAAAAAAAAGGTGTGCTTTGATGTGGTAGACAAACTTTTGTTAAACTATGTAAGATTGTAGTGGCATATCGATGCTTGTAGTTCTCTCCCCATTTTATTTCAATCTCTGCCCAAATTGAGCAATTATTATTGGACCAATTTTTCATGGCAATATATTACATAGATATCGTCCAAAAAGGCCTTCGAAGTAGCGACAAGTGACATTATTACTACAAGTACTGTCGGCCATCTTTGGCGGCCTCTCTCTCTCCTTCGCTCCCCCTCTGAGCTCTCTCTCTCTTTGTCGCTCCCCCACTTTTGGCTTATAGCTTTCATCTCGCAGAACGCGACACGTGTAGAGGGTCACGGCCTCCGCCATATTATGTTAGTAGATGAAAATAGTGTGTGGTAGTTTCTTCTTCTTCTACTAGTGATTTTCGATGTCATTTTCTTCCCTAAGTGAGTGGCATATCCATGCATAATACGAGAGGGGTACACGTTCAATTGTGGTTGTGATGCTGCTCAGAGTGGATGCTTGGGAATAGCAGTGACACACATGAACCTGCACATGACATTGAGAATGTTCCATCTAATGTTCGAGTGGACATACATCAGAGTGTTAGTGTGAATAAGAATGGCTCTCTTGGCAATTTGATAGATGTACAACCATGCTAGTGTTTATTTATTTATTTTTATTTTTATTGGCAAAACTCTCAACTGTGAGTGATTCTATTACAATGTCACCAAGAAAAATATAAATCAGTCTTAGGCCGAGCCTTGAGGGACAAAAGGTTACATCCGAGCTTAGTTACAAGTACCTAGTAGCATACTATTGCAAACAATCCAATCCTTTACGAATCATGGCTCGATCGGATGGTGGGGGTCGCCATAAGCCAATCATCAGAGTTATTCCTTTTACTTACCACATATATTAACTCCTTGCTTTCTTGTACAATCTCTAAGAAGCTAGCCATAAAGAGGTCACTATCAAAGACACGACAGTTCCTGGTCTTCTAGATACTACTGAAGAAACAATACCTGACAATTTGAGTACAGATTAGAAGTGCAAAAATTCGAAACTGTTTTCCACCAAGGCACAAATCCTTCTTGAAAAACCCTATCTTCCACTTTCTTTGTATCCATTTGCACATCTTTCCTGCAAGGCTTCTAATAGCCAGGCATTCCATGAAAAGGTGGCCGAAGTCCGTGCTAGCCAATCTGCACCCTGAACATCTATCGGACACGATACCACGTGCTTGAAAGTGTTTATTTTATTTTAAGTGCATGCATGTTGATTTGTAGAATTTGGCCATCTTTGTCCAACCTAAACTATCTACTCTCTTCCATTTCAAGATGGGCATCTAAACTACTTGCCACCAAAATATTAAAGAGAGGTAGTTGCGTGAGTTGGTGCTTACTTTGGGTAGTAGTGTTTTTGTAACTAAGGTTGTGAGCTCCTCCTCTAGCATCCAATTCTTTCCTTTTTTTTTTGAGGGGGTAATTCTCAGAATGGTGAGTGGATTATATTGATCAACCCAAAAAATTACAAATTCTTGACATGCTCGTGTCAAGCCATGCCATCATAAGGAGATCATAGATACATCGACTGACAGGGGAGCCACCTCGGGAGGGCCATGTCTTTAACCTTGCAAGCCGGTTACTACGATGTTTATTAGCTTTATCCACTCATCCAAGTTCTTCCATTTTTCGAGGGCTATAATCATCCTCCTGCTTTCTTGAACTATTTCCATAAACTTGGTTGTTTCCATGGTGTTATTGAATACCCAATTGGTTTTGGCCTTCCAAATCAATTTGAAGTAGCAATATCTGATCATTTTTGTTGCAATTAGCAGCTCCTTACTCTTGAGAGCCTTTCCTCCCATAAGAAGATCATTTTAAAAGAAACATATCTTCCAAGTCCTTTGGACCCAATTGCAGATCATTCCTGCCAGTCCGCCGATCGTCGGGCATTTCTTGAAGAGATGGGAGAGGTCTTCACCTTCCGTTTTGCATTGAGAGTATGTATCTGGGCCAATCCCTCTAGCAAGAACCTTCACCCCGGTCAACAAGGCTCCCCCCAATACCTTCCAAAGGAAGACCTTCATATAATGAGGCAATTGTGGGTACCAAATGTTCTTGGTAACTGTCGTCCATCTTGTTTTTAACCAGTTCAAGTGTTAGAAGCACGCTTTATTTGTGCTAATTATGTGTGTGGAGAGCTTGGAGAATGTCATCAATTGACTAGCAAGTCTAAAGTCACCCACACTCGCATGTCCCTCATTGTGTCTATTGTAATGGTGTTGTATGCAAGTGTCACAAACTTCTTCTGTAAAAATTGTGCACATCGAACAAAATTGAGCACACCTCTTAGCACATAATCTAGTTAAGCCTTTACCTCTTTGTTTTTTGTGTAAAACAGTTGAAGGTGTGAAAAAATAGATTAAGATACCCGAAAAGAATTACAACCAAACTTTCCTCCACACGAGCTAGAGTATCAATAGAAGCAAATTCATTCCAACCTTAACAAAATGACCCACATAGTAACAAAGGAGTAAGCCGCTTGAACACGGGAGTCGGACTCCAACCAAAACACGACTTAGATGAGAAAAGATCATAATGTGAAGACTCGCCAAGCCTCAACACTATCTCACACGGGCATGGGTTGGATGGGATCAATGGTCCACGCTTTTTTTGGGGAGCGCGAGCATCGTGGATCGTTGATCTCACAGAGTGCCCGAATTTACTAAAGCCGCCCTGAATTTACACAGCGACGGGTTTATCATAAAACTCTCCCTTCTTCCATTGCTTTTAACGAGCACGTGCAGGTGAGATGGTTAAGGTGATAGGCTTGCAAAGGTGACGTCCAGGGTTCAAGTCCGAGGGATGAGAGGGGGAGGGGAGGGGAGGGGAGGGGGGACGGGGATGCCCGAATTTTAAAGTTTTGGTGTGTCCGAATTTACCTATTTTCCCGAATTTACAAAAGTCGCATCGGATGGCTCATATCGCACCCGATCCCCTAAATGGATGTGGGCCATTGATCCCATCCAGCCCATGCCCGTGTGAGATAGTGAGGAGGCTCGCCAAGGATCCCAAAAGGGTGCCACCAAAGATTTGTTGACTGCACCCACCACATCATCGCTCTCTTGGGGAAGATCAGAGAAAAGAGCATGCCACAATGCGGCCACATAAGGGGGGAGCTAGCTCCGCTCCATCACCTCGCAAAACATCAAGACCTCCTAGGGTTTTGGTGAGCCATGCACCGTTGAGAAGAGCCAAAACCACCAAAGGAGAAGCAGCACCATCCGTCGGGCTAAAGGGGAGCTCACCTCGCCAATCCGTTCTCATGGTGCCACCATGGAACACGTCCGTTGCCACCAGTCGCAAGCCATGCCGGAGGACCACCATAGCACATGCCGCCATTCGCACCCAAACGGGAGCTAGGAGGGTATCCTTTTCCACTACCAAAAGTGAGGGACCGTTGCGAGCGTTAGGAGAGACAAGGGTGAGGCAGCAAGGAGCACCCACCCAGAGCCAACCCACCCTCGCCTACACTAATGGCACCACCATTGAGCCTTGTAAGCCGCCCTACCGCCGGTGCACCTCATGTCGCAACAGATCCAATGAGCACCCCAACTTGAAAACCCTCGCAGGCAAGATGCATCTAAACTAGCAAAATATGGCGGAAGGGGCAACCCTTTACACGTGTCGAAATCTACGACAGGAAATCTAAACTCCAAAACTAAGAGAAACCCCTATGTGAGAGAGAGAGAGAGAGAGAGAGAGAGAGAGAGAGAGGCTGCCTTTCACCGTACTCATATAGGATAGAGCTGCTGCTCACAAGAAGGAAACCCTTAAGGGTAAACTCAAGCCACCTAAGTCTTTAGCTTAAAGAGCCTATCTAGTTGTGGATTTACAAATTTGTCAATAAAGAGGTTACATAGGGACGACTTCATGCCTTGGTTGACAGGTCAAGGAAATTGTGCACAATGTTACCTCCATTCTATAGAGTGCTTAGAGCATGGACATCAGATTTGCAATACGATGCCTATGTGCTCTATCTTTTCGGTAAAGATGCGTGAAAGCTCCATGATGCGGGCAAAATATATATGGCCATGCAATCTAGTTAAGGCATAAGGGCTTATACATATCCCTACCCTTGCTTCTTCAACATAGCAAACCCAAGGTGAAGTACAACCGGAGGCAAGGAAATTGTGCCATTTGAACAAGATTCTAAGCATTTATTAGTCTCACTAGTATTGATGACGACGCCCCTCTCTCTCTCTCTCTCTCTCTCTCTCTCTCTCTCTCAGTGCATTGAATTGCAGGCCACATTGTCGGAGGTGATCAGAGCGAGAAGGATTCGACACATGTCTCGGGGAGGGGGTTGGAATGCCACCCCCTTTTATAATAGTATATATGGGGGTTGTAGAGTACTTAGAGTTCCTGGTAGAGTCTTTGTGTTGGTGCGTATAGATGTATGGTGGACTCCTAAGAGTGCTCATCTTGTCAGCAACAAGGTGATTTAGAAAGATAATTTCAACGTGTTAAGATATATAAACTTCTCATTTAAAAAGTTTAGATTATAAATTCTACCTTTAAATGTCCAAAAACTCTAGATCTAAGTGGAGGGAGAAAGAAAAAAGTTTAAAAGAATTAAAAATAACGATTAAAATAAATTTAAATCTCTTATGAAAATATTTGTAATGCTCCATGTAAATTTTATAAAATAGTATCAATTTGTCTAAACAAATTAAAAATTTATTTTTCTGGAGGAGCTTTAAAAGAAAGTGTGCACTTTAAGATTTTTAAAGATTTTTTTAAAAAAAATGATGATACAACTCAAAAAGGTAAATGGAACTTTGGAAGGTGACTTTTAAATTGAAGACCCCACACGATTTCCTTTAGATCTCAATTTTTTAAAATCCCACTAGCAAACACTCGTACATGAACTACCTTTCATGCTTCTCCTATTGGGCTTGTTTTTTGTTCCAATCGAACAAATTTTGTACGAGTCGAAGCAAATGTCCTTATGAGCGGACAAAGTTGCTTAGTTGCACTCAAATCTATGACTCGAGTCACTGAGATCAATTACTCAACCAACCAAGCTACTTCGTGGGCTTGTTTTAACAAGCCAAAAACAACATAAGGTTATGGTGGAATACCACAAGCTACACTAGGATGAGAAAAGAAAAGCTGGAAGGCTTGTGTGGCCCTACTCTTGAGAAAATTAAGCCCAAAGGGTTGCAAACAAGTGTGACTTTGTGAGCTCGATAGTCCCTTTGTTATGCACCACGATCTTAGAAATTGATTGATTATGACCCTCACATGTGTAGTATCTAAAGTGGACCGTATGACTTAATATCAAAAACTGAATCTTAGATTTACTACTCAACCTACCAAGTTTCGAATCTTACTTCCCATTTGGAATTACACCCTGGGGACTATTCATCTCAAATAGGGTTATGGAAATTACTTGGTAGACGCAAGCGTCTCCTAGCTTATTTGTTCAAGTAACAAAGTTCTATGTGGTACTTAGACAAAAGTAGTTAGAGGAGAATTTTTTTTCTTCGAGGAAAAGCTACCAAGCCTATTATTGGCATCTGGAATAATACAAAATTCGATGGGTTTGGCTCTTTTGAAAAAAAATTATGGCCTAAAGACAATACGTTCCATTGAATTATTGATATTTACCTTACGAGTAACTACAACACTTGATAGGCATGGCCATGATGTTGGTATGTTACCTTAGAAAGTTACCGTGGCACTTCCCCCCAACGGTCACATGTTCATCAAATGAAGGGCTAGCCCCTAGTGAGTGTAGTATCCAAAATCTCCTTGATCATCGACACAAATTAGCCCTTCAATCACTCCTAAAGGTAGCTATATTCAATCTGCTCAGAGCTTCCTTACCCTCACCCTTCTCTTTCTAGACAACTACAAACATTAATACCATCGAGAGCTTATTGTGCGTTTTTCAGTACATGATCACACTTATGTACATGTTGAGCAAAGCATTTTCAACCATAATCTGTGTTTTGGGCTTCTCCAAGAGCCCTTGATAAGAATCTCATCATGATTTCTTTCATTTATGTCAACTTCTTAAATGTTGGCATTGGATAATACTAGCATACCTTCAAGGTGCAAGCCAGTGTTGACATCATTTAGGCCATTTAATAAGCAAACAAAAAGCTAGTTGTGCTGGCATGCGAAGCGGGTGACTTGGATGTAAGTTTCTAGAAAGGAAAACTATGAGTGATGACTTCTCAAGTTCCTTAGTGAAAGCCCAAATATTGACACCGACAAAACACACTCTAGCGGGACCCACAAGGTAGAGAGCTTGAGGAGTTGCATGTTTTGCTGACTTTGGGACCAATTAATAGGGATGAATTACAAATCAAAGAGGACGCATTCAATCATCATCGTACATGCAAATTGAGAAAATCAAACTTGAAAACATTCCAATATAGTAAATTTTCTTCTAAAATTTCTCATACAGAATAAACTTTTGTAGGATTGGCCCTTGATGGAAACCTCTAAATTTAGTAGAAATCTTCAAATTTTAGATACAAATCTTTAAGCTTTTAGAGGAAAGTTTTAGGAAAATCGTGTAGAAATCTTCCAATATAGTACATTTGCCTCTAAAATGTCTCATATGGAGGTTTTCAAGTATTTGAAAAAAAGCACTTTATATTCAAGTGCTCTAAAAAAACCCTAGGTTAAGTGTAATCCCACCTACAAATTTTGAGGTTTATCTCTAGATTCTAGATTTAAAGGTGAGAAAACCTACAAAGTTCATAAAAATTAGCAAAATGAACTAGAGATGAAGGGAAGGCATACAATCATTATCATACACACAAACTAAGAAAGTCAAATATAAAAACATTCAATTATAGTGAATTTGTCTCTAAAAGTTTATCATATGTAGGTTTTTCAAATTTCAAAATTTTGTGGGATTCTCTAAGAGCCCTTGATGGCAACCTCCAAGTTTCATATAAACCTTCAAATTTTAAAGAAAAATCTCCAAATTCTAGAGGCAAATTCTAGGAAAAATACGTAAAGACCTTTAAATATACTTTTTTCATATGTAGGTTTTTCAAGTTTTTGAAAAAGAGCACTATATATCCGAGTGCTAGTGCTAGGAAAAAGGCTAGGTTTAATGTAATCACATTTTAGATTCTAGATTTGAAGGTGAGAAAACCCATGAAGTTTATAAAAAAGCACTATGTATCTAAGTGCTCGAAAAACCCTAGGTTTGGTGTAATCCCACCTACAAATTTTGAGATTTACCCCTAAATTTTAATTTGAAGGTGAGAATGCCTGTGAAGTTAATAGGGAAAAACCTAGGTCTAGTGTAATCCCACCCACAAAATTTGAAATTTATCTTTAAATTCGAATTTGAAGTTGAGAATACCTACAAATTATAGAGAAATTTAGCACAAAAACCTTCAAACAAAGTCAACAATTTACTCCGCCTTCCATCGTTGCTAACTTGCAATTGCTCATCACCAGTCTTAGATTTTCTCCCTATCCTAGGTTGGTAAACTTGGGCTTACTCGCCTTTGTTCGTGATTGGCTATGGGACCAACCTCTCTCTCCCTCTCTCTCTCTCTCTCTCTCTCACACACACACACACACACACACACACACACACACACACACACACACACACACACACACACAAAATGACATGAGTTCTTTCATTGGACAAAAAAGCTTGGCTAATAGTTATTTCGGGATCCCTTCATCTACATATCTATTATGCCGCCCATTACATGATCACACAAATAGCTATCACAGTAAAACCATGTGTTTGGACGCTCAGCTAAAGGTAGTATACGAGTCGCCAAGGCTAGCCCATACTCCCGAGTGCGGGGAGTACAATTAAAATATCCTCTTAGTGGATGGCCATAACTACGATACAAAAAAATCTTATGAGGAGGTAGGAACTGGGCTAGCAGGTATAACCGATCTGAAAAACCTTGCTTTATTGAATGCTCAATGTAATAATATTGTGGCCCTAGGCCCAGTGCCTCAGTAACCATCGCCAATCTGATATTGTTTCTGAAATGCTCACGACCCCAAAGTGTCACACGTGTCACTCGGTCCTAATATGTCCACCACTTAGTTTGGGAAACAGTTGTTCCTAACTGCGGAAATAGATGAAGTTCATAACGGAGTAACGTTGCTCTCCGAGTAGATTCACTTGACTTAAAGATGTGCAGTTGCTATGGAAAAAACCTGTTCTTGACTGTATGCCATAATATGTTTGATACACCCGGTGAGCAAATTAGCTGGTGTTTCTTACTCCGGAAAAGTTACTCTGGACTCGGTTTTTGTAAAATAACACTTATCTTTTATAGACCCACATTGGAAATAATAATAGAGACTACCCAATATTGATTAAACTCTCACCTGTAAAATTAGCACATGAATATCTTATCCTAGTGGATAGTTGTATGGCATGAGCCTACTGTAGGGTTTGTGGAAGTATATGTAAACTGCAGTGTATGATCATCCAATGCTAGATACAACAACTTGGACCAGATGTCGACTACGGGAATAGACTGTTATTTGTTACCATGGGATGTTGTGGACAGTATGTCTTGTCCTTGCTTTTTACATTAAAACTATCTTTACATTTTTACATTGTACTTAAAAAAAACTCTCTATAGTGGTTTTAGTATTCTCTACATTAATGGGTCGTGCCTCCTGCTGCACGCTACCGCCTGTGTTGGGGTGGGGGTCTGCAGCCGAATAGGGGAGCAGATGTTGCGCGATATGGCCTGTAAACTCCGGAGCTTGGGCTGGGGGTAATCCCTGAGGATTTGCCCTTATTGGCGACCTCGATTGTAGGTGACATGTACAACTTGGTGTCACGTCGTCTGCAGATGGGCGTCAACATGTATAAAGGACTCACAAGGTGAGTACTCATACTCACTTAGCAGCGTGCTCTGTTATCACCTCTGTGTGTGTGTCTGTTCAAAATTGTGTGAGTGAATATTTGCTAATTACTGTGAGCTCAACATGCCGAAAAAGTCTGAGAAGGTGATTGTGGAGGCTTTTGAAAAAGAGCACTATATATCCGAGTGCTAGTGCTAGGAAAAAGGCTAGGTTTAGTGTAATCACACCTACAAATTTTAGATTCTAGATTTGAAGGTGAGAAAACCCATGAAGTTTATAAAAAAGCACTATGTATCTAAGTGCTCGAAAAACCCTAGGTTTGGTGTAATCCCACCTACAAATTTTGAGATTTACCCCTAAATTCTAATTTGCAGGTGAGAATGCCTATGAAGTTAATAGGGAAAAACCTAGGTCTAGTGTAAGCCCACCCACAAATTTTGAAATTTATCTTTAAATTCCAATTTGAAGTTGAGAATACCTACAAATTTTAGAGAAATTTAGCACAAAAACCTTTAAACAAAGCCAACAATTTACTCCGCCTTCCATCGTTGCTAACTTGCAATTGCTCATCACCAGTCTTAGATTTTCTCCCTCTCCTAGATTGGTCAACTTGGGCTTACTCGCCTTTGTTCGTGATTGGCTATGGGACCAACCTCTCTCTCTCTCTCTCTCTCTCTCTCTCTCTCTCTCTCTCACTCACACACACACACACACACACACACACACACACACACACACACACACACACACACACACACACACACACACACACACACACACACACACACACACACACACACACACGAGTGGTGTTTCTTTACCCTTCATAGACACTATACTAAGTCAGTTTTGTTTGCAGTTGTCACATTACCTAAAACTATTGTCCTTGCAAAAAAAACTACTTGATAAGGGAACGGTCAGGTTAGTCTAACCTTGGTCTAGGTATGACCACAATAATTAAATTTCACATGCTGCCAACTCTTTTCTCTGTTAAATACATAAGGTTTGTGGAACAAAAAAAAGGGGAAAATACATCTTCGGCTAACTGCATGGTGCCAGTGCTCGATCAGGATCACGGCGAGGAGTAGGGCTTAGCTATTACTTTCCCTGGTCAACTACTAACCTCAAGATATTTGCTAAAATAATCTTAACACATGTAACATTTGGGTGAATAGGACAAAGGCATTCATGGATTTGCTCTTATTTTTATGGTATGAAAAAACACATAATGTTATTTATAGCAACAAAGGACACATCGTCTTGTTTTCCTGCACATGAAAACTATGCACTCTACGAAGTGAAGCCTCCACGATGGGTGGCATGCGATTCAGGCCTACCTCCACCACACCCTACGCTCACACTACTGATCTCAACCTGATGAGCTAGACTATCCCGGGCACACACTGTTGGTGTCTCAAATTGGTGGGTTGGATTGTTGTACAAATCATGACTCAGTTGCGTCCACACAAAGGGGAGGCTATGTGATAAGGGCTTCTCAAGCCTCCTACAACCCTGCCCTATATAAAGGTGAGAGCACCTGTTTGCTTCTCGCTCAGATCTCTTGCGTAGTTTTTTGTTTTTTTGTATTGAGTGTCTGTGAGAAGTGGAGTGAGCATTAATCACAGCCAAGCATGCCTAAAAAGACAACACCGATGGCAGGGGCTGAACTTGAAGCTATACAGGTCAGCACACTTGATGTGCACATCAGCTCATGTACTTTTGTCATTTTTTCTGCAATTTTTTGAGAGGAAGGAGCCATGAAGAAGTGGCCACTATTTTGCTTACTATGCATCACACTCCTCATAATGTTTTTAATGAGTCCTGCTTGGTTGCCCGTTCAATGTTAGCAATGCATATGGTGTTTAAGGCAGAGTTAAATCAAAGGGGAATTCTATGCACATAATCTGAAATTAATTTTTACTTCCTCACACCACTAATGTAAGGCAAGCTAGACTTTGATTGTTTGCAACTTTGACTGTCGGTCTTAAGTTTGAAGCATGTTGGGTACATACAGACTATGCATTGTGTTTTGGTTCCACCATCCTTGGTATACGTTTTAGAGGCTCGTTGCTGGTATTAGTCCATTGTGTTGGGCTACTTGTTGACTCCTTGCTATCACTTATGCTGTTAGTTTTGGAAAGGCATGACATTTTTAGACTGTTTCTTTCTTTGTATTGGGCTGAGAAGGACTATGCTGGTTGGAACTCCATCTGGAAGTTGGCATTCTATAAATAACATATGGTTTACATTAGGTCACTTGTATGTTTACCAAGCTATGCTCTAAATGGGGTTAGATAAACCTCTTACTCAATCCATTAGGAGATCCTACTTGCTAGCTGGTTTTTGTCACTCCGTATATTTGGTCAGTGAAGTTTTGCCCTAGGTGTGGCTTATCCATTTTGCATGTAGTTCACAACATTTTGTTGGTCTTAGTGTGGTTGAGAATCATCATCAGCAGGTATCATTTTGTTGTTCAATTATTGGTCACCTTTGAGCTCACTAAAATGAATCACAGGTTTGCTTGCTCCATGCGTATGCACATTGGAGGTTTGGCCTATGACCATATGATCTATTTGATCATGCTTGTGCAGCTTTAGAGCTATTTCTAACCTTTTGTGTAGTATGGGTTGGAGTCCCTTTTACTTTGATTTTGTTGGCCCTTGTTGGTGATCTTGTGTCACCTTTAGCTTCTTCATAGAAATAGATGCATGGTACTCTAGAGTAAAATAGAGGATGGAGTCTGATATCTAGTATAGTGAAAAATAATTTAGTCTCATATGGGTGCATGATCACATGGTGCTTAGTAGGAGCTAGTATTCTTACAACATGATGATAGTTGATTGGCTACAACAAACATAACTTTTTGATACTCTCCTTGGTCTGGTTTCACCTATGCTTTACTGACTTAATAACCTGGGATCTACGATTAACTCTACTAGGAGGTTGCAATTAACTCCTTGCATAGTAGGTGATGATTAAACTAGAACTTTCATAAAACCTGATCTGGCCAATCTTGTTCAGGAGTATGTAGTGACCGTCTCTCTTCGTTGGCATAGCATACATAAGGTACATGAACTTGGGGGGTAGCACTCCATGAACATAGTCAGTTGTGATGACTCTGATACTCAGCTTAGATGATGTCTAACTCCCACTTGTATTAAGATGGCTCCCGATAAGGGCATATACTGACCATTAATCACAACTCTGGCTGATGAATACAGGGTATTTAAAATTCATTTTAAACATTATGTTGAGAGTAGACAGGTTGATTGCCAGCTTTGGTAAGGCTGGGGTTCTGCTAAAAAATATTCAATTGCTCTCTCTCTCTCTCTCTCTCTCTCTCTCTCTCTCTCTCTCTCTCTCTCGTGTTAGAGTAGCCGTTTTGGGAAAGAAACATGTACCTTTTTTCACATAGACAAGGAATGGTTAAATAGTGGTTTAGGTGGTATCCAATTTGGGGTTGAAATTAAGAGGTTTATGATGGTGTATACTGCCTTAAAACCTCCTGTGAGGGTCTCCCTTGGAGACGGTAGGTTTTTTTTAATTAAATTATCCGTTTTTCTAACAGAACTCTAGTGATTTTTTTTTAAAAAAAAAGCTTTATGCACACTTTGCTCAATTATTAGGAACTATGATGGTAGGCAATGTGTATAGGTAATCTCATATACTAATCGCACTCTATTTCGGATATATGGTAGATACAACTTGGATAAAGGCATTTGTTGTTTGAAAATTGGGAAATAGAATATGCCTGCTATTGCCTTAAACGTCGTGTGAGGATCTCCTTTATGATGAAAAAATGTTGACTTTGTAAACAGAACTCTGGCAAAATTGTTTTTGAAACACCACCACTTAGCCATTTGCACTCTCTGCTTGTTTGAAAAGCACGTAATATTTATAGGTAACCTCTCTCACTAATGGGACTTTGACTTGGGGATGTTTGAATAAACACTTGGATAAAGCACTTCACTAGCCTCCCCTAGGAAGTCATGACCTTTGGGGATACAATGGATTGTATACATAGACCCTTATTGTCTGCACTATTAGGTGTAGCAGTAGGTTAAGTTTTCAGTAGATTGACATGGATAACAACTGACTAGACCTGATGATACCTGTCTATACGCATGCAGATCTAATGAAATGTTACTCTGTTTGTATGGATGCAGGTAAGGCTGTATCTTGTTTGCTGTTGCTTAAATTACTGCTATCCGACTCAGATGGGTGATTGTATCATCCCCCCTTCTATGTTTTTCCAAGCTTGATGGAATTTGTATACTGTAAAATGAAAAATATCTGAAATAATAAAAGGTGTTTTGTATTATTTTTTGTGAGATCAGGAGTCCAAACTTTGTTGAACATGTAAATGTTTAGTTGTGGTTATTGTAGGCCTAGAATAAATAAAACCCACACACACACACACACACACACACACACACACACAAAGAGCGGATGTGGACAGTTATGATCTCTCGTTCCCCCCCCCCCCCCCCCCCCTCTCTCTCTCTCTCTCTCTCTCTCTCTCTCTCTCTCTCTCTCTCTCTCTCTCTCTCTCTCTCTCCCCCCCCCCCCTTGCGCGCACACACACACACACATGTAGGATGCGAATAGTTGTGCTCTCTCTCTCTCTCTCTCTCTCTCTCTCACACACACACTCTCTCTCTCTCTCTCTCTCTCTCTCTCTCTCTCTCTCTCTCTCTCTCTCTCTCAAAGCTTAGCTAGATTGTACTCTCTCACAATCGCATTGTAGGTTGAGATTCGAGTCTCATACACACACATAGATAGTGGCCAATCGCGTTGCTTCTCTCTCTCTCTCTCTCTCACTCACACACACACACACACACACCAACATCTCTCTCTCTCTCTCTCTCTCACACACACACACACACACACACACACACACACACACACACACACACACACACACACACACACACACACACACACACACCAATCTCTCTCTCTCTCTCTCTCTCTCTCTCTCTCTCTCTCTCACACACACACACACACACACACACACACACACACACACACCAATCTCTCTCTCTCTCTCTCTCTCTCTCTCTCTCTCTCACACACACACACACACACACACACACACACACACACACACACACACACACACACACACAGCCTCATAATTATATGGCAAGGGGTTGGGGCCTAGAGAGGATCTAGGGCTCAAATTTGGGGGTGCAGAGCCCCTTTGATCTCTGTCGTCTGATCACAAGGGTGAATTAGGAAGTGAACTAAGGTAGAGCACGCCTGTCATCCCAACTTAGTCACTAGCACGTGCTAGAGTGGTGGTAGGGCTTTTGTGTGATAACAAAGAGGTCCTGGGTTCACCCGCTAGTACGCTCTTAGTTCACCTTGACGATCGGACAGTGGAGATCAATACCACACACCCTCCCCCATGATACTCACAATTGTGAGTATCATGGGGGAGATGTTATATGAACTTAACAAAGAATGTACAAAGAATCTCAAGCACTACATGTGCATTGAGGGGACAACTTTCCAGAACCCTGGTTTCCTTAATCAATTGCTCTTGTTGTAGAACAACATTTTAATCTCTCCTAAAGGCCATAACCCGAGGATATGATGCAATTTAAGTGTGATTCCATCCCTCGGCTTGCGCAATTACTCCTATTGTAGATGGGGTGGAGGAAAACATTACCCCATCTAGACTAGGTTTCACTAGAAAATCTTGATTGCACCATTTTGAATCCATTCTTGTGCTACAATGTTGATGGAACCAATCAATTCTTGTGCTACAATGTTAAGATTAGGGATAAATTTTCTTTTGATTGGGCAATTGCCACTCCTAGCACTCATCTCATGCTTTGAAGCAGGGCTATAGCAACACTTGACCACTTTTGAGTTAGGCATGTTACTGAATGCTCCTCACACTGCCCTCAGTCCTACAATATCTGGGGCTTGATAGGTTTTTGTAGGTCAACTCGCCGCTCCTGCTTGCCACCAGCCCACACTCAGTGCTCAACCTACTTATCACTTGCGCCAACTCCTCTATTATGTGCTACCCCAAACTCACCTATATCCGCTTTTGTGCTACTATATTGACTTGATGCATCATAGTCGGATATGGTATGTAGTTCCTTGCTTGTAGCAAACCAATCCCATGCTGTTCAAATTCAATTTGGGTGTAAATTGGAGCCTATAGACCCTTTTGGATCTGCAAGGGGCTACTCCCGCACAAGCCTCACTACTCCGACTCCTCAAGCTTTTGAGCCAAGAGCCCCAAGACCTTTCTGCCTCCAAGCCCCCCTGTCCCACGTGTTGCTGCTCCAAAAATCTTTACCAACAACCGAAGGTGTTCTTGCAAGTTGCAGGACCTCATAACCCACAATGCAAGGCCTTATTCCCACAGGTGTGTCCTCGACAACACACAAAAAGTCTCCAAGGCCTGAATATAGCGTAAAGTGCCATCTATCCCATAGTGAGTCCACGGTGCTACCCCACCAAAAAAGTATACAAGAGAGCACCAAAGCTATCTTCTACCTAGAACAAGTCCTTAAACTACATAGTATTTTTTTGTAGAAGCTCCAAGGCACAAACCCATGGCAATGCATGCCAAAATAGATATGTACGTGATATTTGTACAGAAAAGCACAATGTGTATGGGACTAGACATTGCTGCTAATTGTGTTAAGAACTTCCCTACAAGATGCACATAGATAATGAGAGCACACAAATCGAAATGTTTTTTTACTTTGCAACATTAGCCAAGAAGGGCGCATCCTTTGTAGACCAATCAAGATCGACATCAACAAAATGATATGATGAAGATGCATGACAAATTAATGACAACACATGAAGACAATGACATGAGGATGAAGATGACGATAACAAAAGACAACGACATCAAAATGAAGACAATATTGAAGGGGATACACATGAATACCCCTTTACACAAAATGAATAAATGAATGATTCATTCTTGTACTACCTAGGACTACTAGTGAGCCTAATATGTCCCACTTGTGAACCATAGTGATGAGTCCGTTAGAGAACCGCTATGATGTATCATGGGACATTGAACGATGGTCGTTGAATTCACTGAGAATCGCCACGATATTTCCGTTTGAGAACCATAAAGTGTTAAATCCAATGTGAAAGGCCATGATGTATTAGATAGATAAATCATGTTAGCCTTGGAGTTCACCATGACATGAAAAAAGACACATGAAGTCTTTGTAAACCCCAAGTTTAGTTTAAGGGGGTGATTGTTAGGGTAAGTCCAACTTGTGGCACCATATGTGAATGCCCTCTAGCCACCTAGGAAGACATAAATGATGAGATGTAAAGTGTTTACATGCTTAATTAAGCAAACTAATTGGGCCTAGGTATGAGCCATTGACTTTGATACCACATGAAAGAGAATAGCATTATGTTGGACATGTTAATGATGATGTGATAGTAATATTTTTACAACATTGTGTGTGTGTGTATATATATAAATAAATAAATAAATATATATATATTTTTACAACATTGTGTGTGTGTATATATAAATATATATATATATAGAGAGAGAGATTAACATTAATAAAAGTAGAAAATCACAAGCAGAAGGATGAAAAAACTAATATGCAATGATGGATACAAAGTAGGCTAATGATGGTAGTGAGAGAGAAGATACAAAGTATGTAGATTGGCTTCTTTTATAGAGAGTTGGGAGAGGGCATTTGATGGCATAAGTAGTGATGTCAAGTGTGTAGGCTTCCAAAGTAGAGAGGGTTCTCACTTGTGGTAGTGTGGATGTGTCACACACCCCAACACAAAGGACTCCACCATTTGGCCCAATTCTGGGATGGAGACATCACAAGCTGGAAAGAAGTAGACTAGTTGGCTACCCAATACAGTCACAACGAAATTGAAAGACTACTAGTCAAGAGAGCCATCAAAAGTCTTAAACATTAGGAAATTCTGAAGGTCATTTGGAGGGCCTTTTTTGGCATTCTCTCTCTAGAAAATAGGTGGTATAAAAGAAAAGTGGTCCTTGATACAACCACTCAAAAAGACTACTTATAAATAGGTTATTTCCATAACGCCATAATGGCTGTGATTTTATTAAGAAAATTTTTTAGTTACATTAAATGCACCTCGTCATCTTGGGGGGAGATACAAGGACTCCACAACTTTCTTCTCTTTGCAACATCTCCACAACGTTATTATTCTCCTATTTTTCTTGCATTGAGAAATATGTGCTTTCTCTTCGACACCCATAAACCTCCTTGCCAAGCATCCTAAATTTCATCTACATATTGACTTGCTATTTGGCCGATGCATCTCACAAGAACCCTCCTAATCAGTGACACCTTGTCCATGCCACATGTTTAACGTATTATATCTTATTTTTTTGGGAAGCCTTGTAAATGAGCCTGTGTAATTTTGATATGAAGCTGCAACACTCTATGTTGTAATAGCTAGGCATGTCCTCAAAGCCCAAGTAGTCGAACATTGGCCATTTGAAAAGCCAAGGGTATAAAGGCCAAAAACCTTAGTTTGAACACAACATTATCTTGGAAAATATAAGATGAAGGGGATCGGGGAGCACCACAGACGGAGAGTGAGAGAGAGAGAAGGAGACACACACAGATATGGGTGGGGAGACTCAAAGAGTGAGCAGCCCCCTATACACTTATGCTATGTATAAGGTATACAAGTCAGTGGGCGCCCAGACTCTGGGTGGCCGGGCAAGGTACAGATGCCTATACCCAAACAACCTCCCACTTGAAGGCGACTGTGCCTTTAAGCAAGAGAACCTAGTTTAAAGACTACAAAAGGCGAGAGAAAACCGCTCTCAACCGATGCCCACTGGCTGGCTGTGATCGTGTGCATCCGGCTGTCCTGCTCCCGTGTAAGTCCATACACCACCAGACGTACCGCACACGTACTGCAAGTATGTACGCAATACCTGCATATCTCCCTCGTGCACTATGCCATCATCAGTCAACAAACGACTGACAACCCCAACTGCAAATGCTCCCACTACAGCTGCGATATCCGGTCTCAAGATCAACATCTCATACATGAGACCACCGAATGCCGATGCAATGCTAGCGGGCCTTGCTAGCTCTACGGAGCATGCATCAACATATATATATCTGGCAATAGGCATCTCTGACTGACAAGGCGTGTCAGCCACGTGCATCTCCTGACTGTCCGCAAAAGACGCATCACCCTGTCGTGCAACCTCATAGCAAACCAGCTGCTCTAGGTGTCTGCTGGAAGACATATCCTGCACAACTATATCCCCATGCTCACTGTCGAGCATAGAAAGGAATGACTGCATAATCACTGACATCTCAGCCTCCTCTGCAATCATCCACTGTAAACATGACCACTCAATCTGCTGTGACTCACTAGAGCTCTCATGCTCTAACTCCGTATGCATAAACTCTTGCACAACGTCCTCCTGTCGTGACTCACTAGAGCAAGACCGCTCTACCTGTCTATCCTGCATAGAATTATCTTGCACAACTGACTCTCTGCTTTGCTCAGTCACTAGCAAAGCATGCATGTCCGACTCTATCACCTCTCTGTGTGTCTGCTCAAGTCGTGCCCCAACTGTGCACAACGAGCTCACTACTCTGCACTCCATGCAAAGTACCCTGCAACCCATGAGCAAAAGAGACTCGCCTGCTCTCTCGCTCTCTACCTGGCTGCGTGATCACAGAGACAACACCGTCTCTCCCGTGATCCACATGCAATGGGTAACCTGTACCACTCCTGGCACCTCTCGCAATCACTAGCGAACCCAAATGCATCACAAAATCTCGCTCTCGTAGCGAAATCTGACATCCACAATCTCTAAGCTGACCAATTGAGATCAAACTCACTGTCAAATCTGGTACATAGCGCACATGTCGTAACAAGTAAGATGCACCACTCGGTAATGACAGTCTCACATCTCTTGCACCTACTATCTCATGCACCGATCCATCGGTCAAACGTACACTGCCAAGCATCCCGCTAGAATAGCTACAAAACCATGCACGATGCGGCGTGACATGAAACATAGCATCTGCGTGTAGCAACCACTGCGAAGGGAGTGCACTATCCACATGTATAGCATCTCGTGCATAGCTCGAGGTAAAAGTGACATCCCCGTCACTAGTATACTCCGACACTACATGTGCCTCAACTGTCAAAGAAACTGAGTCCATGGCATCACTACATACATCTTTGAGACTGCCATGTCTCCTACGATGTCGCATACAACGAAAACAACGCCGTCTAACGTGTCCAGAATGACCACAATACCAACATGTCACCTGTCGGCGTGCTCATGAATGTACATGTCTCACACGAGTCCGTGATGACTCAGATCTATCATACATATCGTGTAATCTGCGCCAAAGTGCTCTCGAAGTAGTCTCATACATGACAAGAGCATATACAGATTCCGCAAGGTGCAAAGAGAGTGTAGATAGTGCCATCTTCTCTAGCTCCTTCCATTGATCGTTAGACATGTTTGAAGGTCTACCTGCATCACCACTCAATGGTCGATGCAACCCTGGCTATGTCAGTGCATCAAGCATACAATCTCTCCATACCACAAAGTCTGACCCATCAAACACACGCATCTGTGAGAGGTCACAATCTGATCGATCACCTGTCTCTGCCATGAGCACAATGTAGCAAACTAGAAAGCAAAACCAGCTCACCAACAACACCTGAAAATTGTCTACCACTATGGCCAGAAACACAATGTAAAACCTGTGAGACACACTTTAAAATAGAGCTCCCACAATGTCAATACAAGTCAGCCCTAAACTGGCTCGAATCGCATCAACAAAAGTCTGCAAATATGGCTCAATCGCGCATAAATATCTGACAAAATTTTGGCAGAGTCTCCTTTGTAACTGGAGCAAAATCTCAACAGTAAACCTCAAAGAGACAATAATATATGCCACAATGGCCAATCCGGGAATAAACTCGACCGGAATCACCTCACAAAGTCATACATATGAGCATACCCGCTCTTGCCGGAGTACCACTCAACGGCACCTCAAATGACATACATGTGAGTGATGATTACTGCCAAAATACCTTTCAATCGATGACCAAATGTCTGCCAGATAACTATAGCAACATTTTGCAAAACCTTGCAAGATCAGTCGCTATGCGCAATGCGAAATACCGCACACAAGGGCATACACAAGTGACTCCAAACTCCAAGCAAATGATGACTGAAAATCACCTGTCAAAGTGGGAGTAAACTCAACCACTAAACTGTCAAAGAGCAACCTACGGATACGTAGAAGCTATGGCGAGAAACTGGATAAAATCCAACAGAGTTTCTTCTATAAATTGAGCCAAATCTCAAATAATCTCAGCCACAAACAAATACACAAATCCATATATGGCATACATAGACCGCCAAGACCATGGCAACATAGCTCACTCTTGCATGAGTGGCTCTCTGGACAAGGAAGCCGCAACCGCCTCCTCGACCAAGCTTGACCACACCAAGATCCTAAGCTCCAAAGACAATGCTCCTCAAGCTAAAATCGCTCTTCGTGAAACTCCACGATCGAACTCCACCGTCGAGAGCGAGCGAGCTATCGCCTCGAAGCTCTCAAAGCCGTCATGCTCTCCGCGGTCACCATAGCTCTAATACCAATTGAAGGGGATCGGGGAGCACCACAGACGGAGAGTGAGAGAGAGAGAAGGAGACACACACAGATATGGGCGGGGAGACTCAAAGAGTGAGCAGCCCCCTATACACTTATGCTATGTATAAGGTATACAAGTCAGTGGGCGCCTAGACTCTGGGCGGTCGGGCAAGGCACAGACGCCTATACCCCAACATAAGAGCTCTATGTATGATTGTCAAGCGACTACTCTGCTCCAACTTGTAATCCATTCTCCTGTTAATTCGGTAATCCAAATTCAGTTTGGAGAACTACATTGTGATCCTTGTCTCTTGCTCTTTCAATTAAGTATTTCAAGTTTTGTCGTGGTTCGAGACTACACGTCTATGAGCCTCATTTGTAGATTTGAGTATGTAAATAATTGTTTTTAGACATTTTGACTAAAGGAGAGTGTTATTAGACCTTAGGGTGACCTATTTATGCTATTTTGTTGTGGTTTTTGTGACTTGGTATATGATGGATTGTGATTTTGATACTTTGTCAGATGGTCACCAGACTTTGTAGACTTGTACCCCTAGAGCTAATATAGCTTCCCTTAAAGTTTTGTGACAATCCAAGTTCATTTAGTCATCAAATGGCATGATGACCTGTAGCGGTGAGATATGACATAGGCAATTTTTTTGATTTGAAAGTGAGAGTGGTGGTTAGCTTGTTGAGCTGATGTGTTTGCTTGTTAGGTTCACTTCTTGAGGGCTTACAAACTCAAAGAGTCTCTGTGCCCTATCTGAGTCACTTCCCTAAGTATTTCCAGATAGCTATACTACAGACCTCCATTGCGGCGATCTACTAACATTGGTGCCATGGTCGTGGGATGATACTTAGAAAGTGAGTGACCTAGATGTATTTAGAGCCTTCTTTTCCAAAGATTTTTCATCTATTCCATTTACACTTTAGCAATAAAGTAGCTATATGTGGGCTTGGTGCTTATTGGATAGATCTATCCTTGAGGGGCAAAGAGAGTTGTGAGTGAGATACCAAAAGCATTTCATTCTTCAAATCTTCTTGATGCTTTGAAAGTACTGTTCTGTTTTCGGTTACGACTTTTAATTTGGATTGTTTTATTTGGTTTTGGTCCTAGTTTCTTTCCAACACACAGGAATAGAATAAGTAGAAACCATTGCCATCAAATTGGACTGAAACCATCAGGGCAAAAGGGATCTAAAAACCGTATTTGAGTAAAAAGACCATAACTTTGAAATTTTAAAAATTTGATGGTAGAGACCTATAAGCTATAAAAATTTGATGGTAGAGACCTATAAGCTATTCCAAACTCAAAAAGTTGGTGCCCAAGGGCCTCACAAGACTCACCAAAAGCAAACTAAAAAGTTTCATTAGATTCTGTGGTGGAACATGGATCAAAATCCATGCCTCCTAGAGACAGATTGAAGTAGAAGTGAGCCCAGTAGACTGATAACAATTTCAAGCAATTGAAACCAAAATTGGGTCAAATTGAACCAAAATCACACTCAAATCAAGGAAATAGTGAAAAATCACCAAAAGCTAGTCCACCTGACCAAAATTTGGGGATTTTTAACTTTTTGTGATCCAAATCCAAAAAGATTTGGCGAGTAGCTTTAAAATAGCATAGACTAAGAGCTGACAAAGGTTCATGTCAAAACGAGGTTAAACATGGATTGCGATCCATGTACCTTAGTGTTGGAATTAGGGTTGCAGAGAAACACACACAGCTTGGAGAAGACGAAGGAAGCTCAAGGCACACAATAGAGAGTGTGTTACTTAGTGTGCAATGGAAAGATGGATAGCCCTAGAGTGATGGGCGTATATACAATGCACGGGGGAAAAAACCTCCTAAAGAGGGAAAAAATGCCCCGGCGGTCCTAGTGTGTTCACACACATCACTACCACATGTATATGGTAACAAATCCCCCCTGGAGTGATGCAGTGAACGAGAGCTGGCACATGAGTAAAGGGAAGTGCCATGCCCTGAGGACATGATCAGTCCACAAAGGGGAGTAAGCCCAAAGCTTTGCGGAAAGCTTCAAGCTTCTCACGAGACAATGCCTTTGTGAAAAGATCTACAAGGTTGTCCTGTGTTGGCACATAAGCCAAGCTGATCTCTCCTGCTGAGAGTCTCTCCCTGACATAGTGGTAATGCACCTCAATGTGCTTTGTGCGAGCATGAAAATTTGGGTTCCTCGCAACTGCCAATGCGCTCTGACTGTCAGTGTAGATAGTGTTGGCAGTGTCCTGTCCAACACCCAAATCAGCCATAAGGCGTCTGAGCCATACACACTCAACCGTAGCTGTGAAGACTGCCCTGTACTCAGCCTCACAACTCGAAGTGGCCACAGTAGGTTGCTTCTTGCTCAACCATGATATACATGAACTGCCAAGCATGAAACAAAAACCACTTGTGGACACTCGCGTGTCAAAACAACCAGCACAATCTACGTCCGAAAAAGCATGTAAGTCTAGCGGCAACGATCCCCCCTTGGGATAAAACAAGCCAATATGTAAAGTGCCACTAAGGTAGCGGAAAATCCTCTTGACAGCCTGCCAATGCTTAGACCCTGGGCTATGCATAAATCTGCTGACCTGTGAGACTGCAAACTGAATATCCGGCCTCGTGTTGCATACATAAATGAGGCATCCAACAACAGATTGGTAAAGAGTGACATCAGCAGGATCACCAGCATCATGTAGACTCAACTTCAAACCTGTTTCCATGGGAGTGGCAATAGGTTTGCAATCCTCAAGTCCAAACTTACATAGCAATGTCTCTATGTAACTTTTCTGACACAAGGCAATACCACCATCACACTGCTTTAACTGTATACCCAAATAATGATGCAACAGCCCCAAATCTTTCATCTTGAAAGTAGCATTCAAATCAGCCTTAAATTCAGCAATATGTCTCTCATTTGGTCCAGTGATCAGCAAATCATCAACATAAAGAACCACAATGAGAAGTACATCACCCTCACACTTTACATACAATGTGCTTTCTGTTGGACTGTTACGAAAGCCTTGTTTGACCAAATGAGTGTCAGCTTTCTCATACCAAGCACGAGGAGATTGCTTCAACCCATACAAAGCCTTGTTACATTTGCACACTTTGTCCTCTTGTCCTTTTATGACAAAACCGCGAGGCCGCGTTACATAAACTTCCTCAAATATGTCACCATTCAAGAAAGTAGTAACAATGTCTGATTGATGTACATCCCAACCAAAATGAGCTACCAATGCACATAGAAAACGCACAGTAGTCATACGACAAGTGGGAGCAAAAGTCTCTTCATAATCTATGCCTTTTTGCTGTGCATAACCCTTTGCAACAAGTCGAGCCTTATGGCGATCGATCTCACCATCCGGCTTGCGTTTCAACTTGTAAACCCACTTCGTACCAATGGCCTTTTTGCCAGGAGGCAAATCACATAAAGTCCATGTGTCATTTTCTATAAGTGCATCATATTCTGATTGCATGGCAGCCATCCAATTTTCTGAATTTTGTGCTTCATCAAAAGTCAGAGGCTCCTCAACATCATGTAAGCTAGACACAGCCAAAGCATAACAATCTGATGCATAAGATGCATGGCGAGATCCTGAACAAGTACGACTAGACAAAGGTGCATCCAATTTACTGTCACGCAAAGTGTGCACCAGCCATTTTGGCATACCTCTAGCCTGCTCATTTTCAGCCCTTTCCTCATCAAGTACATCATGTACATCTGCATCAGTAATAGGCTGATCTAAAACATTTTCAGAAACCCCCATAGGCTGTACATTTTCCTCATTGGAACTTACATTCGTATTTCCACCATTGAAAAGAGGCAACAAAGTGTCATAAATGTTCTATGAGCTTACATTACTATCTCTCGTACATGACAGCAAGGGCTGAACAGAATCTTCCACAAACACTACATCCCGTGAAACCAGAATACGTTTTGTTTGCGGATGATACAACCTGTAACCTTTGCTTTCAGCACTATAACCAACAAAAATACATTTGACACCCTTATCATCCAATTTTTTGCGCTGCACTTGTGGCACCAAAGCATATGCCAAACAGCCAAAAACACGCATGTGCTCAATAGAAGGCTTTCTATCATGCCATGCCTCATATGGAGTAATAGACTGCAAAGCTTTCGTAGGACACCTGTTAAGTACATAAGTGGCACACATGATGGCCTCAAGCCAAAAAGAATGCGCTAAAGCTTGACTTTTGACCATACATCGTGCCATTTCCGTCAGTGACCTGTTTTTCCTCTCAGCAACACCATTTTGCTGAGGTGTATAAGGCACTGTACATTGGTGTTTTATCCCACGACTAGCCAGAAATGCATTAAATTCATGAGACATATACTCCCCCCCTTGATCAGAACGGAGGGTGCCCATAGTACATTTCGAGACATTTTCAGCCATAGCCAGAAATTGTTTGAAGCACATAAAAACTTCGTGTTGGGGTATAAAGCCCAATGTGGTCGCCCAGGTAAGTGGGCAGGCCGCCAGGTATGTACACATATTCTTTTGTAAAAACCTAATAAGAACTCACTATGCTCTACACATTATAGTAGAGCGAGCTCACCATATCGTCGTGCTCTTCCTCTCGCACTCTCTCTCGCGTCGCACTTCCGCTCGTACTCCTTCAACTGGTATCAGAGCTCAGATCGAGGCTCGGGGCAGCACTGCAGGAGGCTAGAGTCACCAACTCAGATTGGAGTGAAGTTCGACAGGCGAAGACATGGCCTGAGGTCATCTCGGTCACCGTTCGGCTTCGACAAAGTTCTACACAGGCCATTTTCGACTACGTGGTCTCAGCGGGTGCAGATCCGACTCTGCAAATTTGGGGTTTTCGGCCTACGACTGCAGGTGCTGAGGATATCGACACTCCCAGAGTGTTGATTTGTGGCTGTCTACACATCGAAGGACGGCTCACAGTTCATGGAGGCATGTCACATACAACACGGGCGCATCTACACACAGACTGTAGGCGACATCCACTAGTTCATCAGGTAGCTTGTGTTTGCTGCTTGATATTCCAGATTTCATCCTGACATTGCAGGTACTTCCACATGGGATGTATTGTCAGAGATGATGTATGTCTGTTGAGGGTTTGCTGGCTGTGAGTCACGCAGCAAACAACCGCCGCAGTGGTTACAACATACAGTGGGAAATTTGTGGATGTATGACTTTGTGGGAAGTCTATGTACTGTCAGATTTACTGCAGCCTTTGTTGAGGGTTGAGTGAGGTTTTATTGAGCTGGGGGATTCTCGAATGTTGAGATCCTTTCGGTGATACAGGTCTTGGAGCGATCCCTCGAGCACCCTTAGATAGGCAGCTAGGATGTATTGACTGTGAGTTAGACAGTTGGGATTGCATCTTTGCTTTACTGCCGTTGAGGCATTGTCACAGTCTATGCTTACAGGACAGTGACAGGACAGTCAGAGACAGTACAGGTGCAAGACAGGTTTACCCGCAGCTTACAGTGTCAGAGAGACAGTGTTTTTGAGCTGTTTTTTGGTCTATTTTTTGAGTACACCAGAGCCATTTTACAAAGGAGACTCTGCCAAAATTTCTGCAGAATCTGAAGCTTTCTTGGTTCATTTGACAGGTTGATATTGGTTCAGAGGTCAGTTTACAGTGGAAACTCTGCCGAATTTTTCCCAGGAAAGTAAACTACTGTGAAGTGTAGCTATGGCTGGATCACAGGACACTGCTCTTTACAATATCAAGAAGCTGGATGGAACCAATTTCCCATTGTGGAAGAAGCAGATTTGGCACGTGTTGGTACAAAAGAAGCAGATAAAACCTATAAAGCTCAAGGGGATAAAACCAGAAGATATGGACGAAGATGAATGGAGCGAAATGGATGAATTGGCACTTTCTACCATTATGCTGACTTTGGCAGAAAGCGTTTACTTCAATGTAGCAGACGAGATGTCGGCTTATCAAGCATGGCTAAAGCTGAGTGATCTTTATGAGAAGCAGAGTGCAGCTTCACAGGTATACTGGCTTAAGAAGCTTGTTGACTTGAAGATGAAAGAAGGGACACCTATGTCCAATCATCTGAATGAATTCAACACAATCTACAGTCAGTTGTCAGCTCAAGGTGTCAAATTTGATGAACCTGTTAGAGCTATGTTCCTGTTGATCACATTGCCGGAAAGTTGGGACACTTTTCGCACAACTTTGAGTAATTCTGCACCTCCAGATGGTTTGAACATAGCAGGTGTAGAAGGAAGTCTGCTTACTGAAGAAACCAATAGAAAGACAATGGACAAAGGCAAAGGAACAGCCTTAGTTGTCAGGGGAAGGACCAAAGAAAAGTACAAAGGTGGAAAGAGGAATCAGTCTCGTAGCAAGTCCCGTAGTGCTAAAGGCAAGAGTGACATAGAATGCTACCATTGTGGCAAGAAGGGTCACATGAAAAGAGACTGCAGAGAATGGAAAGCAGAAAAAGGCAAAGAGAAAGCTGAAGACCATGGTGAGAAGAACAAGTCCTCAGTGAAGATTCAAGAAATAAATGTGACAAACACTGTTGCAGAGGATGACAGTCTAGTGTCAGGAGACATCTACTTCTTGAAGAATACAATGGACTCAGCTCTTCTTACAACATCTGATGGAAATGCACTGAGTGACTGGATTATAGACTCAGGGGCATCACTTCATGTGTCTCCAAACAAGGAGTGGTTTACTTCTTATGTGACCACTAAAGATCATGTTTGGCTAGGCAATGGGCAGACATGTGAGATCTTAGGTGTTGGAGATGTTCAATTGAAGTTTCAGAATGGCTCTTCTTTCACGCTGAAGAATGTGAGACATGTTCCCGCAATTACAAAGAGCTTGATCAGCACAGGTTTACTTGATGATGCTGGCTACGTCACCACTTTTGGACAGAACATGTGGAAGATATCCAAGGGTTCTATGACAGTAGCACATGGAGTAAAGTCTGGAGGAATTTACATGATTTATGTATCAAATGTCTCTAAAAATGTAATCAATGTAACCGAGCAGCCGAACGTTTCTTTGTGGCATAGCCGGTTAGGACATATGTCCAAGAAGGGAATGGAAATCTTATCTCGTTCTGGTTATTTGCCTGGCTTTTCATTTAATGATTTTGAATTCTGTGAACATTGTCTGTATGGTAAGCAAACACAGCAGCCACATAAGCATAGAAGCAGTAGAAGAGATACACAGTTGGCACTTGTTCATAGTGATTTGTGTGGACCTATGCCTAACCTATCTCTAGGGGGAGCTTCTTACTTTATGAAATTTATAGATGATTACTCGAGGAAAGTATGGGTTTACTTTCTCAAGCACAAGGATGAAGCGTTTAGTGTTTTCAAAACATTTGTGACACTTGTGGAGAATTAGAGTGGCAAGAAGCTTAAATGCTTACGCACTGACAATGGTGGAGAGTATGTTTCAAAGGCCTTTCAGGACTTTTGTGAGTCAAAAGGTATAAAACGTGAACTTACTGCTCCTCACAATCCTCCTCAAAATGGTGTTCCTGAGAGGATGAATAGGACCATACAAGAGAAGGTCAGAAGTATGTTGTCTAATGCACAGCTGCCAAATGGGTTTTGGGCTGAAGCTGTATCAACAGCTGTTCATCTTGTAAATAGATCTCCTAGCAAGGTTTTGCAAAAAGATTCAGTGGCAGAGATGGTATGGTCATGCAAAATGCCCTCATACAAGCATCTCAGAGTCTTTGGTTGTGAGGCATATACTCACGTTCCAAAGGAATTTAGGAACAAACTTGATCCAAAGAGTAGAAAGTGCATCTTTCTAGGCTATGGTAATTCTGGTGAGATGGGGTACAGACTTTGGGATCTCGAATCCAGAAAGGTTGTCCCCAGCAATGATGCTCACTTTAATGAATCCAAATATCATTCTAAACCAGAGAGGGTTGAGGAGATTAGAAGAGTTGTCTTCCAAGAAGATGGACCTGCACGTACAAGAAAAAATAGCAGGGCTCAAGAGGAGCAAGGACAGGATAGATTGGAACCACAGGTTGTAGCTGAGCCTGAGCCACCTATTGTGCGTAGATCTGGACATGTCACGCGACCTCCTGATAGGTTTGTTCCATCTATGAACTATGTCATGTTGACTGATTCCAATGAGCCTTCATGTTACAAGGAAGCAGTGCAAATGAAGGACTCCGAGAATTGGCAATTGGCCATGCAGTCAGAGATGACAGCTCTGCATAAAAACAAGACATGGAAGCTAGTTAAATTACCACAGGGCAAAAAGGCTCTACCTTGTAAATGGGTTTACAGGTATAAGATCACCGCTCATGATAGTCAGCCAAAGTACAAAGCAAGGCTTGTTGCCAAGGGCTTTAAGCAAGAACAAGGCATTGACTTTGATGAAGTCTTCTCTCCGGTGGTCAAGATGACTACATTGAGATGCTTTCTTGCACTGGTTGCCATATTAGATTTGGTGTTGCACCAAATGGATGTCAAGACAATGTTCTTGCATGGTGATTTAGATGTGGAAATTTACATGCAGCAGCCAGAAGGGTTTGTTGAGAAAGGCAAGGAAGATTGGGTATGCCAGTTGTTAAAGAGTCTTTATGGCTTAAAACAATCACCGAGGGCATGGTACCATAAATTCCACAAGTTTATGCTTTCTCAAGGCTACAAACGTAGTGAGTTCGATCACTGTCTATATACAAAGAAGGCTAAGGATGGTAGTTGGCTGATCCTTATTTTGTATGTGGATGACATGTTGATTGCTGGCAAGCACTTGGAAGAAATTTCAGCTTTGAAGTCAAAGATGGCAAAATCGTTTGAGATGAAAGACATGGGTGAGGCAAGTCATATACTTGGTATGCGCATTGAGAGAGACAGATCAAAGAAGTTGATTTGGTTATCTCAAACAAAGTATATTGACAAGGTTTTGCAACGTTTCAATATGGAGAAGGGAAAGGCACTGAGTGTTCCATTGCCACCATATGTGAAACTTAGCAAACAAGATTGTCCTGTGTCTGAGGAAGAACAGGCTGAAATGGATAAGATTCCATATGCGTCTGCAGTGGCTAGTTTGATGTATGCAATGATTGCTACTCGCCCAGACATTGCATTTGCAGTGGGAGTAGTAAGTCGACACATGTCAAACCCAGGCAAGAAACATTGGGAGGCAGTGAAAGGAATATTGAGATACCTAAAAGCTACAAAGAGTATGCGTATATGCTATGGGAGTCAGGAGCTAAGTGTAAAGGGTTTTACAGACTCAGATTATGCAGGTGACTTAGACAACCGAAGGTCTACGTCAGGGTATGTCTTTACATTGGCTGGTGGAGCAGTATCATGGCGTTCTAGATTACAAGATTGTGTTACTCAGTCTACTACAGAGGCTGAATATGTTGCAGCATCAGAGGTATGCAAAGAATCAATTTGGCTTAATCGACTAGTAACAGATTTGGGAATCAAAGAAGAGATGCCTGTGTTATATTGTGATAGTCAAAGTGCTATACAATTGGCTCGCAATCCAGTTTATCACTCAAAGACAAAGCATGTGGATGTGAAGTATCATTTCATCAGGGAAATGCTCGAGGATAAGCAACTTCAGCTTGTCAAAGTTCACACCACATAAAATCGTGCTGATCTACTTACAAAAGGACTCCCCTCAGAGAGCTTTGCGCATTTTCGCAAGCAGTTAGGTGTAGGGTAGTACACCACTTCTCTACATCTCTTGTATATTAGCTTGTATAGTAGCTTCTCTCACACTTAAAGTACCACATTGGACTTTAAGTGGGAGGTTGTTGGGGTATAAAGCCCAATGTGGTCGCCCGGGTAAGTGGGTGGGCCGCCAGGTATGTACACATATTCTTTTGTAAAAACCTAATAAGAACTCACTATGCTCTACACATTACAGTAGAGCGAGTTCACCATATCGTCGTGCTCTTCCTCTCGCACTCTCTCTCGTGTCGCACTTCCGCTCGTACTCCTTCACTTCGGACTTCGCTTTAAGCGGAAATACCCATGCATGCCTGGAGTAATCATCAATGAAAGTCACAAAGTACAGGTAATTGCCCAAGGACGGAGTTTGCATGGGCCCACAAACATCACTATGTACAAGCTGCAACCTGCATGTGGCCCGAACTGAACCATCCTTTGGAAACTTAGAACGCTGCATCTTACCCAAAATACAGCCTTCACAAACATGTTTGACAGGTGCTTCAAGAGGCAGCAAAGAAGCAACCATATCAGATTTCTGCAAACGCAGCAAACTGACAAAATTCAGATGACCAAAACGTGCATGCCAAAGTTTTGCATCTGAAATAGCCCTTGAATCTGCAACAACATTTGCAAAATTTTGTCCACACTTGTCATACAAAGTGAGCTTATACAGACCACGGCACAAAAGGCCAGATGCAACAATTTCATCACCAAAACTGAGATCATGAACTCTACATCTGTCATCCACAAATTTGACTACAAGTCCAAGTCTAGCAAGTGCGGATACAAACAAGAGATTCTTCTTGATCCCAGGTACATAAAGTGCATCAACAAGTGTGAAGGAACTGCCATTAGTAGCAGTGAGCACAATCTTTCCAACTCCCTGAACTGGATAAGAGGCGTTGTTGGCACAAGTGACTGAATTCACATGAGGGACAGACTCGAGAGAGGTAAACAATTCACGATGTGAGGTAATGTGCTTTGTAGCATCACTGTCAAAATACCACACATGTGAATATGCAGCAATTGACAAGCATGCATCATGGATAGCAGGATTGTAAGTGCACTCTGCGCTAAAAGCCCATTCTGCATCAACATTAGCATTACAGTCTCCTTTCACAGAAGACTCAACAATGGCTGCATTTGTAGTGGAACCAGCATTTGCAGTGGAACCACCCTCTTTCTTCTTAGCCTCTTTGGCCTTCAACTTAGGACATGACTTGATCAAGTGATCATTGGCTTTACAATAATGGCAACGCATCTTCTTTTGGCCCTTATCACCAGAATTGCCAGACAAAGTATTGCCAGCAGAAGCATTAGGAGCAGAATTTTTGCCACTCACAGCAGAACCATAAGAAGTGGCTCCATTATTGTTACCACCCTTTCTTTGAGAAGCAATAAAAGCCTGTTCAACTGCACGTGCCTAGTCCTGTTTTTTCTGGAAAGTGACTCTTGCAATAGCAATGTACATAATGCATCAAACTTGACAACTTCAGGATTTCCTTGGGTCATAAGTCTCCAAGTACTAGCAAAAGTTTGGTAGGAATCTGGTAAGGCATCAAGAACAGTCTGCACAAGGGAACTGTCTGAAATGACTTCACCTGCAGAAATAAACTGCTCATTGATATCCTTGACACTAGCAAGGAAAGTGTCCATATCATCTTCCTCATGCATAATCTTCCTCTTTACACAGCAAAGCAATTTTAGCCTCATTGCGGCTGCATAAAGACCTGCTAAAATATCCCAAGCCTGTTTTGCAGATTTTGCTGAACGGATGTGAGGAACAATGGTGCGCTTCACAGACAACGCAATCAATGCATGAGCCTGCGCATCCTTAACATCCCAACGAGCTTGTTCTGCTGTAGGCAAAACAACTCTAACAGCTGCAATCCTTGCAGCAAGACCTGCAACATCCTCAACATCGCCTACATCCTCAGAACCAGGACGTACATCAATGCCCTGCACAATGTTCTAGACACCCTTTGACACAAGAACATGTTGCATCATATAAGACCACATAGGGTAGTTGTCCCCATCCAACCTGTCCTCAGCAGCAAACATCTTGAACACATCTGTGTTGTTGTTTTCAGCCATGGTAAATGCTGCACCTGATGTGAAAACTGCCCGAAAATAGGAGAAACGGAGCGGGAACAACCTGTGCTATATAGCACAAACTGTAGAAGACTATAAGGCACCTGTTATGCAAAAAACGGCACTGCCATAAATTATGCACAAAATGACGAAATAGCCTGTGCAGTACTACCTGTAGTGGAAACGGAGGCCGAAATGAGCCCAAAATTTTTGTCGACTTGCGATCGCTCGCCAAAGCTCACTGAAATCAGAGAAAGTGAGCAGGCGTGTGCTGGAGCAGCTAAGCCCGGGAGGGCGTGACCTGCTCTGATACCAATTGTTGGAATTAGGGTTGCAGAGAAACACACACAACTTGGAGAAGACGAAGGAAGCTCAAGGCACAAAATAGAGAGTGTGTTACTTAGTGTGCAATGGAAAGATAGATAGCCCTAGAGTGATGGGCGTATATACAATGCACGGGGGAAAAAACCTCCTAAAGAGGGAAAAAATGCCCCGGCGGTCCTAGTGATGTGTTCACACACATCACTACCACATGTATATGGTAACACATAGCAGAGATTTTGGCTGAAAATTGAGCAGTGAGTAGCTGTGACTTAAGAAACATATTTCCCAAAGACAACATTGCAAAAAGAGTTGAAGAAAGTGATCATAAAGTGCCAAATCAAAGGACATTCAAAAACCACTAGAACAGACCCAAGATGTCACTTTTGACGGACCAAAACTGATCCAAATTCAAAACAATTTTGGGGATAGGCTACAAACATCATATCCTATCAGCTCATTACATTCCAGCTAAAAGTGATGGAACATGGATCACGATCCATGTCCTCTATCTAAGAAGTTTGGCAGAGACTTTCCCACTTTGTAGTAGAGACCATTGGAAACAATACTCTCCAAAGCAAGATTACAAAAAGAATCCCAAAAGAGGATCAAAAGGGCCAAAAACACTTTAAGGTGAAAACCCGCAAAGTCAGACCTAGGGTTTGACTTTCAACTGACCTAATAAGGTCCAAAATACAAAAAACATATAGTTGGTGTCAAGGTACCAAGGGCAAGCTGTGTGTCAAGTATCATCACATTCTTCCACTGAGGAAGATGGATCGCGACCCACGTTCCTCTGTGGTATATAGATTGCGATCTATCCACTGAGGTATATGGATCGCGATTCATGTCCCCTTGTCACTAACTAAGACCAGAATTGTACCATAGCTAGATCTAGTTACAAAAAGCCTAATGGTATTCTCAAAGTTGAATATGGACTTCATTTGAGGATTTTGCAAGCTAAAATAGGATTTGTACCAAAAGCACGATTGTTTGGTGAATTCAAAAATTGCAATGTAGCATTTAATGGCCTAGTAACTTGTGTGTAGCGAAAAATAGCATGAACATACTGAGCATTTCATTAGAATAGATTCCTAATGAGCATAATAAAGTGCTTGGGTGGAGAGAGCAACAAAAAGCATAACACCTAGATAGGCATGAACAATACTTCAAAAGAGAGAGAAATTAAACTATTGACAACAGTTGAGGACCGGATTTACATGGAGCCGGTGCCCCCTTGAAAAGGCTTTGTATTATAGGTTTCCCCCATCAAGAGAGACATTTTACAATACAATTCTTTGTTTTCCTTCAGTAACTAGCTAGTGTAATGAAGATGGAAGCTTCAAGCACTAAGCAAAACACTTATAAAACACAACATCAATTCCCCCACGGTCTCATACCCAAGACCTCACACACCTTCGAAGATGGTGAGAGCTAGCGGGGTATGAGAGTAGATTGAGTAGTCTTACGAGAAAGAAGTACATCTCCTCACATAATCACTCATATTAACATAGCATAGCTTAGTAATTAGCATGGTAGAGGAGATGAGCATGCATTGAAGCTTGGCTCTTGGTTGGATTTGCATCACAAAGCCAAGAGTTGTTGGTGTATGCCTCCCTTCTCACAAGCCTGGAGTAGGTGATAAGCTTTCCATTAAAGCTCGAGAAGGAGAGAGAGAGAGTCTTCTTGCTTCACACATGAGCTTGTGTGAGTGTGTGTGTGCAATAATGCCCTTGAAAAATCAGCCCCCCCTCTCTCTTGGTCGACCCCTCTTGCTAATTCATCTTGCTGGCTTCCCATTGGAGCCCTCCAGGCTTAGCCAATAGGAATTAAGAAGCATAAGTGATAGTCTTGTGACCTGTGTACCCCTTTCCCCTTTTGTGAGAGCTTTAGGTAATTAAATAATGCAGCTAAACTCTCATTGGACCCCTTTGTCTTCTGGCCAATAGGAATCAGGCAAGCCATTGGGCTGTTGAATGCTCATTGGACCCCTTGGGAGACTGTTCAATAGTCTTCTAGAGAGCTTAATTCTTATTGGTTCTTTTATTAAGTGTTTTTTAATGCATTAAACTAGATTTACTCTAGCTCAATTCTCATTGGTCCACCTCCATGGCCATCCAAAAGGATTTGAGTGTACCTTGTGGGCACTTGGCCTAGGGAGCTGACATGTGTCCCTCATTCCCTTTGTGTAAAGGGAGCCTGTGAGTGTGTGTGTGTGTGTTTCTCTCTCATCCCCTACTTACAGGGCTCACCCCCTTCTATGTAGGAGTCATGAAGACTTTTTTGTACACACACAAAGCATCCAATTTTTCTAAGCTTAACCATTGGACACAACCTTTGAATTTTGGAACCTTAGCATTTTGGAAGTCTTAATCGGCTGAACCTTAGGGTCTTTAAAGCCCATTGTTGCACATTGCTCTTTTACAGATGCCCCCCCCCCCCCCCCCCCCCCCCCCCCTTGGATCCCTACTGTGGTTGGTCTGCCAGCTTAACCAATATTCTAACTTTTTCTCCCCTGGAACTTCCCCATATTAAATGATCAGTTTAACATGAGAAAATCATTTGGCCCTGTAGTTAAAACCCAACATCCTCAAAGCATGGAACTAGTCGCGGGTTCACATTCCGCCAGGGTCTCTTTAGATGCCAGGCAATCAGGGGCATGGCTGGGAAAATATGCAAGTGGATTCAAAGGACATGGCAAATTAAGTTCTTCAAGAATGATTTGTTCTTTGGTAGTAACAGGATTGGTAGTCCTGCTCTTCTAGTCTGCACTCAAGTAATCAGGTACTACTTCTTGCACCATATTTGGCAAGCAAGGAACCGCTGCGTGTTTGAGGGGGATCTAGCTGTGGCAAGCTTTCATGAAATCACACAAGAGAGCAGATTGATGATCCACATGATCAGATGCAAACAAGCCTCAGAGGACTGGTCTAGAACAATACATAACATCTTGTAATAAGTAAAGCCAGGGAGTGGGAGTGGTTTCTCTGCCAAGCAGATTGCTTGTAATCCTTTGACCCTCAAGGCTCGGTCTGAGCTTGAGGATTGGTGTATATTTCTGTTCTTAATACTATCCACTCACAATTGTGAGTTTTGCAAAAAAAAAAAACATGAGAAAATCATTTAGGAGAATTAGATATTAGTTATTATGACATGCGACTAACCGAGCGGCTTGTTTTTTGTTTCAATTGCACAAATCTCGTGCAAATCGATGCAAACATCCTTATGTGCGCATAGAGTCGCTTGGCCACACACGAACCTATGACCGGGTCATTGAGATTGAGTATTCAACCAACCAAGCTTGCTCCTTTGGACCTTCGTGGGCTTGTTTAACCAGCCAAAAACAACATAAGGTTATGCTGGAATCCCACAAGCTACTTTAGGTTGAGAAAAGAAAAGCTGGAAGGCTTGTGTAGCCCTACTCTTGAAAAAATTAAGCCCAAAGGGTTGGAAACAAGTGTGACTTTGTGAGCTCGATAGTCCCTTTGTTTTGCACCACGATCTTAGAAATTGATTGATTATGAGCCTCACATGTGTAGTAGTATCTAAAGTGGGCCAAACTTGAAGTAACTAGAAAAGCAGGTGGGACATTTCAACCAGCATGATTTTGAGCCAGGAGGGAACTTTCGAGACAATTATGAAGAGCCACCTCAGCTTTGAATTGAGATCTATAAAGTGGGAATAAGGCTCACAACTAGGCCTTATAATCGCAAGCACTTAAAAAATTTGCAAATTTAGATGTCTAATATAGTGCACGTTATCTGGGTAAGGACAGGGTTTTGTATATTTTAAAAGTTGTATTTGGACTTTGGTGGAAAAAAGGGCCAGGTACATTCCCACTTTGCCATAATTTGTTGTTGTTGTGTTTTTGTGTGTGCATGTGTACACACACACACACACACACACACACATATATATATATATATATATATATATATAGAGAGAGAGAGAGAGAGAGAGAGAGAGATTGGCATGGGGGTGGAGGAAAACCCTCCCCCATAATACTCACAATTGTGAGTAGAGATGCTATATGAACTTATCAAAGAATGTACAAAGAATCTCAAGCACTACACGTGCATTGCAAGGACAACTTTTCAGAACGGTGTTGAACATTGCATGACAGGAACCTTAGGTTTTCTTAATCAATTGCTCTTGTTGTATAACAACATTTTAATCTCTCCTAAAGGCCATAACCCGATGATATGATGTAGTTTAAAGCATGATTCCATTCTTCGGCTTGCGCAACTGCTCCTACTCTAGATGGGGTGGAGGAAAACCTTACCCCATCTAGGCTAGGTTTCACTAGAAAATGTTGATGGCACCATTTTGAATCGATTCTTGTGCTATTACGTTCTTGATATCTTGTTTGGGTAGAACCACATAGCCAAGGTAAAATGTGAATTATAAACAATCTAAGGACGTGAATCATAAAGGTCGGTGAGACCCACCATTTAAGGAGGGAAGGTAAAGGTAGCTTTACTATCTTTTTGGCCTGCTGAAGGCCTTAGTATTCGTGGAGGTGAAGGTCATTCAAAGTTGTTTGCTTGAATGTGTCCTTTTAAAAATTGAAGTGAAAGAAAGCATTTCCTTTCCAATGCTATTTCCTAAGGCTGCTTTCATTATTTTTTGGCATGCTGAAAAAGACTTGAAAGAAGAAAGGATTAAAGAGTATCCATGGGAGTTTGATCCATAATGTAGAGTATTGATTCAATATTTTTGGTATGTTAAGGAAAGGCCTTACTATTAGTCTCGGTTGGGTGTACTTTGGTGGATGGTGTCCACGTGGACGGTTAGAGTTTAGAGCACGTTTTTAGAGTCTTTGGATGAAGGTTTCAATTCACAATAGGACGATGTAACTTGTGAGTTATTGTGGATAGTATGGAGAACCTGCAAGAGAGAACAAAAGGTGGAGAAGGGGGACGGGCTTCAGAGGTTTGTGATGAGCTGGTATGCGATATTGTGGAGAAGCCGGACGATCAAATACACGTAGATACACACACAATGACACCTCTAGCAAGGAAGAGCGACTCTCTCTCTCTCTCTCTCTCTCTCTCTCTCTCTCTCTCTCTCTCTCTCTCTCTCTCTGTGCATTCTTGCTATATTGCGCATGCGAATTTGTCATGCATTTATTTTTCTGTGTTGTCCAGGGAGTCCCAAGTGGGAGAAAAGAGGATGGCGATAGGGCTTAGAAAAGAGGGCTTTGCCTTAATTGTGTTTTCTTTGCAGGTATCCATCGAATCCTTGCTATATTGCGCATGCAAGTTTGTGCTTGCAGTGTTCTGCGCTACTGCCTGATGTTGTGCGCCTCACGAGTTCCATCCATGTACAAACATTTTGTTGCAGGGCTCAGTCCAGCTCAGTCTCGATAGTCTCTCTCTCTACACGTATCGTCTGCACAGTTCCTGGCTGCAACTACATGGCGCTCTGCAAGATGCTCAGCAACAGTGTTCGGGAAAAATCATTTTCCCAAACATTCAAAGTTCCCTTCCTTGGATTTTCCAAGAGGAAATTTTGAAAAAATAGGTTTATTTTTTGGGTTTTTACATTATTTTCCTCTATTGTGGAGTGGAATTCCTCCCTTTCCCCTTGCCCTCAACCGGCATTTTTGAAATTGAAAACGGCATGATGTTAAGTTGAGACACATTTTCCCCGAACATTGCTCGGCAATGTTGAGGCTCCTGCCCAGTGCCGTCCTGTGAGTTCTCCACTTCATGAGAATGATGTGTATCTTAACTTCCTCCTACAAATGATGGTAGACCCTCGAATTCTTGATTGCCTGAGAGAGAGAGAGAGAGAGAGAGAGAGAGAGAGAGAGAGAGGCCATGGTACCAAGACACTGGAAAAATCATTTTTCCAAACATACAAAATTCCTTTCCTTGTTTATTTCAAGAGGAATTTTCAAAAAGTTAGGCTTATTTTAAAGATTTTAATACTATTTTTGTTTATTCTGGGGTTGCATTTCTCCTTTTTCCCGTGCCCTCAACCGGCATTTTTTAAAATTGAAAACAACACGATATTAAGCTGAGACACATTTTTCCCAAACACTGCAGAGGTCGGCCAGAGATCTCGTCCACCGTCCAATCCAATGAATGCACTCACCTGCGTGTGCGTGTGCATGTGTGTGAGAGAGAGAGAGAGAAAGAGAGAGTCTGAGATGATTTAGATTTTCCTTGATTTTGTCAAGAAGAAATGCTAAATATAAAATTCCTTTCCTTGTTTATTTCAAAAGGAAATTTCAGAAAATTAGGTTGTTTTTTTAGATTTTTACACTATTTTTGTCTATTTTGGGGCGGCATTTCTCCTTTTTTCCCGTGGCCTCAACCGACATTTTTTAAATTGAAAATGGCATGATATTAAGCTGAGACACATTTTTCCTGAACACTGGAGAGGTCGGAAAGAGACCTCATCCACCGTCCAATCTAATGGATGCACTCGCCTGTGTGCGCGCGTGTTGTGTGTTAGAGAGAAAGACAGAGTCTGAGATGATTTAGACTTTCCTTGATTCTGTCAAGAGGAAATAGGCTCGCGGAGCTCACGAGGACAATCTCAGGTGGTGACGCAGAAAGGAGCAGAGGTTAGGCTAGAGAGAAATGACCGCCATTCGCATATAGACGTGTATAGACTCATTTGGTTGTGGCACACAACCAAAGGAGCAGAGGTTAGGCAAGAGAGAAATGATCGCCATTCGCATATAGACATGTATAGACTCATTTGGTTGTGGCACACACACACACACACACACACACACACACACACACACACAAAGAGAGAGAGAGAGAGAGAGAGAGAGAGAGAGAGAGAGAGAGAGAGAGAGTTTCTTTCAAGAATTGCGCACACGTAGTCACATGTACTATTTAGCATGTGCCATTGCACTATTGCTTAAACAATGCAGATTCCAAGCATACGAAACTTGTTTCCCTTTCAAACTTTCTTTCCTTGATTTTGTCAAGAGGAAATATTTACTGAAATTTAGGCTTTCTTCACGGAAAAAAGGGTAAAAACCATATTTTGGACAAAACGACCATAAACTCTGAAATTTTGAAAATTTGATGTTCAGAACTTCAAAGCTTATCTAAATTCAAAAATAAGAGAAAAAAGGGCATAACCAAACTTAGAGAGTGAATCTAGAAAGTTTCATGATGTTTGCTGCAGGAACATGGATCATGATCCATGACTCGCTGACACAAACTAAGGAAAAACTGACAAAACGGTAAAAAATTGGGGTAACAAACTTGTTTGGCCCCATAGACTTCAAGTAACAAACTAACCAAGTTTGGGGTCCAGACATGGTGGAACATGGATCGTGATCCATGTAGGGGCTAATTTTTGGGACTGTAACCTCACAGACTTGCAGCAGAGACCAATCCAAACATTTTATCCAAAACAAGGGTAGCCACCAAGTGAATTTCATATAGATTTTGTGAATTTCATATAGATTTTGTGGATCAAAGTGGAAATAACTTGCTTTGCTTTTGATCGAGAAACCGAATGCACCATAAAAGGTAACGGGTCATGGTTTTGCAAGTTTTGGTTTCTTGATGTATTTGCAGTCAGGCAAACTATATCATAATAGAAATCCTAGCATTGAAGACCAATCAAGCCATATTTCAACTGAAGGTAGTGTCAACCAAGGGATCATACCTACCTTAGAGACAATCTTGGAAGAAAGTCTTTCTGATACCTCTTCAAAGAGATCATACACCTATACAAAAGTGTGAGTTTTAAAGAAAAAACCCAATTGGGAGTGAGACCATCGCAACCTGCACCAAATCAAAAACTTTTGCACTTGCAATATCAGTTCGAGAATGAGCAAGGAGATAAAACCTGTAAGGACGGTATGGATAGTTATTGCGTTAAAATTGAAGAGAGGCCTAGTGAGCTTAAACACGTAGTGCTCGTAGATTAGAGTGGCGATCGGTACTTTGATGAAGAAGGAAACATGTATATCGTTGTGCTTACTCCTTTTATTGTGGACAAATGGGGATTAACAGGCACCAAAGAGAAAGTTGACGAAGAGTCTAAGGAGAAGCTACCAAATCTGGACATTCCAAATCCCAAGCTTAGACGAGTAAATGTGGCTACACGCGTCAGCATGGACAACACACATATGGGGTTATATAAGTATGACAACAGGGAGCAAATGCTCTACTATAGGTGCGAGGAACCCAATGTGAAGGAATTGACTGAACAAAAATACTTGTACGTATTTACATTTGAGGATGAGAGAGATACACAAATAATCATGTTAGACAAGTATGGTCTAAAATATTTGGTGCAGTAAGTCGTAATGAGTTCGAGGGATATACATATTTTGGGGACCCACTCCATCAGTATTATGTCACCCCAAGCGTACTCAGATCTCCAATCTTAGGAACCACGAGATCGGAATCTACAAGAGTGATTCTTGTGAAATCTCATGTGGAAGACTCATTTAGTCAACCGCATATGTCTATATCGAGACCCATGGGATCCATGGGGGATTCACTAATATTGGGGAGGAGATGCCACCTGCGTGCATCCCATTAGGAAAACACCCCCTATATACGATCCGTACATGGTAGCCCAGTCCCCTATCTATGGAGATTGAAGAGCTAATAGAACCCTCTAGATACAATCTCTACAGTATTAACAATTCAATAGCTTAAACAAATTCCAAGAATTCCATGAAAAAAAAATTCCAGAGTTTCCCTTGTATAGAGACTAAATTTTCCAATTTACATGTGCCACCTACTTTGTAGGATTCCCACATGGTGTCATGCCATTTTGTAGGCACGGGATGAAAGATGCAAATTTTAATGCATTTTAGCCTGAAGGACCAAAATTTCATGAGCCTGCAACGCATGGTTTGGGAAAAGAAAACACGGGAATACAAAAAGAGACAAACACAGGTGAAAAGTATATGATTGAAGGATTCTGTGATGGATGTGGAAGAGATCATGTGCTCATGAATTGTGCAAATAATTTTTTAGCTAATTTTTGGAACCTTAGCCTATGGAGATCTTAATGGAGCTAAACCTTAGGTCTTTTAAGCTCCATTGATGCACATTGCTCTTTTGTAGACTGCCCCCTTCGGATCCCTATTTTCCCTCCTATGGATCCCTGCTGAGACTCGTTTGGCATCCTTACCAATATTCTATCTTTTACTCCCCTGGTACTTCCCCATATTAAATGATCAGTTTAACATGAGAAAATAATTTGGGAGAATTAGATATTAGTTTTTATGACATTACCTCTCTCTTGAAATCATAGTTGTCCTCGACTATGAGGTAAAGAAGATAAAGCCTAGTCATTAATTTGTTTGCTAGCGGGTAGAGGATCCCTATTGTACCCTACGACACCGTTCCAGAATGGATGACTAGTCCATTTGGTGCTTGAGAGCCTTATCTTCCGCAAGCATGTCTACGCATTAGTCCGTATCAATCTTCCATAGTAGAGTGACAAGCTCTACTTGGTGTTTGGGAGGCGTCGTCTCCACAAACATGATCCTAACCATGCATACTTATTAATGTTTGTGCACAATAAAGAAAAAGAGAGTCTTATAAGACAGAAACTTTGTTCATTTATGCGTATTTACATTTGCTTACTCTAGGGAATCATTGTAAGCATTGACAAGGTTTAGGTTATCCTTTAATTGTATGCCTTGCATCCACTTAGCATCTTCAAAAGGATAATTTTTAAACTTGATAAGATACTATCGGATAGTCTTACTGTTGGGGTATAGGCGCTTGTGCCTTGCCCGGCCGCCCAGAGTCTGGGCACCCACTGACTTGTATACCTTATACATAGCATAATTGTATAGGGGGCTGCTCACTCTTTGAGTCTCCCCACCCACATCGTGTTGTGTGTCTCCTTCTCTCTCTCTCTCTCACTCTTCGTCTGTGGTGCTCCCCGATCCCCTTCAATTGGTATCAGAGCTATGGTGACCACGGAGAGCACGACGGCTTTGAGAGCTTCGAGGCGATAGCTCGCTCGCTCTCGACGGTGGAGTTTGATCGCGGAGTTTCACGAAGAGCCAGTTTCATTCCCGAAATCGCGTCCACGCGCGAGCGCACTTTCAAGAGTGCAAACAGGGTTTCGACTTCGGCATCGGCAAATTCAGCTTTCCGAGAGTGTTTTCGCCAGAAGTCCTGGCGTTTTACCCCCCTTTCGAAGCCATTCGAGCCATCAGAAACCTCATTCGAGCTACGGTTGAGGAGCTGCATTTTTCAGCCCTCTTTTGGCAGTTTATGCTGCGTTTTTGGGTCGAAACGGAGGTTTTTGGCATAGCTTTCACACCCGGACTCGGATACATGTGATCCAGGAGTCTACCTTGGGGTTTTGGTACGCTCCGGACGCGCTCGTTATATCAGAATTTTAAAATTCTGAACGCTGAATTTTCTGCAACAGCAATTGTTTATTGTGTGTCGAGGATTCCACACATGGTTTGCTCTCAGATGTGAGAGTGATATTTGCTGCAAGTTTCCTCACAGGTGGGAGGATACGATGTATGCCTTATGTGGTTTGATGCTCAGGGAGACTAATGTGATTGCATTTTGAGCTCGGCAATGTATGCCTCGAGCATGTTTTTTGGCTGTCACAGGTAGAGAAGATATTTGTGTACTACATTTGCAGGTGTTTGCAATGATGTATGCAAAGTGTGAAGATTGGTACATGCATTTGGAGTGCGGTTTGATGCCCTTTGGTTGCTCATGGTTTTGAACGTGCAGTCAGTTTGGTTACTGGTTTTGTGGCCGTTTTACTGACGAAACTCTGGCGAAATTTTCCCAGGAGTTTTATGCGTATCATTTATGCGATCTAGGTAGAGATTGCGGATTGCACTCAGCATTTGCGTGCGGTGTTCTCTGCAAGTGGGAGATTTGTGCGTGTGTATGCATCGATACCGCACATTGTGGGCTTGGTGATTAGCTCACGGGTTTGACAGGCGTACAGTTATCTTGGCACACTCGCAGGAGTGAGTATTGTGATGTATGCTTGTGTGGCTACGAGCTAGGTAGCCGGATTCGAGCACTAATGGATTGAGGTTTTTCAGCAGGATTCAGCTACAGGTTTACAAGTTTACATGCAGGTTTGAGGGCTTATTTGGGCGCTGAATTTTCAGCCATTGTTTCCTCTTTGCAGGTGTCCATGTATGGCTCAGTTGTAGGCTGATCTGGGACACGTTTGTGACTTGTTTATGCGGCTGTTTAAGAGCTGAATTTTGGGGCTGTTTTGGGGCTGATTTGCAGCCATATTTGCAGACTTTTGTTGATGCGATTCGAGCTAGTTTAGGGCTGATTTGGTTGACATTTGCTACTCATTGTTGGTTGCTCTTTTGCGAGCATTATGGCTGATTTTTCATTTGACTTCCAGCGTTATGGTCTGACACAATTTGATGGTGTAGATTTTGTTGCTTGGAAGGAACATATGCTTGTTGCATTGGCGGATTTGGGGCAGGATAAACCCTTGCGTGGTTTATCGGCGAAGCCCAATTCTATGCGTAATGATGATTGGCAGGATCTTGATGAGTTAGCCATGTCTACGATTTGTTTGCATCTGGTTGAGTCTGTTTACTGGCAGGTCTCGAGGGAGACTACAACTCATGCTTTATGGCAGAGTTTACATGCTATGTACGCGACATCCATGTCTACAGGGGAGTCTAGTCCCACTTCTATGTCCATGGGAGAGATTGGTCCCACACGCAAGTCTCGACGGCATAGAGACTTGACATGTTGGCATTGTGGACATAGAGGGCACATTAGGCGTCGATGTTTCAGGCGTTTGAGACAACGGAGGCGACAGATGTGTGATGCAGATTTGGGCACGACAGATGCTAGTGAGATCAGTACGGTGGTTACTGAGTATGCTTGTGACGGTGATGTCACATTTACATCTAGCTTGTCTGCAGACGATCTTATGTCTACAGATTGCATATCGGATTGCACATTGTCTTCACATTGGTTACTAGATTCAGATGCTACTTTCCATGTCACGTCGCATCGTGAGTGGTTTAGCACGTTTTCTAGTAGGAGACTTGGTTGTGTGCACATGGCTGATGGTGTTGTGTATGACATTGAGGGTGCAGGAGACGTATGTTTGTCCTTGCCTAGTGGTATGAGATTTACCCTGCGTCATGTGCGTTATGTGCCAGATCTAAGACGGGATTTGATCTCAGTCAGACAGTTACGGGATAGTGGATGTCGGGTATCGCTGCTTGAGCGATCTTTTGCGTTGCATTTGGGTTCGCTAGTGATTGCGAGAGGTGCCAGGAGTGGTACAGGTTACCCATTGCATGTGGATCACGGGAGAGACAGTGTTGTCTCTGTGATCACGCAACCAGGTAGAGAGCGAGAGAGCAGGCGAGTCTCTTTTGCTTGTGGGTTGCAGGATGCTTTGCATGGAGTGCAGAGTAGTGAGCTCGTTGTGCACACAGTTGGGGCACGACTTGAGCAGTCACACAGAGAGGTGATAGAGTCGGACATGCATGCTTTGCTAGTGACTGAGCAAAGCAAAGAGTCAGTTGTGCGAGATAATTCTATGTAGGATAGACAGGTAGAGCGGTCTTGCTCTAGTGAGTCACGACAAGAGGACGTTGTGCAAGAGTCTATGCATACGGAGTTAGAGCATGAGAGCTCTAGTGAGTCACAACAGATTGAGTGGTCATGTTTGCAGTGGATGATTGCAGAGGAGGCTGAGATGTCAGCAATTATGCAATCATTCCTTTCTATGCTCGACAGTGAGCATGAGGATATAGTTGTGCAGGATATGTCTTCCAGCAGACACCTAGAGCAGCTGGTTTGCTCTGAGGTTGCACGACAAGTTGATGTGTCTTTTGAGGACAGTCAGGAGATGCATGTGGCTGACGCGCCTTGTCAGTCAGAGATGCCTATTGCCAGGGATATATATGTTGATGCATGCTCCATAGAGCTAGCAGGGTCCGCTAGCATTGCATCGGCATTCGGTGGTCTCATGTATGAGATGCTGATCTTGAGACCAGATATCGCAGCTGCAGTGGGAGCATTTGCAGTTGGGGTTGTCAGTCGTCTGTTGACTGATGATGGCATAGTACACGAGGGAGATATGCAGGTATTGCGTACATACTTGCAGTACATGTGCGGTACGTCTGGTGGTGTATGGACTTACACGGGAGCGGGAGCAGGACAGCCAGATGCACACGATCACAGCCAGCCAGTGGGCATCGGTTGAGAGCGGTTTTCTCTCGCCTTTTGTAGTCTTTAGACTAGGTTCTCTTGCTTAAAGGCACAATCGCCTTTAAGTGGGAGGTTGTTGGGGTATAGACGCCTATGCCTTGCCTGGCCGCCCAGAGTCTGGGCGCCCACTGACTTGTATACCTTATACATAGCATAAGTGTATAGGGGGCTGCTCACTCTTTGAGTCTTCCCACCCACATCGTGTTGTGTGTCTCCTTCTCTCTCTCTCTCTCACTCTTCGTCTGTGGTGCTTCCCGATCCCCTTCACTTACTGCCTCTCAATACCTTGTCTTCGTGTCAGAGAATGGACTCGGGCTGTAGCACTTCTTGGTCCTCGATCTTCGGTGGGTCTTCAATGGTTGCGCTTCTTGAGGTGGCTCATCTTTGTAAGGCTTTAGTAGGCTCACGTGGAAAGCATTGTGTATGAGCCAATGGCTGTGCAACTTGAGTCGATAGGCCATCTCATTGATTGGGCTAAGAAACCGAAAGGGACCATAGTACCTTTTTGCTAACTTAGCATAGTACTTTTGGTGTCCCGTAGGATTCTTGCCCGCTGTGTGCCTTAATTGAGCCTTGGAAAACTTAAGCAAGACCGAATCATTTTTCTTGAAGGCTAGAGCTCTTCTGTGCTTATCAGTAGCATCCTTTTGCCTTTGTTGAGAGATAGAAATAGAATCCTTAATCTTTTGGAAAGATTGTTGTAGGTCTTGTCTATATTCATCTGCAGCGAAGATCTTCCCATGTTCCTTGAGTAGCAGGGGACTTTTGATCTATATTCATCTGCAGCAAAGATCTTCCCATGTACCTTGAGTAGCAGGGGACTTTTGATCTTCCCTCTATCACCTCAAGGTGATTTTCCCGTGGAAGTATGTACAGAGTTATTGTAAGCCTACTCCACTAAAGGTAAGTACTTCTCCCATTGGGACTTTTGGTCTACTTCTGTGACATAAGCTTTAAGTAGATCAAGAATTGTTAGGTTAGCTATTTCACTTTGGCCATCCGTTTGTGCGTGATAGGCCAAAGAGAAGTTTAGCCTTGTACCTAAATTCTCAAAGAGACCCTTCCAGAGGTTACTTGTCATTCTAGAATCTCTATCTGACACTGTAGACACTGGTAAGCCATGATACTTGAAGATTTGTGTGACAGGTATGAAATGTTCTTGTTTGCTAAACGTGTCTACTATCGTCCATATTCCTATATTCCCATGGATAGACTTGGGCAATCCAAAGATAAAAGCCATGAATATGCTCTCCAACGGTGAATTAGGGATTGGCAAAGGTTGAAGCAATCTGGGTTGCTTCCCTCTATCAAACTTCGTCTTTTGGCATACCACACATTTTGAAACATACTCTTGTATGTTTGCTTTCATGGCAAGCCAATAGAAGTATGTTTCTATTCCTTTTAGGGTAGGTTGAATCCCTCTATGCCCCGCATAAGGAGGAGCATGAAATTCATACATTACTTTCTCACGTAGTGAGTTAGTAACACATAGACTGTTGCCATAGAGAAGATAACCATCTTGTAGGGTAAATGGTTCTTCCTTCTTCCCTAATGCAAGGACCGAAATCACATCTCTAAAATCGGCATCAATAGCATACTCATCTATCATAGAAGATAGATTATTGTGAGTTGCTATGGATACTGCATTCACTCTCGGTTGTCTTGATAGTGCATTGGCTACTTGATTATGCTTTTGCCACCAATGCGAGCAATATGAAAATGGAATTGCGAAAGAAAATTTGCCCACCTCATTTGTTTGTCGGAGAGCTTGGTCTGCGTCATGAAGTACTTAAGGCTTTGATGATCCATTCACAGAATGAAAGGAGTACCCAATAAATAGTGCTTCCACGAGTCTAGAGCATGTAGAACTGCTAAGAGTTCCTTCTCATATATACCTAGAGCTTGCTTAACAAGGTCAAGCCTTTCACTTTCATAGGCTATGGCGTGACCTTCTTGGAGCAAAACAGCTCCAAGGCAATCACCATAGGCGTCACATTGGACCTCAAATGGCTTTGAGAGATCCGGCAGTGTAAGCACAAGTTGAGAGATAAGCTTCTATTTAAGATTTTTGAAAGCATTGTTCTCCTTGGTGGAACATATATACCTAACGTGCTCTTTGTTAGGTCATGTAATGGTCCCGTGATTTGTGATAAGTTTTCTATGAAGCGTCTATAGTATGCACACATACCTATAAAGCTTCTTAGTTCATGCAGATTCCTTGGATTAGACCATCCTTTTATTACCTCTAGCTTTGATGGATCCATTTGGATGCCATCTTGAGAGATAATGTGACCTAAATACTAAATCTCTTGTAAGAAAATTCACTTTTCTTTTGATTAATATAAAGTTTATTCTCTCATAAAACTTGAAATATTACCTAGAGGTGTTGCTTGTGTTCGTCTAATGAATTAGAGTAGATGATTATATCATCAAAGAACACTCCAGTAAAGCTTTGGTGAGGCTTAAATAGCTCCTCCATCATGCCGTTAAAGGTGGCTGGCGCATTGGTCAAACCAAAAGGCATGACAATGTACTTGTAAAGACCAAACGTAGTGCAAAATGCGGTCTTTACAATGTCTTGATCAACTATCCTTATTTGATGGTAGCCACTTTTTAGGTCAATCTTATTGAAGTAGGTTGACCCGTGTAGCTTATCCAATAGGTCTTCTACTTGTGGAACGGGGAACCTATTCTTGATAGTGATCCTATTTAATGCTCTATATTCGACACACATATGATATGTGCCATCTTTCTTTTGTACTAATAACATTGGTAAACAAAATGGAGATGAGCTAGGCCTAACCATGCCTTTCTCAACCAACTCATGCACTTGCCACATACTCTTCTCTTGTTGAGCTTGAGAAACTCCATAAGGAGGTTTATTAGGCGGTGAGCTTCTTGGAAGAAGTTCAATTGCATGGTCATCATACCCTCGTTTGGGAGGTAGCTCACAAGGGATGTTGTCAATAAAAACATCTTGGAATCCCTTGAGGAAATTGGATAAGTCTAATTCCATTTGATTGTTTATATCTTCTTTTGCTAAAACATTAGGTTCATTTTAAGAATCTTTAACAAAAATCATGTACACGGAAATAGAGCCTTTATTGACTTATTAAAAGCTTGCTTATGTACAATGGGTATGGTGTTACCCAACTCCTTAGCACCATCAACTGGTAGGACATCTCCCATCTCATAGGCTTGGATGCCTAGCTTGGTGGCCAACTCTGTGGATATGAAATTGTGAGTAGAACCAGGGTCAAAGAGGATGAAAGCATCATGTTCTCTTACCTTTCCCCAAGCATGACATAGACAAGATCCTTTGTGATGAGCATCCTCTTTTTGAATTTCAACCAAGGTAGCTTTAAAAGGCTCATTACGTGTATTCATGGGGGCAAGCACGATAGGCATGCCCTTGCTCCCCGCACTTGAAACAACGGTAATCTTTTTGATAACACTCTAGCTCTTTAGGAGAGAGTTTATTTTTGCCTTTGTAAACTCCCTTCTCCTTAACTTTGTTGTTGTTGGTGTTGCCTTTGGGAGACTTTTGGATGTTGTCCTTCCTCTTAGGCTCATTACGGTCCTTGTTTTCCATGGGCTTAAGATTTCTCTTAGCCCCTTGTTGGAATTGATTCTTGAAGCCCCCATGGTATGGTGTATGACCGGAGATATGGTGCGTTGCCTTTGGGAGTTAACATACTCCCCCATATCCCCGCACAAAATTGTTGTTTCTGCTCTCCAAAATCCATCTTTTTGTAGACAATGGCTTTGAGATGTAAATCCCAAAACTTGTCTACATATTTGTGGATAGATTCATAGGGAGAGAGCTTCAAGCTTCACAATTCGGTAAGTACTTTGTCTTTGGCATTGCTAGCCAAAAATTGCTTCATGATCGAAGCTCTTAAAGCTTTCCATGTTTGTGGAGCTTCACCGTTTTCTTGTAGGCTGGACCACCATTGCCTGGAGGACTTTTGAAAATGCATACATGACGTAGCTTAGAGGACTCCGTGACGCCCTCATCTCCAAATGCCGCATTGAATTGTTGGATAAAGGCCAAGATTTTGTTTGTAGCACCAAAAGTTTCATCGTAGGTAAGGAAAGAGATGTTCTTTCCTCCCTCTTGAACTTTTGAGCTTGGACGACCTTTTCTGGGCGGCATAGGATTTCCTATGGCCTCTTCTCTTGGGCAGTTTGAGACCTGACCATCACTTTCTTTAGAAGAGGAAGATGATGGGGAGGATGGAGAAGAGGGTGACCTCTTTCTTGCCTTTTTCTTCCCTTGTTCCTCCTTTTTTTCTTTATCACTTTCTTCAGAAGAGGAAGAGGATGAAGAAGATGGAGAAGAGGGTGACCTCTTTCTTGCCTTTTTCTTCTCTTGTTTTCTCTCTTCCCTCTTTGAATCATGGTGAAGAGTATTATGCGATGGTCTTCTCCATTTAGGGGATGTTGGAGAGTGTTTTTCCTGCCGTCTTTGTGGAGCCATCTCCGCCGAGGTGCGAGGAGACTCACTTCTTTCTCATTCTTTCGGGGGGGGGGGGGCTCTACCGTTCAATCTTGGGTTCTCCTTTGGGAGGGAGATGCCTCATTGAGTAGTAAGTTTTTGAGCCCTTCGTGTGGATCCGCCTCTTCTTCCCATATCGGAGAGAGTCTTCTTTTGGAAGTCCCACCACGAGCCTTCCTAGGTACTCTCTCTTCTTGGTGGGGACTTTGGAGAGTACCATGGGTGCGCAATTGCTGTACCACTTCACCTTGGAGGGATGGATTGCCCAAGGCTTGTTGAAGCCTAGAAACAAGATAGTTTACAAGCATAGGGGCATCATTAGTTGCTCTTTCATTAGCAAAATCAAAGCTATCAACATTCATTTCAATCTCTTTTCCCTTGTTAGCCATACTAGAAAATTTTAGGTGTAAATTTTTACTTGTACTTTGGCACTTCAAGCCCTAGTTGCTACTCCTCTTTACCTTCAAAGATAAGCACTCAAGCATCTATACTCATGGCACAAATATTATTAATTGCAAAGAATAGAAGAGAGGGTTTAATAGACCAAGACAACACCGGTTCTTGTCAAGCTTCTAATAGCTCAATAATGGTTAAGCCATAGGCAAGCCCCATAGGACTCCATTATTAAGAACATAGCTCTTGACGGTATCCCCGTTAACTACATAAAGCAGGCGTGCTTCAAGGATAAAAATTTCCTATTCTACTTACACTTTTGCAATTAATAACACCAACCATTTGTAGCAGGCTTGAGGATCTCTCTTCTTGAGCAAGAAAAGAGAAACCAATAGCTCTGATACCGATGTAACATTTAATGCACTAGTAACTTGTGTGTAGTGGAAATTGATAACGTAGGGAGCATTTCATTAAGAACAAGTTCCTAATGAGCATAGAGAGAGTACTTAATTTGAAAAATCAACATAGCAATTTATACCTAGCTAATTTGGCATTGACAATACTTGAAAAGAGAGAGAAATAGAACAATTGACAACAATTGAGGACTGGATTTACATGGAGTCAGTCCCCCCTCCAGAAAGGCTTTGTATCATAGCTTCTCCCATCAAAGGAGACTTTTGTACAATACAATCTTTGTGTTCCTTGACAAAAATCATTGGTACAATGAAGATGGAAGCTTCATGCACCAAATTATGCTTGGAAAACACACCTATTGTCCCTAGCCTCAGTCCCAAGACCTCACACACTTTCAAAAATGGTGAGAGCTAGAAGGGAATGAGGAAGACAGAGATGTATCTTACAAGAAAGAAGTATTCTCATCACATAATCGCTTGAATAGCATAGCTTAGCTTAGTAATTAGCATGGTACAGGAGATGAGAATGCCATTGAAGCTTGGCTCTTGGTTGGATTTGCATTCCATAGCCAAGAGTTGTTGGTGTAAACCTCTACTTCTCAATGCTCGGAGAAGGAGATGGAGTTCTTGCTCAACACATAAGTTGTGTGTGTGTGTGTGTGTGTGTGTGTGTGTGTGTGTGTGTGTGTGTGTGTGTGTGTGTGTGTGTGTGTGTGTGTGTGTGTGTGTGTGTGTGTGTGTGTGTGTGTGTGTGTGTGTGTGTGTGTAGCAAAGTTGGTTAGACTAAAAATGTGAACTCTCGCTCTACTTGGTCAACCCCTCTTGCTTTCTGCTCTTGCTGGCTTCCATTGGCTCCTACAAAGCTTAGCCAATCACAAATTAGAAACATAATTGATAGTCTTGTGACATGTGTCCCCTTTCCCCTTTCGTGGGAGCATTATGTAATTAATTAATTTATTTAAACTCTCATTGGACCTTTTTGTCTTCTGACCAATAGGAATCAAGCAAGCCATTGGGCTGCTGGATGGTCATTGGACCCCTTGGTAAACTATCCAATAGTTTTCTAGGGAGCTTAATTTCTATTGGTTCTTTTATCAAGAATTTTTAAAATTGATTAGACCAATTTTACTCTAGCCTAATTCTCATTGGTCCACCTCTATGGCCATCCAATAGGATTTGAGGGGAGATTGGGGGTGGGCTAGGAGCCTGCCATGCATCCATTCTTCCCTTTGGGGAGAGCTTGGGAGTGTGGTTGTGTGTGTGTGTGTGTGTGTTTCTATCTCATCCTCTACCATTAGGGCTTGCCCCCTCCTTCCTAGGGATGTGGGAAGACTTTTTAGTCTTCCCATAACCATCCAATTTTCCCACCTTTGTCCATTGGGCTTTTTAGTTCATTTTTGGAGCCTTAGCGTATGGAGGTCTTGATGGAGCTGAACCTTAGGTCTTTTAAGCTCCATTGATGCACATTGCTCTTTTGCAGAATGGCCCCCTTTGGATCCCTATTTTCCCTCCTTTGGATCCCTGTTGAAACCGGTCTAGCAGCCTTACCAATATTCTAGCTTTTACTCCCCTGGTACTTTTCCATATTAAATGATCAGTTTAACATGAGAAAATAATTTGGGAGAATTAGATATTAGTTTTTATGACAAGGAGACAAAGACAAAAGGGAGGCAACAACAGGCAAAGAGGAAATTGGTACCTCTAGACAACCGCAAGATACGGAGACAAGGAAGATGTCTACCAAATGTCAAGCAATCATAGAAGAAGGCATGTGGTTGGTAAGCACCTTTGACATTGATGAACATTTGTAACATATCAAAACTTCAATTCCAATATCAAAGAGCGCTCAATAAACTAAGGGGGATGGAGCTAGAAGACATCAAAGCAGAAGCAGCAAGGGCAATCAAAGTAAATTGCTAATTACATAATAGAATTGAAGAATTACAAAGAATACAGCTTGAACTCCTGTCAAAATTGCAATGACAGCAAGCAAATGCTACTCATTACTACCAAGAATCTCACGCCTTCAATGAAGCAAATACAAATCTACAGGTTGAGTAGCAACAGCTAAGGACGAGCTTGAAAAATAACGGCAAAACAATGTAAAGCTTGGAGAATCTTATGGGGTGGTAAAAACAACACTCTCTCAGCTCTTGGCAGTACAAGACACCCTAGCCCCTGCTTCTACCACATCAACACCGGCCTCAGTTTTCCAAGAGATCAAAGATCCCAAGTAAGCTCTAGCTCAAAAGAAATATGATAGGCAGGTCATGACTGCTAGACACAAGGCCATTCAAAGCCAGAAGGATGATGAAATTAGATTTTTGAGAAAGCGGTTAGCTACAGCAAAAGAGGAGCTGACAACACAAAGCGCAGTGCAGTCCCTATCCCTACAACATATGGATATGGACATTAGTGTTGTAAAGGCTCAGCAAATAGCAATAGAAGTCCCTCAAACAATGGAGATGGAGCACATAAGCATGGATCCTCCCCCTATAGAACTGCATAGCATGTCTACAAAGGTACGACTGCATGACTTTGAAGAAATAGTAGAAATAGATGCCAGACAAGAAATCCAGAGATGGATCTCAAAAGTGTGCAACCCGTCACACAAAGCATACATGCAATATAAACTCAAAGTACTAGAATTGGTGCCCCATCCAAGTCGCTTCCCTGAGTATTGACATCATGTTAGTGCCAGATAGCTATGCTATAGACATCCATCACGGCGACCCACTAATAGGAGGTAGTTAATGAGGCCAATGTACAAGAGGAGGAGAAAAAGGTTGATCAAGAGGAGCCAAGGGCTGATCAAGAGGAACCAAAGAAAAAGAAGGCAGGGCAAGATTATTTAGATAAGCATGATTCAAAAAAACAGTTGGCAAGGCAAGATGATTCAAAAAATTAGGGTACAAAGAAAGAGAAGGAAGGGCGAGATACATAGGAGAATCACGAGAAGCCCAAGGACACAAGCCTTAAGAATCATCCACCCTCTTCAGTCCATGTGAAGAGCCCTAGAAACCATCCTCCCTCTACAAGGAAACCAAGAACGCAAGGGAGAGAGCTGTTTGGAACACCAAACCATTCAAGAGGGCATGTTTAGGCAGTCATTTTGTAAAGACAACATTCTATAAGGAGAACATTTTGTAAATACAACATTTTGTAGAGACAACATTATATAAAGAGAACCAAATATTTGAGTACTTTATTATGTTTGAAAGAGGTTACATATATATTCTACAACCTTCATTTTCTCCAGCTCTCACGTAGCTCCCAATGTAGTCTTTTAGTTTTTGTTGTGATTGTGGTAGCCCTTGCATGTGTCTCTGCATGTTTTCCCAGTCCAATTATGTTGACAATAGCATATCAAGGCTCAATGCATGATCCATGCCATCTTCCAATCCTATCCTTGAAGGGCCTAAATATTATGTCAACCACGGGGGAGTTTTTTTAAGTAAGTGGAGATAATGAAAACAGGCTCAGAGTCTACCTCTTCCTTCTCTTCTACTTCCTCTTCTACCTTCTCCTGTTCATGGCCTTTTCTCTCTTTTTTCTTCGCCTTCTTGCTCACAAGAAGGGAGGAAGAAAATCTAGAATCTTTACCCATATCTCTTGGCCTATTGCTCATTGTAAGCGTGAAAACCTTGAAACTTGCATTGGGTTGAGCTATTTATAGGGCTGTGCAATAGCTAGTAGACAAGATTGCACTTTATTGTTTTTAACAAAAATCTTGACAATGACATCAAATACTAATGGAAACCAAAAAGATGAGACATTTTCACCCAAAAAAAAGGAAACCAACAAGTATTTGTCAATCTTCTACAAGTGATACAATCTACCAAATGGCCACTTTGCTGGGGTGTGTGACACATTCGCACCACCACAAGTGAGAACCTTCTCTACATTGGAAGCCTACACATTTAACATCACTACTTACATCATTGGAATCTCTCTCCCAACTTTATAAAAGAAGCCTAAGTCACACCCTCCACACTATTTGGCACGGGCGTTTTCAAATGGGATCGACGGTGGGGGTCATTCGGGCCGTCAGATGTATTTTTGTAAATTTGGGCCATCGTGTAAATTCGGGGCAAAAAGTGAATTCGGGTCGGTTGGTAAATTTGTCCCGCACCTTGAGAACCGAACCCACAACCTCCCCTCTACGATGCATGTGCTCTAACCACCACGCCCGCATGCGTTCACTGGAGAAGATTTTGGGACTGTAATTGTTGTTGTTGTTGTTAAAGCTTTTTGCTGGTGTCAAAAGAAGATGTCCATACAACTTTTTGTCAGGACTAGACTCTCTTTGATGTCATGGGAATCGATTATGTGGAAAGTTTCCTTGAACTCCCCAGCACTCAACTTGAGTACGGCTTCTGCCACTCCAAAGTTAGGAATCGGCATTTTTGAACTTGTATACATGATTTCTTCTCACTCTTTGATTGGTGGATTTTCCATCATTATCCAAGTGCCATAGGACATTAAATTCCTTGTAGCATAAGGATCTATCACAATTGAACATATAATTTTGTGTCATGTTTTGTCACATAATCTGAATTTGATCATTGTAGGAGACAAACAATCTTTTGTCTTCTCCTTGTTCTTCTCTTGATCTTGAGTTTTTTGAACATTTGATGTGGACCTTGGAAACGTTGCTTCTTCATCTGCTTTCAGTTGTGCGTTTTTTGGAGTCGGCTTCCTTGAAACAACTATTGTTGATTCTTCAGGTATGTCCATGATGACGTATTCTTGTGGTTTCTTTTCTTCTTCCCTTTGTGCTTTTGCATCATGATTCATAACATAGTTGTTTCACCTTTTTTGCTTTCATACTCACATTTTTATTAGCTTCCTTGAACAGCTTCATTAGCTTCTTTCAACACCTTTATCATAAAATAGGGAGCTATGTCAAAGCCATCCTCATTGCAAAAATCTATAGGTGCAATTTCATTTACACACACATTTGAAGTAGCCAAGATTTGGTCCCATTTGAACGGCTCAAATGAATCCTCACAAAATGATTTTGGGATGTAATCTTTGTCCACTATTGGTCTCTCTAGATCACAATATTACCTAAACAGACTCTCACAGTCGGAAGCTCCACAGATCCAAATATATGCTTTGGCATGTAACCGTGCAAGTATCTCTTTCTTGTTGACCATTGTTGAGAAAATTTCTCTATTAAAATTTGACTAACATCGTTGTAGCTATGGTCCTTGACGTTGATTCTTGTCATAATCACTTTGTGCCTTAAGTAGATGTGGTTGTAGCCTCAATCTTGTACCATTTTAAGTTGACGCATAAATAGTCTTCCCAAAATGACATCAAAGTTGTTGCTTGTGCCAAAGTCTATTGACATTGTTTTGACTCCTTCATGCTCCTCATAAGGTGGTGTTTCTTCTTCTCCTTCACAATAATCTCCCACCTTGTTTACATGTATTTGTTCTGCCTTTTGTTTGTCTTGTGTCAGTTTACCCAGGGGATTCACCATGAAAAACTTACCGCACCACATGAGTGCAGGGGAGGGGTTTTTTTTAGCAAGTTACAGTAAGCGTATAAGTCAAGGAAATGCCTGCGATAATTTATCTCCCAAGCTTAAAAATAAGGGAGAGGGGGGTATCATATTTATATGGGGGGGGGGGACCTGACCCGGGTTGATTACTTGTAACGATTGGTCATTGATGTGCACTAGAATTTGGATAAATTTAGGGGAAGTTTTTTATTAGGTCACACATCAAATTTTGCATTAAGTCAGTCATTAAATACGGATGATTTGGAGTAGGTCAAGGATTGATTTACACCTGCTTTGGATGGGTCAGAATTGGACGAGTAGCCAAAGTGCAGCTGATTGGGCACATACTTTGAAAGTCAAACTAAGACACACTGAGGATACATTTAGTTATCAATAGAAGTGGTTCCTTAGTACATTGTCAGTCACTATGCTAAACACTCTTTGATTAGTTTTACTCATTTAGATCATGTGAGACCTAAAGTTTATATGTAAGATAGGGGTATGATAGTTTTCTTCATTGATTATTGTCGTATAAGTGTAGAAAGGGGGGTCGTGTATAGGGTTTTATCAAAGTTGTCCGCTCGCGAGTGGCATCACGTTTTGTATATAGAGTGAATTCCCCAGGGACTAAGGAAATGTCTTGAAGAGAATCCCATCTTCTCTAAGTTTTGGCCCACTCCTCCCCATAGATGCGGTCTGCTTTTCAACAACTCTAAGAGAGTAATCATGCATTGTATAGGAGATGACATCAATTCATGCAAGCTTTTAGTATCCATCATTTTTTTTGTGGCTTTCCACTGAGATGATACCACTCTAACCTCAAATTTGGCTTCATGTTCTCTTGTATATGATGATAGAGTCTATAGAGTGTCTCTTCAGATGCTGTAGAGCCCACATCACCATAAAGTGATCAAATGTCCCCTGATTAAAACTCGTGATCCATGTTGATTTCAGGGATAGGTGCAGACTTGAAAGTCGCACTACCATCCTTCTCATTCTTGATTGTTTTTGTGATATCCCCAACCCGCCAATACCAAGATCGGGATGGGATCCTTGACAGGTCTCTAGGTCTGATAAAAACCAGAGTCTCTAAACAAGAAAATTCCAAGGAATAGACCTTTACCATTGACAATGGCTTGGGTCTATAGCCTTCGAAGAACTAGTCTTGTCTCGCAGCGAAAACGGGACAATATAATAAAAGTTCAAAACTATTTCGGCCCTATAACTTCCACAAGTTGAGCTAATGTATCCTCAACCAACGAACGTTTTTAGTGCGCAGGGATGGATAGTTACCTGACTAATCAGGTCCACCCGTCCATGATTGACAACCTTAGTCAATCCCCACTTACCACCCCACACTCACACATGATTATTTATTTTCCAATTACTATCACATTGTTTTAACACTTAAAATAATGGTTTGATCTTTTAATATTCCGTCAGAGTAATTCCTTCAATCAAGTATTAAAGATAGTATTGAAAAGCATTCTTTTAACAACCAGACATCTTTAAACTCAAGACAGGGTACTGTCAATCAAAACATTATCCATAATAACCATGACCAGTACTCTTCTTGTCTCAAGACCACCTAAGGGTGAAAAAATGGCACCCATTCCTTATTCACAATCCGGAGTGGATAAACCCCCACCCAAGGTTCCGGGTGCCCATACACCAAACCAGTTGCCCATACAACCGGGCGGCTCCCCTAGGATAAAAACGGTATCCTAACTTATGTAGAAACATCAAGACATGACACGGAGTAGAAACTTATGGTTCATGGAGGTAACCGACTTATTCGTGGCTGAAAAGCCATCATTATCATCAATTTACACCAAGGAGTTGGAGGTGTCTGGAGACAAGCTGTCTTAAGGATGATCAATCATATCTTTCCTAATTCAACCAGTTTTAACCTAAACAATTCTTTCTTACACTATAAACAAATGCACGTTGGAAGTTACCTTCTGTTTTTGGTCAATTATTCATTTTCTGATTCTTACTCACTCCTTACGTATGCTAACTTATTAAAGAACTTAAACTATTTAAATACTTAATTGAATAATGGGAAACCCACCTGGGACTGATCGGCCATTTGCTGCTGCCCTGGTGCTTGAAGACTCTCCTCCATAGGCCTACTACTAGGCCCAGCTTCATCGTCGTGTGACGCTCTAGTTCTTTTTAGAGCTCTGTCCTCATCATCAGATGTAGGATTGGCTCGGGTCCTTTTAGGTGCCATAACTTCTTATCCTTAAAAAGGACGTCTAATCATTAGGTAAATAATTCGAAAGCTAGACTTAACCTTTGTATCCAATTTTACCCAAATCTAAGTTAAATTTATAATCTTAATTGGTACATTCTTCACCTAGTAATTTCTTATTTGCCTATATAGGCAAGATAACTTTTTCCAAAGATTCTCTAAGGGTTTTCTAAGCTATCCTAATTTTCTTATAATTTTGTATATCTTTTTTCTAATTTTTCCATCAAATTTCAAGCTTGGAATTTGCTTATTTTGAACTTAATATTTATTCTATTTATTTAGTTCCCTAAGGGTTTTCTAAGCTATCCTAATTTTCTTATAATTTTGTATATCTTTTTTCTAATTTTTCCATCGAATTTTAAGCTTGGAATCTGCTTATTTTGAACTTACTATTTATTCTATTTATTTTCTCTTGAAGATTTCATTTCCTCAACTTTATATCGTAGGTTACACTTACTATAATTTTCCTATAAACTTTTGACCGCAAATTCTATTTATTTTAACTAATCTTTTGCTAAAAATAGGACTTTTGGTCAATTATAGTTTTCTGAACTCACTAATTAACTATGGTATAATATCACAAGTAGATAAGGATAATTTTGACCTCTGGTAATTATCTTTTAATTTTCCAACTCAATTATTTAATTTTCATATTTAATTTTCATCTAAAATTAGTATACATTGACTTAGATAAATATCTATACTAATTATCTAACCTTGACATAATTATCAAGGCCTTTTTATCATGTATTCTAACACTGATAAATAGCATGTAATCATATAACATGATTTACTAATTCCCCCCTTTATTTTTTATCTAAAATTAGTATAATTTGACTCAAATAAATATATACACTAATTTTCTAACCTTGACATAATTATCATGGTCTTTTTATCATGTATTCTAACACTAATTAATAGCATGTAATCCTATAACATGATTTACTAATTTCCCCCTTTAATTTTTCCTAAAAAATAGTGTTTTTCTACTAAGATAATTAGTTAAACTAATTTTCTATGATTAAGATAATTATCATGGGTTTTCTAAGATGTATTTTAACTCTAAAAATTATCTCAAAGCTTTTTAGATTAATTTTCTATTTCCCCCCTTTAATTTTCTCTTTACAAAAATATTTTTCTAGTAAAATAATTAGGTAAACTAATTATCAGTATTTACTATAATTATAACAAATTTTTGAATATATATTTTACCTCTGATACTTATCCAAAGCTTTTTGAATTAATTTGCTATTTTCTCCCTTTTATTTTCTCTTAAAAATAGTATTTTTTACTGAGATAATTAGTTAAATTAGCTATTGGAGGTATAAATAATTATCACGGGTTTCTTAAGATGAGTTTTATCTTTGATGATTATCTCAAAGCTTTTAAATTAATTTGCTATTTTCTCCCTTCTAATTTTCCTTAAAAATTGTGTTTTTCTTTTGAGATAATTAGTGAAACTAGTTATCTGAGATTAAGATAATTATCACAAGTTTTTTAAAATGATTTTTACATCTGATAATTATCTCAAAGATTTTTGGATTAATTTTCTATTTTTCCTCTTTTATTTTTTCTTAAAAATAGTGTTTTTCTACTGAGATAATTAGTTAAACTAATTATCTGAAGTTAAGATAATTATCACGAGTTTTTTAAGATGTTTTTTATCTCTGATAATTATCTCAAAGATTTTTGGATTAATTTGCTATTTTCACACTTTTCTTTTTTCTTAAAAACAGTGTTTTTCTCCTGACATAATTAGTTAAACTAATTATTTGAGGTTAAGATAATTATTATGGGTTCCTTTAAATGTATTTTACCTTTGATAATTATTTGGATTAATCTGATCATTTCTCCCTTTACTTTTCCCTTAAAAACAGTGTAATTCTGCTTAAATAATTACAAACATTACTCAAAAAATTAAAAGATAATTCTCCTAGCATAATGATAGTCTGACATAGCTTTGATAATTATCTTATCTTAATCTAAGCTTAACTAGTATAATTATCATTAATTTATGGTTAAAATGAGTAATTTCAGTCGTAATATAATATAATAGTTAATTAGCTTAGTATCCCTAAGCTTAATCTCAATAATCAGCAGAGAATTTAGAATTATCAGAGGATTTTAGAGGATAATTAGGTTTAATCTTCTTAATTAATTGAATTAATTAAGAAAATATAAATAGATTAACATAATTCTACTAATTAAAAAGGTTAGTGCTAATTACCGCTGATTAACCAACTAGAGCTTTGCTCTCTAGTGATTTCTGCGTAGAGGTCCTTCTAGATGAGGGAGAATTTGCCAAGGCTCCAAGTCTACACTCACAGGCTGGAAATGGCAGTAACTTGCATCCCAAGGCAGCCCTATAGCTCCACAAGTGCCCCCTACTGCTAATTTCAATCTCGGCAAGTTCATTACTGCCCCACACAGCCCCCCCAGCTTCTAGAATCAATTTCTGCTAGTTTTCATGACTTTTAATGATTAAACTTTGAAATATCTGCAATTTTTAGAACCTTAGGATAAAAAGTCTTTAGCAGTAATAATTACTGAAACCATTCAATTTTCTTTAACTAATTAAATTCATAGTGTAACCTTTCAGAGCCCGTAACTTTTTCAGATTTTATCGGAAAATGGGTTTTGAAAAATTCTAACCCTAGTAAAGCTTTCGTTACGGTTCCAAAAATACCAATATTTGCCATAGTTGGATCATTCTACAGTGTTTTCTTAACAACCAAGTTAATTTGATCAGGCTTTGTATAATTTCTAAGGTTTCAGAAATTGGAAACCCTACAGTTTCCCATAAACCTTGTGGCCATGGCTCTTCCACTTTTAGAATTGGCATCATTACTTTTGACTTAAGCAAAGGTCATTGTGTAGAGCATATGCATTGAAACGTAGCAGGTTATGTAGAAATATCCACTCACTAGCCATCGAAACTTGAGCAGGGACAAGAGTAGGTAGCCGAGAAGAAGTGGTGCACATTTCCCCCTGGAAAGACATTCCCCTTTGCCAAAGATCTTTCTATGGCTACATCACCTCAGTTTCGTTGTGGTTGCACATGGGACATAATTTGAATGTTTTAGAAATCATTTTTTTCCAAAATGACATAAAATGTGTCCAAAAAAGGCAGCAACATGTATGACCTTATACTCTACTTGGCAGATCATGCAAACATTCAAGCATGTACAAAAGAAGGGCAACAACATTTGAAGCTGATACAAAAATAAATAAATACAATTGATCCATCTTGAAAACATATACTAGAGACACAAGTCTTGGATCACATCCTAGAGTTGTTTCATGCTTATCTTGTACCATGCCAATGACATCATTAAATGTGTTGTCCTTGCCTCCATTTATTATACATCACAGGCTAGGAGGATCTACCTAGCTCCAAAAACCCAAACTTGGATACAAGTACAAGCTAAAAATTTGCATGCTCACATGGGAAAACACACCCAATGGTACAAGAAATCTAAGTACTAATCTACACAAGGCTCTCATACAAACACATCTTTCTCTCGTACAAGTACATCTTTTGCTCAAACTTTAGCTTTTTCCTCCTTTTACAAATGGCACGAGTTTAAGGAGTAGCCTTCCCCTCCTCTTTTTCCTCAACCTTAGGTGTCTCCCTTGCTCAACACACGTAGATCTAGGTCGCAATCCTCTTAATTCCTTCCCAACTAGAATGTAAGATAAATTGCCTTTCATTGGGGCACGACAGAATCCATGCTCACAATTTCTATTCTTGTTAAAGTTGTCCTTTGATTGGGTATCTACACCATGATTTTCACCCAAATCATCAACATTTTGCAAATTCAATCCATTCAAAGCCCCATCATATTTTCATTTGTTTTTTTGTTTTCTAGAGTACCTAGAGTTTGTTTAGTCTTTTTAGGCTTAGGTAGGCGGATGCAAGGACTGGACATAACCGACATTCCAAACTTTGAGCTTCATGACGCCTTGAAGGATCCCCTTGGCTCCGCGGCTCCTGACTAGTAATAGCTTCTATAAATGTTAGAGGACAACGTTATCTTTAATTGAATCAATCAGACAACATGGAGCTTCTTTAAATGCTTTTACAATGCTAGTTCTTGCTTTCTCTACCAAATTTTTGTGCTCAAGGTGCCTAAATTTCAAGTGGGCACCAACAAGAGTAGCAAAGTAATAAGGTTCCAAAAGGTAATGAGCTTACAAGATACCCATCAAATTGTCACATCGTAAACCATTCAAAAAAAATTATGTAAAGCATCAATTCCACCTCCATACTTCATGAAAATCTTGAAATCTCTTTTTGATGGAAATTAGTGGCATACAAAAGCAGCATGCATTCTTGAAGACTAGGTAAAAAATTTGGTACTTCTTACGTATTCGGTACCCTTTTATAAATAGGTTTTCCCTATCCATAATAAATTTCCTAACTTTTGTTACTTATACACCTAAACTATATATTAGTGTAGCTACAAGATGGTCTAGAAAACTAAAATAAGACATTCCAAGTTACCTAGCATGTTAACCTGTAGAGCAAGACCCTCATGAAGTACAAGCATGACAACTTTGACATTGGGTCATCTTTGTGGGCATGGTTTAAAAAGCATTAAGTGGTTGATTGCTGTAATTGACTACTGTAGAATCTTTAATATAGCAAATACAACTCACAAATAAATTCTTCATGGATTAGCATAATCAGTACTTGCAAAGACCAACATAATAAAAAAATAGTCTAGCTTGAAATGAGTACTATAACTACCTTTGGTGATAGAATGATAAACTAACTTAGTCTCTCCGTGGAATAGTTGTTTGACAACATTGGATTGATTTTTGTCTAAGACCTTCCTCCATATGCTATCCATGGGAATATTTGTACAGGCTTGCCTTTCATCAAAGTTGTTCAAGGGGAGAAAGATTGCCAACCAAACATGGACCCAAATTTTGAATGCTTTGGCTATGTCCTCTCTTGTGATCCCCTCTCTAAGCTCTCTCACTCATTTGAGGACTATAATGGGACTCCCACTCACATCACCCTCCAACGTTTCCTTTTTTGTTAGTGTCAAAGAAATTCACAAGGCTTTGCACAATACAGGTAACAAGTATAGAAGGCGCTATAGTGGAAGGATTTGTTTGAGAGGATTGCAAGAATGTAGAAGTTAACCATGAGGTTCTATTTGTGCAAGACCTGAGCTACCTTTTTGCATCAAAAATTATTTTCAAATCTTGCCAAAATCCCTAACCGCAATGGGAAAAATTCATGTTAGAATATATATCAATAGAAAACATAAGGAAGCAATGCTTAATGAAGAGAGCTACAACATCCTCTATGTTAACCCGTTCAAACAAAGAAAACTTCTAGAGCCTTGAAACTATATCAAAGTCTTTGATAATTGAGAACAGGAACTTTTGACACGAAGAAAGAGCCATGCAAGACAACTGCTCTGCATCGATTGCAATGAGAATGAAAACAACATCCACTATCCAGATATGGTACTCATCGATGATGAACAATTTATATCAAGAAGAGGGTGGAAGAGATAAGTGATTTGGAAGAAGGTTCCTATTGTCGATCCCATTTTTTATGGAGCATCAACTTCCCTTACGCAAATATTTTTTCTTCATAAAAAAAGGAACATTCCTTGCATGTTCTTCAAGACAAGAAATTCAATGTAGTGGTGAAAATCCATATTACACAGGTATTAACTATTCCCCTTGGACTTTGGAGCAGGTACATTGGAGCAATTTTGATAGAGGCTAGGGGAGCTCTATTTTTCACATCCTTCAACATCACACGGCTTTGCCATACATGTTTAAGACACTAGGAAAAATTACTCATAAATAGAACTCGCTTATTCGGTCATGCAAAAGGGAAGGTCCAGTATGAAAAAATTGAAGCCCGTAGACGTTAGTCAACACTTTGCCCTTCAACCACCGAAGATACGTATTTTATAACTGTTTGTCCAATCAATGAATGTAGAGGCTTTGCTTTGTATTCTCAAAGCTGCTGCTTAGCGCTAATTGCTTCGTATCCCTACTATTCTCAGTCATAACATAGAGTACAAAAAAAAAAAAAAAAGTGCGGGGAAAATAAAAAGACATCATGGACACCTTAGGCATTACTTCACTATTGCCCTTTTCTTCAGCTAAACGGGCATATCCCTAATTGCGGATGTTTCCGATAGTCATCTTATTTCTATGTTTGATAATATCAAAGTCATCTATGGTATTAGCCACTACCCTTGTGTCAAATGGTGTTTCTAGCTCTATGTAAGCAGGCATTGTAGCAACGACCCAATTGCAACCCACAAATTGTCAATCCATGGATCGGCAACCCGGCTAGCGCTTGGAGGCACGAGCATCATAGGATGCATCAGAATAGAGGATTCAAGGGATCCTTCTACCTATCATAGAGAGAAGCCTCTAATCAACCACACATTCCTACTTACTAATCACTTTGCACACAATCATGTGATTGAAATTAACCTCTCACATCAATCACCCTAATCACAACTCCTAATCACACAACAACACAAGCATGCAATTAACATACCTACTTTGCATTAGTGTGGCCATTCCGGTCTAGCCACTCAATGCTACTATGTATGCGCACACACTAATCACACACCTTGTAGAGAAAGAGAAAGAGAGGGAAGGCATAGCCTTCACACACCATGGCCAATGGTGTGGATAGAAGAGATTGACTCAAAAAGGGATTAGAGATCTAACATCACACTAATACAATCTCATTTTACATAATCTAAACAAAGAAGACTAATAAGAAAGAAAGTGCAATTGATTATTAGAAATCAAGAGCTACATGGGCATGGAAAGCCCATGAGCCTCATGACCATCCACTCTACAAAGGAGAGAGCTCACCCGAGAATGACTTCTCATTTAGCATAGGACTCTTTTATAGTTTTAAGCTTAAATCCCTTCAACTATGGAATAAAGTTGAGCCCTTTAGCCTAATCTTATACAATCTCCTAAATGAGCCCAAGGCTTTATACAATGAATAGAAAATATTGTGCACAATAGCACATCCCTAGCTTGGTGCATAATCGGTGTAGCATGTGTTAGCCACTGCTAACACTCTAGTCTCATGTGATCATTCATTTGGTTTCTTTGTGCTCAAAGTTTCCTCCCTTTTGTGGATTAAAACATCATGTTTAGGGATTTTTAGTTTCTCTGGCTCCAATAGAACGTGAGATCCCTCTATGAACCGTTTTTACATTTCAAGTCTCTGTTTCTTAACCTCAGGATTTGGATATGTCATCCATCATTGCTATAGAGTTTTGTAGGTCTTCAATATAGCCTCAAATGCTTGCAGCATAATGTTTAATGGCTCTATGACTTTGTCTATCAGCACTGATCCCCTCAACGATATCTTAAATTATTTTTCTTTCTTCATTTGTTTCTTGTTTTCCTTTTCTTGGTTGAGTTGCTCTTTGGTTTTTTGTAGCTCACTTTCTAAGGTGGTCTTCTCTTTTAGCCTTTTTTATTTCATTTTGTCTGGTTTTGCCTTCCACGATTTTCTTTGATTCCTCATCGATGTGCTATCAATTTTTGTCTGGACAGATAGTTTGTGATCCTCCTCACATGTTTGTCTTTAGTAGCTTCTTGAGCTTGAGCTCTTGTCATCGCATTTATAGAAACCGTGGGTTCTACCTCATATTCACTTGAAGAAGGTAGAACTTCTACAATGTTCATTGTTGCTTTCCCTTTGTTATTAGAATTTTTGGGATAGCCCGAAAGAACATGAGTGATTGCATATTCATCACAGAATCCAAAAATCTCTTTACATTCACACTTGTGTGGAGAACTCCTTGCCCAATGATTGTATCCACACTCGTAGCATGGTCCTACTTATTGTGTAGCTTGTAGTGTAGTCTATGGTTGTTCTTGCCTGGTAAGAATGGTCTTTGATCCATACTCTTGATTGGCTATGAATATTAAGGTGTTCTTGTTCATGAAATAATGATTTTTCATGGGTTGTGGCACATAGGATGGTTGTGGGGTCTCAACGCTCGGCACAATCCTATTCTGACCCATTGGAAATCTTGGAGGTGGCAATTGATGCCTAGTTTGAGGTTCATAAGGTCTCTATCCAAAGTCTAGGCCGAATCATTGTGCTAGTTCTTTTGCTAGCTCATCTAGATTGGGCATTGGTGAGGTTGAGCAACTTGTATCATGTTAGTTTCACTAGAAGACAAGGAGACATTGCTTGTCATATTTTTTGCATCGTCTTTAATCTCACCATAAGCGTTGTAGTTGTCCACAAAGTACAAAGCTTCTTTCGTGACTTGCTCAAATGTGGTACATCCTTTCAAGTGTAGGTATTTTTTGAGAGTTTTGTTTTTTAAGCCCTCTATAAAGAGAACTTACAATCTTTCCTCTTGCAGTAACCCTCATGCGCAACATCTCTCAGGGCATTGTTTGGATCAAAGCAATGCTTCTTTCACCTTTTTGTTCTCTCTTTGTTTGAAAGTGTAGATTTGGGACACAGTATTGTGCTTGATTCCCCTTTTAGAGAACTCCTCTGAAAAGTCTTGCAAGAGTTGCTCAACGTTTGAAAAAGCCTTTATGTTCAATGTCTAGAATCAAGTCAATGCTATCCCTTCCAAGGTTAAGCCAAATCCCTCATATTGTGTATGGAAGTCAGATACTTGTTCATCCCTTAACACTTGTTATATAGTGACACATGTGCGTACGGATCCCCTGACCCATTGTACTTTGTCTTGACACATTTGGCCACTTGAGATGGTCTCATTTGTTGTGGTTCATTTACAAATCTGACCAATTCAATGTCTCTTGCAAAGAAGTCTCTTGCTATCTCATCTCGTCTTGGAAAAAATCCCAGTGGAATCCTTTCTGATATATGCTATGGTATTGTTTTGCAAATCTATGCTCAAATCCTTGTGTTTTGGGCTCAAACATCACTAGTGCACTCACAGTCGGCTAAAAGTATGTAGAGATTGGAGTAACTTTGTATGTATATCTTTCTAGGTCAATTGGATAAACAAGTTCATACTCTTGTCCATACTTAGCTACGATCAAAACTTGCACTCCTTGGGTATCTGTATATGTAAATGCATAGAGGTTCTTATGGTCTGTCAACTCTCAGCATTGGGTTCTACACACTTGTAGAAGTTATGTTGATCCTCATTTGTGAACATATACAATCTCTCATGAGTGTTATCTATTAGAAATATCATGGCTTTGTTGGTTTTGATGAATCTCAAGATGGGTTTTTTTAATTAGCGGGTGCTTATCCTCTAGGTCTTTATCAATTTTTACTCTCGTACTTCCAAGCATGCGCATTTGAGTTGAGGTGTATAGTGGCTATTGTGGTTCCCAATGAGGTGTATAATCACTTGGCAAATATCCATGAGCCATGCCTTCAGGTGTGGAGTTATACGTTTGATACATCTCGATGTTCCCTCTCAATGCCACTATCAAAGGTGTTGCAAAATTTCTTATGGTTTTCATATCTCTGAGTTGAGTAGAAAACCTTGGTTGTGGATGATTTATTATGGTTAAGGCTCACTCAATAATCTTAAGATAGTCTTTGATAAGCATACCTTGGCTTAGTACAACTTATCCTCTTTTGTACTCGGTCAGGTCTCTTCAAAGGTCAGATCTTTGTGATCCTTTGGTCTATGGAAACTGGTTTTGGGTACCCTAAAAGTTTGAAATTAGGAAACATCAAAAATATTGTATTTGAAATTTTGTCTTTGGTGTGTTTTATTTCCCGTAAACTTTTATCTTGGCTTTACCTGACTCAATTTGAGTTGTGTAGCAAAAGTTAGAGCAATATTGGTGAAATATACTTGAACATCACTCAAAACAGTCTCAAGACCAGGATACAGGAACTTTTACTTCAAAAGCTCTCCAAACATGGATCCTGATCCATGTACCTTTCCCATCCACATGTTATTTCTAGCATATTCCCAAAGTTTCATCTCATTTGGACATCAAAACCCAAGTAACAATCCCAAAATTGTCCAAGTACTCCGTGAAAGTGCAAAATTATGCTAATCCTAGTGGAACCAAGAAAACTCAATTTAGCATCCAAACATGGATTGCGATCCATGTACCCATGGTGCCAGCTTAACCTGAAATTTTCCAAGATTGTAGTGTAGATATATGAAAACATATCCCCAAGTCCAATTTTGGATCAAAAGGCATCAAAACAGCAGACATACTTGAAACCATAGATCATACCTAGGGTTGGGCATTTGACCTATAAAAACAATACCAAATCCAAAAAGATTTGAGATATAGCTTGTAGACATACAGTTTAACAAGTCCTCAAGAGATCAAGTCTAGGTGACATGGATCACAATCCATGTTCCCTACCCTAAAAAATTGGTACAGAGCCTATAGCTGGCTGCCTAGCTATTGTCAAAATTTGATAGGGGAGAGGTACATGGTTTGCGATACATGTACATCTTCATAATGGGAGTATGTGACTTGATGAGCCTATAGATATACTTGAGTACATTTCATATCTCAATTTTGAGCTGAAAATACCCTTTAAAGACCAAGATACCCCAAACTTGAACCATTAATAGATGAAGGTATTCCTCTGTCTATTTTAGCAGTTTTTGGCTATCTTCTATTTCAGGCCCTTTTGGACACATTTTTCAATTCTTTTTGCAATGGTGTCTTTGGAAAATGCGTCTCTCTAAGTTCATCTATAGACTAGAGAAGTCTCTATCAAATTTCTCAGATGAGGTACATGGATCGTGATCCATGTTCCATCACTTTTAAACTTGGGATTTGGCGAGCTAATAGATTATGATGTTTGTATCCTATCTCCAAAAATCTTTTTGAATTTGGATCAATTTTGTTCAATCAAAAGCAAAATCTTGGGTCTGCTTTGACGGTTTTTTTTATTTTGGCTCTTTTGATCACTTTTTTATATTTGTTTTGCAAATGTCTCTTTTGGAAAAAGTGTTTGTCTAAGTCTCAACTATTCATTGCTCAATTTCCAATCAAAATCTATGATGAGGTACATGGATCGCGATCCATGTTTATCCTTATTTTGACATGAAACTTGATCAGCTTATAGTCCTTGCTATTTGGAAGCTATTCCCCAAATCTTTTTGGATTTGGATCACGAAAAGTTAAATTTTCTTAAATTTTGGTCAAATCAACTAGCTTTTGATGTTTTTTTTCAATTTCCCTCTTTTGAGTGTCTTGGACTTCAATTTGATTCAAAACTTTGGTATTGGTTGTTTGAAGACAATATCTATCAATTGGTCCCAATTTTGCTCGGTTATGTCTCAGGGGTAGATAAATCATGATACATATTCCACCACAGATGAATTTGCAATTTTCATAGTTTCTAAACACTAATTTTCTCTAACTGGTCCACTTGGTCTTTTGTGATTTGGATCCCAGAATCTCAAGATATGCCCAATTTTGTGTTTGAAACCCGTGTTTCTACATTTTTTGCCAGTTTTGATGTGATTTTTGAGATATTCTTGCAACCAGACTTTCTCAGAGAAATGTTCTACTGATACAGAGTGTCACTAGTAATTTTTTGTAAAAATGGCCTCTGAGGTACATGGATCGCGATCCATGTTTGACCATAGAATTGGATGAAACTTATTACATTGATTCTGGTAAGTTTATTGAGGCCCTTGGGCACCAAATTTTTGAATTTGGATAAGCTTTTAGCTTCTTACTATCAAAATTTCTAAATTTCAAAGTTTTGGTCTCTTTTACCAAAATATGGTCTTCAACCCTTTTTACCATGATCTTTTCAGGCCAATTTGATGGTGATGGTTTCTACTTACCCTATTGCTATGTGCTAGAAAGAAATTTGAAACAAGAATGAACAAAATAAATGCAAACAAGAGTCATAACAAAAAATGGTACAACATTCTAAAAGTAATGAGAAAATCAAAGAACTAAATGCTTTTGGCTATTTCACTCACAACTCTCTTTACCTCTCGAGGATAGATCTAGCAAGTCCCCGACTTCTAAACTCTATCAACCCATGTTTAGCTACTTTACTGCTAGTGTAAATGGAATGGAAAGACTAATCTCTGGGAAACAAAAGTCAAAATGCATACTAGGTCACTCACTATCTAAGGATCATTCCTCGGCAAAACAGTGCCAATGTTAGCAAGTTGTCGTGATGGATATCTGTAGCATAGCTATCTCGCACTAACATAATCATATCAATACTCAAAGGAGTGACTCAGATGGGGCACGAAGACTCTTTGAGGATGTCAACCTCAAGAAGTGAACCTAACAAGCAAACACATCAACTCAACAAGCAAATCACCAACTCCCAGATCGAAAAATCTATCTATGTCCTTTCTCAGCATTCTCAATCATCATGTCATTTCATTAACTAAACAAACTCAAAACATCACAAAAATTTAAGGGAAGCTATATTAGGTCTAAGGGGACATGTCTAAAAAGTCCAGTTGCATTCTGACAAGGTACCAAATCACGATCCATCATGTACAAGGTCACAAAAATTGCAACAAAACACTTCCAACAAGTCTCCCTAAGGTCTAATAACACTCTCCTATGGTCAAAACATTAAAAAAAATTGATTTTAAGTACTCAAAATTGAAGAGTAGTCTTGTAGACATTGACAAGGAGGCTTGAAAGTGTTTCACCTCTATAGCATAGCTTGCTTGTAGCTTGGAATGGATACTCACTCACCCAAATCGTAGAGGAAACTCACCCAAATAGGTCCTTCTTCACTCGAATCAAGAGGCAACTTGTGGGAATTACAAGCTCCCGCCAACCCAACAAGATGCGTGTAGAGAGTCGGTGACGATGAGGCTTGGGATCATAGCAGACGCCAACCATGCCGATGTGTTAACTGAGTCGACGTCAGTTAACAAGAGCTGCTAAAGATCAAACCCTTATGAATGCACATCAAAGATGAATATGAATAATCAATGAAGATTGAAGTTACACATTTTTCACATTTTCCAAAATGGCCATGTATTGTAATTTCCCAATTTATAGCCAGTGTGATAATTGTAACGTGTTACGGGCTCAATGAGAGTTCTAAGATGTAAAGAATAGGTTAGTTAGTGTGACTAGGGTGTAGATATAGTAAGTTGTGGAGCCTCAAAGATCTTGGACGTCCGGACATTACACATTTTAAACCTTGGCTAAGGTATAAGAGCCATTTTTGTAATTTTGGATCTAAGTTTTGTGGATAATAAACAGTAAAACGTTGTTGCATCAGCTCAATGACTGTCTAATGTTTCTTTAATCTCTTATCTCTCTTGCGTACGGTATTGCATTGTTGTTCTGATCTACCAATGCGTTTGCAGGTGCAAGATTTCTCTTTTAATGTAAGTTTCTCGCGATAAAGTGTACTTTTAGTCATGCCCGTCTACGAGCTATTTTTTCCCTATACACAATACACGCACTAAAACTCGATTTAGAGATAGATAGAGCATGTCTAGAGGAAGATATAGAGCCCTTCTGGGATCGAAATCGACAACCCTAAAATAGGTTGTTTATCTTATGTGCGATTTTTTCCAAGTGTCAGAAATGGCATTTCAGCAGATGAGAGTGTAGAGGATACCCTGCCCATGATAGGTATTAAGTTCATTCCATTTGGAGATCTGTAGCTACACAAATTCATCCGATCAAGCTTGCAGGAGTAACATAGACTTGGGATTTTCGAGAGATTGGCTATCTCTTGTAGCCTCCATGCACTAGTTAGGTCAGCTACGTCCCATGGATTGACATTTTATGTCTCTGGTTCTCGCTTTTCTAGTATCGATATGGTGAGGCTTGGTAGTCAGTTGACATTTTGGCGTTGTTGCTGGGGACAAGGCAACGTAGAATAGGGAAAAACCCAAAGCATTCACTTGAATTTCCAATACTTCCTCTAGTTTTGGCTAGAGTAACACATTTTCTGACTTTATCACACGGTTGAGAGGTGCTTGAGAGTAGAGATACTCGGTAGGGACCTTAGGAGCATTAGTATAGTAGGGCGGACTAGGTATAGGATCCTTGAGACTGGCTAGTGATCGATAAGGGTATTACTTAAGTAGAAAGTAGAAATTTCAGACTGAAAGTTGTATTTTCCACTTTTTCCACTCTTTTTCATGTTCAATAGGAGTAGGGTAAGTAGAAACCATTAGGATTGCATTTGATACAAGGTGTACAAGAGGAAACCAAACAAAAAAAAACAATTTTATCTTTGGCACGCCTAATATAGACAGAGGGTTTCTGGGACTAATTTTGGCAAACTGAACTGGTAAGGTGGTAGATCAACTTGAATAGACTACTCCCCTTGATTTTGAAAACATTTGGATCACTAGAATACTTGGTCAAGACCAAAACTAGAAAAAATCGCAGACTTCAGAGAAAATTACCAAGGAAAAGTCAAATGTGACCAAATTTTGAAACCAGGGTGTGGATGAATCCTAAAACTTGTGGGAAAATCAATCTGTGAAGTAAAAATTGAAAAAGCTCAAATTCTGGTAGAATTTTATCTTATGCGCGCCAAGAATAAATTTCTCACCAGAGGGGGTATTTTGCAAATTTTCAACTCACAAGGTTTATTTAGACCATAATACAACTCTTGGGAAAATTTGAACAAGTTAGGAGTTGTGCAAGGGTAAAAACACCAAGAAAACTAGAAACCTTGGACACAAGACCAAAAAGGGAGACAAAACACTGGTAAACTCTCTAAACTTTTTGAAACTCATTGAATAATCTTGAAATCACATGTACAAACCTATACACGTCACATTGGGCAAAAACAAGCTGAAATAGATAAAATTTATCTTAGGCGCACCGAAGATAAATCTCTCACTAAGAGGGTCATTTTGAGAAATTGAAACTGGGGATATCTTTGTTATGCTCTGTATACCCCATCCAAGATATCAAAGTTGAAATTCTAGAGACTTTTGTCTTATGCATGTCGAAGATAATTTTTTTACCAGAAGGGTAATTTTCTTGATTTGACACCAAGATTGCTCGTGAAAACCCAAGAAAATCACCTTTGGAAAAAAAATCACTTGAAGTAGTGAAAATTTATCTTGTGCGCGTCGAAGGTGAATTTTTCACTAGAAAGTTGATTCCTTGATTTTGACACCAGGTTTAGCTTTGTCTTATCATAATAACCCTATTCAAGTGGTCAAATTCAAATTTTGGAGAATTTTATCTTAGGCACACATAAGATAAATTTTTCACTAGAAAGGTGATTTTTTTATTTTGACATTGGGATTAGCTTTGTCTTATCTTAAGAACCATATTCGAGTTGTCAAAGTTCAAAATCTGAAGAATTTATCTTAGGCTGGGTTCACATCGAGGCGGCGGAAAACATGACACTTTATGAGCTCTTTCAGGTGGAAAAGCTTGCAAACGTTCTCTTCCACCGGTCATGTGTTCACATTGTTGGCGGAGCAAAATGTGAGGCAATTTTCTACCACCGTCTTATGTGAACGCCGGGAGGCGGCGGAAGAGAGAGAAGGAGGCAAGTCTGTACAAAAGGGTGGGAGGTTTAAATTTAATGTGATTGGTGCCAACATGGCACTTTTTGCCAAGGTGGATGGTGGAAGAAAGAACTTCCAAGGCAGAGGGGGGGGTCGGAACAAATCCCCTTTTTCTCTTCCACGATGTGGCACTCTCCATCTCACTTTTCCATCGCCCTATGTGAACAGCAAAGTCCACATGGCACCTTCTTGTTGGTTTACAAGCTTTTCCAACTCCTTCCGCCGCCTTATTTGAACCCAGTCTTAGGTGCACATAAGATCAATTCTCTACTAGAAAGGTGATTTCTTGATTTTGACACCAGAGTTAGCTTTGTCTTATCATAGGAACCCTATTTAAATGGTCAAAGTACAAATTTGAAGAATTCTATCTTATGTGCTCATAAGATAAATTTTCTACCAGAAAGGTGAATTTGGCAAAATTTCCAGACATAGCTTCCATTGAAAGTTATAGAGCTCTTGAGCAAATTTGAACAGCTTTGAAGCTCTGTAAAGACTTGAAACACCAAAACAGATGGAAACCTTCAAGATGGGACAAAAAGGGATGGTAAATCACTCACATATAGTTCAAACTTTGTGAAACTCAGTGGAGAGACTTGAAACTACATCTAAAAACCTAGGAAAATTACTAGGGCAAAAATCTCTTGAAATAGTAAAATTTTAAATTTGGTGCTCCGAAGATAGAAATTTTATTGTTGGGGCTCCAAAGATAGCTTGTTATCACCAAGGGTACATGTGATTGTAGATCAATTCGTTTCAAATTCTAATGCATTAGATCTAGAATTGCCCAACTCTTGTGTCTAGAAAGCATTCAACTACCAGAACTTCTTTGGCACAAGCAATCTTTTCAACTTGAGGAGGAGGAATTTAACCATGCAACAAAAGAATTTATGAGGAGAAAGCTTTACAAACCGGCACAACATGAACTCGAGTCGAGCCAAGAGTTCAAGCGGACCAGAGCTAGTCAATGGTAGTAGAAAAGGCACAAATGCAATAGAACAAGTTTTACAGTTCTATGGCTACAATGGAGATAAAGCCTTGTAAACAGATTCAGAAGGCCATACATATCTTATGAGTAGCACAAGAGCCACGATACTATTTATAAGAGTGAAGCCAGATGCAAAAAACTCCCAGATGTTCACAAACTTTAGTGGAGCCAAGTATTGCAAGCTCAAAGATGAAGTGCAGATAGATGTGCAAAAAATTGATCCAAGTGGTTATCCAGACATCTTCATAAGTCAGCAAACCGTACGCTTGGGGCATATGAAATCACGATCACTGTACATGGATTACAATGGTCAGATCTATAGTCAAGAGCCAGACATGGAACATCCAACAGACCAACCAATAGAAACCAATTTATTTGGAGAACTAGTTCAAAGGCAGTATAAAGGACAAGATGGAGCAGTCTACACCTTGATGCTTAGTGTTCTAAAAGAAGAAGCTAGCAACTTGGCTAGTACAAAAGCAAAGACTTTTCAGCAAGAGCTTACGATGGACAAACCAATTGAAATAACAGTAGTCATGGTGTATTGTTCAGATTGTGGAAGAAAAGGTATTTTCTAGAGGATTGTCCAAAAGATCGAGCCAACAGGGACACGGCAACTGCAAAGCAAATTGGAAATGCAAATTTTGAGGTAAGTCCATCCATTAGAAGCATTCGTAAAAGCACCACAAGTTGAGAAGCTGCATGAAGATGCACAAGCACCTGAAAAGATTAAAATTGACTCTCTAAACAACAAATTCCTGCATCAATTTGGTCAAAGTGTTCAGATATCACCAAAGATTGAAACGAGTGTTAGGTTTGCAAGTGATTCTGCATCCACTACCACAAGTGTGCAATCATTCACAAGTCTAAAGGACACATCAAATAGAATGATGTTAGCATTGTATGGTACACATAATTCATATGCACACAATGTAGACCAAGAAGGGCAAGTGTACAAAAAGGATCAACCAGTGTTCGAATGGCCCACATACCACCTCATAAAAGTGTGCCCAGTGATAGATTGCGAAGGATGGTTCAATTTAGAGGATAGAATCTATTATAGCCCATCCTCCTAGAGCTAAGTGATATTAAACGAGTGAACCAAAAAATTTGTTCAGAGCCAAACTCTCCTCCATCGGAGATCAAGCTTCGACGTTGTGACCAAATGAGCATATACTTTGATCAAAACATCCATAGATATAGACAAGAGTCTAAAATCTATGATGCCTTGGGTCTTGAAAACAAAAAATCTCATATCATAGGAGACCCATGGGATACAAAATATCAAGGTGAAGATAGTGTCATCTACAGCTTGACTTGGGGAATCATACGTCATGTTTCATGGAGATACATAGGCAACTATGCATAAGGTTTACAGATGCCAAACATCAACAATGTACCCACAGTGTGCCTCCATTGTCCCAAAAGGTGAGACCAAACCAGAGCCAAACAATTTTGAACTCTCATTATGGACAACGCTTTAGTGATCATCCTAGGAAAGGGGGAGTTGTAAATTCATCAAAATCAACTCATCTACCAAGAAATTTAACACCAATTAGAAGCCCTAGAGCCTCTAACTAGCAGAACCCTTCAAAGCAAAAACCATTGAAATATCATATGGTTTTTGGAAGTCTCTAGTTGACCCAGATTCCCTCATAGTATGTAGACAAGTGCTTATATGAAGATCATCAAGGATAAAGGTTCCAATTGATCTCCACAAGTCAAAGTCAAAAATTGACGAGTCCAATAGTGTTCAAGCAACTGCATGCAACCAAGCTCACATATGCATATTGAGATGCAGATGGCAATGAATACCAGCAGGTTCATGACCTTGTACAAGCCCCTACAGATGCTAAACCTGAAGTTAAAGATTATCTCCAGATGATGCAAAGCCTCAAGCTACCGAAACAGGTGATAGAAAAGTCAAAATCAAAGGAAGCTAAAGTCGAGAAGGCCACACAAAAGTCACCACCAAAGTCTCCTTCGAAGAGACAGATTCTTCTAAAAAGTACAATGGATCTCTTAAGATCAGAGGTTACTCAGATGCAGGCTTATAATGCTCAACAATTGCAAGAAAAAGGTGCAACATTGCAGCCAACCGAGTCAACATCGATTGAAGAAAATGGTCAAAGCAAAGAAGATGCAGATAAAGCTCAACCAAAGGACACAACTATAGTAGAATCAGTCGATTCAAAAAGATATCCTGAGAAGATCAAGTGCAACATCACTGGTGAACATGAAGCAAAGCTCTCAAGTGAGGTAAAGCTAGATTTTCAGCTAGACAAGAACCTCATGTCTTTCGCACTTGGAAGAAATGTGGACAACCACAACTATAAGATGCTCCTCAATTTGTTAACATATTTGTAAACAAACGATCAGAATGATGGGGAACCATTTTCGCCACCATTCAAGTAGGTTCACAAACCATCATAACCTAATTTCATGTGATCACAGCAAAAGATATAACAGATAACATCATATTGGGAATGCCAATGGCCGAGAAGGTTCTTGAGATACGGAGTTCAAACATAATGCACTCTTCAAAAACAACGAAGAATGAAGACTAGAACTAGTCACCCGTGGACGACGACACAAATTCCTTGAGCAAAACTCAAATGGAGACCGATGCCAAAGTAGAGTTTATTGAAGATGATTCATCTCCAACCAAGAGAGCCTCAAGAGAACTTAAAGCAGATCGAGCAATAGCAAGTGCAGATCAAACAAAACAAAGAGCATCCATGAAAGCTATTGAGCAGAAAGAGCTACCAAGGCAAGAAGTAAAGAAGAACAAAATTGCAATCAACCATGAAGCAATAGGAAGTCCAGAGATCTGTCAGACATTGCCAGTTGATTCAACAGATAGAAGTCTTAATGGAAAACAAAGTCTCAAACCACCTTCAATACATACCAAGTTAGATCAAGATGAGACTATGGAAAAAGCAGGACATAAATCTTCAATAGAACCACCAAGGAGAATAACGATATCCTCAACAGTGAAAATGGAGTAGATGTCAGATGCAATGCTCTATTGGATAAAGAGGAAAAGTGTAATATGATTTCAAAGAATATCCAAAGAATACTCAAGATCACTCCAAGAAAAAAAATAGGACAGTAAAGCCATGCAAGGTAAGGCTACAAAAAACAAGAAGAAATGGTTGCTATTCTTAGTATCCAAAAGCATGAAGAGCATGTAAAGTTTCAAGTAAAGTCTTCAAAATACATGCTTGCAAATGTCATTATTTGCCATCAGTGGTTAGACCAACAAAAAAGAATACAAAGAAGAAACAATGCTATTGCTCTACTTTCCAAATAATAGCAAGCAACATATACAAGTACCATTAATGCTAGATTCAAAAAGTTGAAAAAATCACAACAATCAATGACAAATCTTGTAGACAAATGTAAAGCTAAAGTGGATCTTCCACCGACTAGCCCTAAAGGTGTGACAACATATGACTCTACATCAAAGAACCCTCATGGATCAGCTTCTTCTAGCAAGTCAGGCTTTCAAAACTTTGAGTCAATTGTTGACCCAATAGAAATCTCTAAGGAGACATCGAGAAAAGCAAAGGTATATCAGCCCAAGTACTCAAGAAAGAAAAAGAAAGTAAAGCAAGTGTTTGTTCAGAGCAGTTTAGTTAGAGTCAGTGATCCAGTGTGGATTGAAGATGAAAGATCAACACAGAAAGACAAACACATGGGATAAATAGCATCACAATGGAGCTTAAAAGAACAAGAGTACTATAGAAGTAATAGACAGCTATGGGTACCAAAATTGTAGGTAAGAGCATATGAAGTGAAATCAAGACCCTCCCAAGAAACAAGGCCCACTATGCTTCAATCTTGATAGTATTCCAGGATACCTAAGAAGCAAATTTACAAAAGGACAATAGCAAATACGACTACAGTCAACCATAACTCTCAAGAGGATACAAAACAGAGATGGATCTCAAAGAATCTTCCTCTTGGAGGACAAGGATTATACACAAGTTATATAAAGATTTGACTACCAGTCAACCAGAAGCCAACTGCAACGACACCAGACCTGTATGAAGATCTCAAGAGCTCAACAAGACCTAGAGTTGAGCAAAGGAGTACAAAGGAGTACAAAGATCATCAAAGATTTGGATTCCTAAGTCTTCCCATGATCCGAGTCAAACGTCAGATGAATACATTCAACAAAGGTCTACACAACATCAAAGACTCCTATCAACAAGTCTCATTGGACAACCAAACAACCAATGGAGTCTTTCAAATTAAAGAAGGACAACTCAACCAACAAAGCTACAACTTCAAAGAAAAAACAGGTATGGCAAAAGAAACCTTCAATGCCAACTTGGTCCTTCAATAATCCTCTTTTTGAGGATTCAAGCTTACTTTTACTTTAAAAAAAAATTGTAGTAAGCTCAAGAATGTAAAAAGTCAAGTCGCCAAGGTGCAAAAAACACTCTCGGGTTGCTAAGCCAAAAAATGAGCAAAGCGTTAGTCCCAAAGCTTCAAGTCATTTTAAACTATGTGCTAAGAGTCGTAGTTATTAGGCTTACACTCAAGCTGGAAGAGTTGAGCATATATAAGTTGTGTCGCTCATGCTGGATGAGATGAGCATAAGAGTCAAAGTCTATTATCTTGATCATGGTGGAGTAACATAATGTTTAGCACTCATGCACGATGCACACTAATATGACAGCACAGATCCTCGACAACAAAAACCCTTCCTAAAGTGGTGCCAACTTGTAAAGCCGTGTCATATGCTTTTAGAGCTACACCTTCTTTTTGAAGAACCCCTCAAAAATACTTCTTGCGCAATATATTGTTGACCATGCATTTCTGTGTATGCATATAGGATGTCCCACCATTGGACGTATGCATTAGACACTCTTTTTTGCTTCCACCTATGCACCTTGAGTGTACTACAGCAAGCAAACACATGTTTCATCGTGTCATCCACATATTTGCTACCCCTTTAATTCTATATCTCTTAGCATAATCTCTTTAGTATTTTATTAATGTTTCCCATGCTAATAAGTACTTCAATAATGAGAAAATCCCAAAGGCACTTTTTTCCACTGGTTTTTTCCCTTTGGTCATCCACGTATTAGACCCTAATTTAGAACCTCATCATTCTACTTCTCTTGTACATACTCTTAATAAGTAAACAACATCCTCTTGTCATTATGCTACTACAATGGAAAAATGCGACATCATCTCTCACATTAGAAACAAATTTGGACCAATGAAGATCCTACAATAGAATAAACCTCATCGACAAAGTCAATGACAATGAAGATAAGCACGCCATCAACAACCAATCACAAACCTTCCATACGCCCACGGACACTTCTCAACAGTGCCCAATGACGGGTACTAAAATCAGAAGGGAAAAATGTTAATTGAGCCAATGTCAGTTAACAAGAGCTGCTAAATACCAAAGCCTTATGAATGCACATCAAAGATGAATATGAAGAAGCAATGAAGATTGAAGTTACACATTTTTCACATTTTCCAAAATAGCCATGTATTGTAATTTCTTGATTTTATTTAGCCATTGTGATAATTGTAATGTGTTACGGGCTCAATCAGAGTTCCAAGATGTAAAGAATAAGTCAGTTAGTGTGCCTAGGTTGCAGATACAGTAGGTTGTGGAGCCTCAAAGGTCTTGGGCACCCAGACATCACACATTTTAAACCTTGGCTAAGGTATAAAATCTATTTTTTGTAACTTTGGACCTAAGTTTTGAATAATAAAGAGTAAACGTTGCTGCAGTAGCTCAACGACTGTCTACTACTTCTTCAATCTCTCGTCTCTCTCGCATATGATATTGCATTGTTGTTCTGAGCATACCAATACATTTGCAGGTGAACGCTCTTTCTTTTAATGTAAGTTTCTCGCGATAAAGTGTAATTTATTGTGCCCATCTATGAGCTATTTTTGTTCCCTATACATAATACACGCACTAAAACTGGATTTTGACCTTAAAGATACATAGAGCATGTCTAGAGGAAGCTATAGAGCCCTTTTGGGACCGAAATCAACAACCCTAAAATAGGTTTTTTACCTTATGCGTGATTTTCTCCAGGTGTCAGAAACAACATTTGAGCACATGAGAGTGTAGAGGATACCCTACCCATGCTAGGTATTAAGTTTCATTCCATTCGAAGACATGTAGCTACACAAATTCATCGGATCAAGCTTGCGATAGGGAAAGTAGCTTTAGGTATCTGACGCACACTTGAGACTTAGATAAGCAAGAGTGACATAGACTTGGGTTTTCCAAGACATTGGCTATCTCTTGTAGCCTCCATGCACTAGCCGGGTCAGCTACGTCCAACGGATTGACATTTTATATATGTGGTTCTCACTTTGCTAGCATCAATATGGTGAGGCTTGGCAGCCGGCCAACACGATGTGAAGGTCGTCCAAAGATAATCGAAGTTCAGCCAAAAAATAGAGATACTCATATCCTCTCACACTCAACTCGATTCCCAAATCTCTCCCACTCTTCCTTACACACTCAGCCCCAATGCCACACACACCCGCAGACTACGTAGAAAACGCCTCTATCTTCTTCACCAAAATACCATGACCATGGAAAAAAACTCAATCACAAAGCATCCAAGATGATCCCTAAACATCAAATTGATAGGAGAAAAGTATAAATCACTCTTCAAAGGTGGGGAAGAAGAGAAACAGCGTGACAAAAGGGTGCAAGAATACACACACACACACACACCACCATGAATCCTCTTGGTTTCCTCTCTTAGAGTAATGAAGTCTCTATTTTTTTACTTTAGCAAGCATCCCTCCTTTTTGTTTTCCATGGCATGCGAGCTAATGTGTCAAAAAATGTGAAATTTGGACCAAATTTCACTAAGTTTTTACCATTTTTAAGCCATTTTTAACCTATTTTTGCCTATAAAAAGCCATTTTCAATGGGGATTGGGACAAACGGTTACCAAAAATCACCAAATTTGTCACAGTGATTCCTCAAAGTATTTTAAAGCACTCCATTTCATAATCCATCACTAATCTAGATAAAATCTACAATGATATAGTCGAGATGCACGGGCGACTACATAGAACACGTTTTTGCGCATGAGAGAGCATTCTCAATCCCACTTGTTTTATTGAGACTCAAAAGCATACCTACATTATGTACAAGGAATTCTAGAAAACCATGATACCGCAAACAAGGGTCCAATCCCTCCAGGGGATATGTACATAATGATGATCGCACGCTTGAATATGTACATGACATATACATATGCGACTTCTTTCAACAAGTTGGCAAGCATCCATAAAATCTTGAGGTGTTTTCTTAGTCGCATAAAAACGCTTATCATAACTTGCTAACCCCCTAGTGTGCTAGATCATTCATGATCAGAAGTAGCAATTTCCAAGGCAAACAAAGAGAGCATATCATCCCCGGAAGTTACCTCTGCATGTAAAGTGACATTTGAGTTAGTATACTCTTCAAGAAATATATCATCTTTTACAATACTTTCATCATTCTTGGCACATACTTTTTGAGCTTGTATTCATTAACTCGAGATGAGTGCATGGTTCCATCCAAATCAACAAGCTTATAAGTTCCATTCTTGCACTTCTTTGCTACTATGAATAGTTTCTTTGAACCTTCTTTGTTGATCATGTTGATTTTTCTCATAATGCTTAAAAGCAAGAGTACGATCAAGTTGTAAACATTGTAAATGAAAAAGTCTCTCTTCAAGCATGTCCGGTGCCTCTTCATTCAAATTTATGAGCATCTTGATAAAAGGAATCTCAAATTCAATGGGCAACAATGCTTCCTTTCCAAACACCAAGTGAAATGTAGAAAATCATGTTCCTAATCTCACAGATGTTCTATAAGCCCACAAAGCACATCAAAGTTCAAGGTCCCACATTTTACTATGACTTTGAGTCATTTTGGTAAGTATCTTTCATTCATTCCATTGCATTGCGGATAATATGGAGTAGTGTACCTATGTTGTACCTTCAACTTCTCACTATATAGTCAATCAACTCTCCACCAAAGCCTGGACCATTATCAGCGAGCAATTCCATTGGTACACCAAACTTACAACATATATCCTCATACACAAATTTTCCAACATCCTTGCTAGTGATCTTCTTTACTACCTTTTCCTCTGTCCATCTTGACAAATAGTCAACTGCAGTAAGAATATAACATTTTCCTCTACCATTCATAAGCAATGTCCCTATTGCATGAAGGCCTCATTTCTCAAACACATCATAAGACAACATAATGTTGCAAAATTGAGCTTTGAGTACTCTCTTATCCATACATTGGCATGGTAAACGTAATTTGCACCAATGATGGACATCCTTTTGTATGCTTGGCCACACATACCCTTCTTGTAAGATCTTCTGTAAAGTTTTTTTCATTGCAAAGTGTCCACCACAAGATCCCTCATGGTTCTCTTCTAAAAATATATAAATCTCTTCCTTTTAAGGTACACGATGTAGAACCAAATCACTCCCTTTCATGAAAAGAACATCATCATGAAGCACATATTTACCAGCTTTTCTTACAAATGCACACTTATTTGGTGCTAAAATGTCTTGTGGTAGAAGACCTATCTGCAAAAACTCTTCTTCTTTTGACAAGGTTTCTCTTCCATGATACATAGCCTCATTAGCTTTAATGAAAAACACTTCAGTAATCATCTCCTATGTAGCATTATGAGCTTCTTGATTTTGGGACCTATCAACATGCATGATGCTCCAAGCTTCAAATTGTTTTAGCAATTGCTTCACTTGCAAACAAAGGCCCTTCAATTTTGGATTTTTGTTTTCCCACACTCCCAAAACTTGCTTAACCATTAGCAAGGCATCACCCCTTATTTATTCGTAAAACAATAGATTCCAAGTTGCAAACACATATTGAGGCAGTCCGGGGTGGGCAACAAGAAGAGTGGCCTCTAAGCACTCTTCTAGGCTCCCGTGCTGCTCCATTGGGTTGTGGTTGCAGAATACAACAAACACACACACAAACCCGCAACCTAACCCTACACAAATTTGGGGCACCACCTAGTTTTGGATAAGAACTAGGACGCGTAAAAAGAGAGAGAGAGAGAGAGAGAGAGAGAGAGAGAGAGAGAGAGAGAGAGATAGTGCTCGGGCTGCTTTGAAATGTATCGGCAATGATCAAGCAAACACAATTATATATGTAAGAAAGAGAGAGAAGGGGGAGGGGGTGCTTATTGCATTAATACCTTCTTACAAATCTGTCATGACCAATCAAAGTGAGATTAGTATTTGTTCAACATAGCTTGAGTAAATTACACCACAACACATCACAAGAAAAGCCATCCCAATCACTGTCTTAAGGCCAGGGGAGTCCTCTCCACCCTGTCGCCCTCTTACAGTATGTGGGATTTCTGGCTAAATTGATGACAACACCCAGAGACAAGCTATCAAGAACTTTTTTTTAAAAAACACCAAGACACTTACACATCATTGTTGTCCATTACTTCACGTTGGAAGAGAGACAAAGTATCCGAGCTTAGTCCAAATCCACCCTCCTTGATTCAGCAAATGTTGGGCTTACACTAGTAAGAGAAATGATAGATTTCCTACTCTCAATTGAATGATCATTCTCTCTCTTACAATGGCATAGAGTTCCCTTGCTAATCACCCCTATTACAACACATGCACATGCATAAGACAATGAGCTTCCACTCAAGAGATCCTTCTAGAGAGGTTGAGCTTGGCTTCTCAAGCTATAGCATAGTGCTCTTGCTTATGGCTCCCCCCCTTTTGTGCTAGCTACACCCTCCTTTTATAGCAATTTTGAGGGCTAGGGTTACTCCTCTAACCATGGTTGGGTTAGATTTTCAGCACTTATCTAATTTCTTTTGCTTGGAATTATCAAGAAGTTGGTGTGGATAGATGAAGAAGAGAGAGAGGAGAGAAGTGGAGGTGATAGGACTTTTCATAGTAGGTTAGTGTTAGTGAATTAGTAGAGTTAGTATTTTTATTGATTTACAAATGGAATTGGATATTTACAATGGGAGTATCCAAGTAGGATACAAATAAGGAAGAAAAAACTCTTATTAGGTAAGAAAATATGGATTTCTTACAATGTTGATGCTCCAAGTGTCTTGAGTAGGATCAATTTTGACGCTTGTTGACGGTCCACTAGCTTTGACGGTACGTTTTTTCTCCACTCTTGACCTTCCTTGGGAGCCAAGGTAAGTGAACATGAGTAATCAATCACCATGATGCTGTCTTTCAAGAGAAGAGGCTGAATTTTGTGGTTTTTTTTATAGATATGGGTAATATGGATGAGGAAAAATGAGACTAGGTGGTCAATTTTGGAATGGAAGTGTGTGTAGGAGACATGAGTTCACCATGGTTTCTCTTATTCTTCAAAGTTGAGAAGAAGGTGAGTAGGGTGCAGAGAGGAGTGGTGAGAGAGGTGGGGATGATGAGTGGAGAAGTGTGTGTGAAAGAGGAAAATGATAAAGTGGAAGAGGGAGTGTGGCTGCATAGCATGGGCAAACTGGGGTCCACCAATAAAATCATAGCTCATAGCTCGTAGCTCAAAAAAATTTGAAAAAATTTGAGGTAAAAGTTCAGTCCACGAGATACAACTTTTGTTTGTATCACCTTTTCAAATTCTGAGAGCAAGTGATCTTTAAAGATTCAGCAAAACCGACTGTTTTTTTTCCACTGCACAAAGTCCTTGTGGGGTCCTTCTTTGGATGATTCTTTTAAATACCTCCAAGAGTGAGCCCTCCATAGTGCATGCATGCATGCCACATACCCTTGACCTTATTTGGTAGGTCTATAATTGAAGATATTGTTGAGATCATGATATAAGTGAATAGTACAACTAAGAAAATCAAATATTGAGGGGTCTAAAAAAAATATGTACATGTCAAATATAAATAATGTAGGTGGAAAAATATAAAGGGGTCAAAATAAATCTCTCTCATTATAAGTCTACCATAAAAAGATGAATATTTTTGGTGGTCTAAAAATAGAGAATAAATGTAGGAAGGAAAAAATCACAATAGTGAAAAAATATACACATAAATAGAACTAGTTTTTTTGGAATTTTGTTGGGATGGAGTTACACCAAAAATAAGAGAAGCTTGCATGAAATTTTCCCATTCAAGTCTGTAAGCTGATAGTAACTTGAATTGAAAGCCTTTTTGACTATGTATGGCCCCTGCCATCTAGTTTCAAATTTGGCATCAAAACGATTATCGAGTCAATTGTCATACCTTAGCACCAGATCTCCTTCCTTGATGCCTTTGTCCTTTAGTTTCTTGTCGAGCTTTTCTTTCGCCTGCGTAGCTTTCCTCTTGTAGCACTCATATGCTGCTTCTCTTTTCCACTCAAGCTCAGCTAAGGTAAGAAGTCGATCCATCCATGCTTCTTGATCATCTTGTGCTACTTTGCCATGAAGTCGCATTGTTGGAATGTTGAGCTCAATTGGTTGTAAAGCCTGTTGACCATAGACCAAGTGAAATGGTGTAAACTCTGTGGCTTCCCTATATGTGGCACCATCCAAGAAGTCATCCCACAACTTTGTCTTGTTTCTCACCATCTTTCTAATGATGCCTGCAATGACACCATTAGCTTTTTCTACCATACCATTTGATTGGGGATAGTAGGGTGTACTATGACGATGTAGAATGTGAAGTTCTTCACAGACTTCTATGAGCAAGCCCTTTCTAAACCCTGGACCATTATCAGAAACAATCTCCAAAGGTGTGCCAAATCTACAACAAATGTGAGTGTAGACAAATTTCCTCACTGCCCTCTCATTTATCTTTGCCACACTTTGTGCTTCCACCCACCTAGTCATATAGTCTACAGCCACTAGAATGTAGAGTTTACCATTTTTTTGTCCTAGGCAGAGGACCCATAGCATCAATGCTCCACTTTTCAGAGGATCCATTTGCAAGTACTATTTGCCTCGGGCCATGCACCAACCTTCTATTTCCATTTATGTGACAATTGTGACAGCTTTTACACCAATGTTGAACATCCACATGCAAACTTGGCCAAACATACCCCGCAAGAAAAATATTCTTCACAGTGAGTTCCTGTGCAAAATGACCACCACACGCTTCCTCATGCAAACCTTCAAGAATGGCTGGAATCTCCTTGGTTGTCGGTATTCTCCTACAAACTTGATCTTTTCCCTTTTGGTAGAGGGCACCTTCAAAAAACAAATATGAACTCGCCTTCTTAATGAGCCTCCGCTTTTGAGCCTCTGTAAAGCCCTCTGGAAACTCGCCCTCTAAAATGTAGCTCACAATGGGAGCCAATGACTCCATCCCCTGGAACCTTGGTTGCTTTATCACTGTTGCTGCCATGATGACCTGCACTTCACTCTCAACACATGCAAGTGCTTTTTGTGCAAGTAAATCTGCATCTTCATTTTTTTTCCTAGGGATATGATATAGTTGCACTTCTTCAACTTGATTAAACAACCTACGAATGGCATAAACTTTTGTCCTTAGGTTTTCATTCTTGCATGCCCAAATGCCTAAAATCTGCTTCACAATGAGAAGTGCATCTCCCTTTACCATGAGACGTCATATACCTTGGCCAATGCACATCTTTAAACCGTGAAGTAGTGTGTCGTATTCTGCTTCATTGTTGCTAGTTGAACCTGGTACATTGACCTTCTCTTTCATGACCACCTCTCCACTTGGGTTGAGCAATACTAGCCCTCCCTCTGCTTTTCCTGTGGCTCGTCGAAAAGCTCCATCAAATAACAAGGTAAAAGCATTAGGAATACTTTTAGGTGGTGGCAATGGTAGGATCTTTACTTCGGGCACCTTTATTTCCCTCTCATGTACCTTATAAGTGAGAATCCCCGCTAATTGTGCACGCACACTATCTTCTACCTTGAAAGAGTATTGAAACTCTTGCAACTCCATAATCCACTTTGAGATCCTAGTACTAAGATTCACTTGAGATGACACCCAAGGGAACAAATTTTCTGCAGTGAGAATTACAAAAGGTTTTGGTAGCAAGTAGGATCTAAACTTTCTCACCGCAAACATGAGAGAAAGCATCATGAGTTCTGATTTTGTGTAGCCTCTCTCCAAGGCATTCATGACCCTACTAGCAAAGTAGATGGGTCGCATCTTGGTATTGTGGGGATCTTGTTGCAATAAAATTGCACCAATTGTTTCCTTCCCAACACTAGAACTAACAAAGAATGTGTACTCCCAACAAGGAGGCATGAGTGTTGGTAGCTCTGACAAAATGACTTTAATGTTACAAAATTACTCTTCAAGCTCATCAAACCATGCAAATTCTACTTGTTGTGTCAACTTTTGCAAAGGATGAAGCAACTCCGAAGCTAAGTGAATAAAGCGTGACATATACTTCACCTTTTGAATGAATGAGATGACCTCTTTGAGATTCTTGGGTGATGGGAGCTCAATAAGAGCCTTTGCCTTTGAAGGATCCACCTCAATGCCTTTATGGAAAACCTTGTGACCAAGCAAGATCACTTCATCCTCACCTATGTGACACTTGTCGGGGTTGAGTTGACCTCCCATGTCATAGAGCTTCTTTAAACCTTCTTCTACCCTTTGTAGATGCAATGATTTTGAGCTATAAATGCAAAAATCATCAATAAAAATCCTAATGGACTTTCCAAAGAATGCTTGAAACACCATGTTCATGAAGTGTTGAAAAGTTGCAGGAACATTTGTCAGGCCATATGGCATGACTCTAAAAGCATAACAACCCCAAGGAGTGATGAAGGTTGTTTTCAACTGATCTTCCAATGCGATACCTATTTGAAAGTAACCCGAGTAGCCATCACACACAGTGTACTTTTCATGACCAGCTACCTCATTTAGTATCTCATCCTGAAATGGGAGGGGAAAGTGATCTCTTTTTGTTGCCTCATTGAGTGGACGGTAATCCACACACACCCTCCACTTTCCGTTCTTCTTGGGAGTGACAACAACGGGAGAGACCCACTCTGAATTCTCCACTGGATAAATGAAACCTGCTACTAGAAGCTTTCTTACCTCCTTGAGTAAAGCCTGCTCCTTGATGACTCCTAGCCTTCGTAGCTTCTGAGCCTTGGGTGTGGCCTCTAGCTTCAACTCAATTTTGTGTTGAACAACATCTACTCCACGCACATCGGTGTAGTCTTTAGCAAAAAGCCTAGGAAATTTCCTTAACACACCTTTGAACTCCTCTCTTTCATCTTTTGTAAGTGTTGTAGATAACATACTTTCTAGCATTCTTTCATCTTCCACTTTTTGGTTTTCTTGGGAACCTACCTCTTCCAAACCTGGGCAAGAGGTCTCCTGGTTGTTTGGCTTAAACCTTACCCCCGTTACTTCGATGGAAGACTCCTCTTCAGTAATGATTCCGCTACTTTCTCCTTCTGAAGTGCTATCTGTCCAGCCTTCGTCCGTCTCACTTTGAGATGATGCTTCATGGAGCTCCTCTTGGTGTTGCTCCTTCATGTCAAATACAACCTTCTTATGATTGTCATTCCTGCAAATTAGCTTTCCACTCTCCCAATCTTTCAAAGCTCGCATTTTCATTAGCCATGGTCTTCCTAGGATAAATGGGTAACCACTTCCCTTGGTCGACATAACATAAAAATCCACCGCCTTCTTAATGTCAAAGGCCTCTACAAAGACATTTTTACAAATTCCTACACACCTAGCCTTGCTATTGTTTGCCATCTTGACTTTGATTTCAAGTGTCTCATGGATGTGCATTCCTAGTCTTTGCATGAGTCCCTCTGTCATGATGAAAATTTGTGCACCCCCATCCACTAGACCTTTCCTAACCAATCTCCCTTTGATGTAACAATCTAGCACAGGTGTAATGTCCTCGTTCATTTCAGCATGTGCAATTTTTACATCAGGCACACTCTCTTTTGCCTTTCTCCTAGTGCTAACTGCCTTTGTTAAATCCCTTCTAACTTGTGGACATAATGCAAGGAATTGAGGCCATGAAATATCAGGACCCTTACCTCGCATGTCTTCCAACAGGTTGTATGGAGCCATACAATGTCCAAGAGGGAAGTCTTGGAGATTGATACGACGTCGAGTCCTCTTAGCTTCCTTGGTCTCCTTTGCCTTCTTGCCTCGTCCATGGTCACTCTGTGATGTGACTCCTTCTTTCTCTTTACCTTTTCCTCGACCACGCTTAATGCCATTTGCTTCCATGTCAACCTCATTTGAATTTGTCACCTCTACCACATGCACATTTGGATCTGGCAAAGGCGGAACTCCCTCTACCCCTTATGGAGGTGGTCTTGGTCCATTTGGTCTTTGTAGAAGCCTTGGTTGTTGACCAGTTCCTTCACCTACATTCATCACTGGGAAATTCAAGTTAGGTCTCCCTGGCTCCCCACGGGGCCAAGGACAATTATACATCCCATGTCCAGACTCTCCGCAATTCCAACATTGCAAGACTCTCCTAGGTTGTGGATCTCGCTCTTCAGACTTCTTTGCTTGTCCCTTTGGACCTATAGCTTGTGCAAGGTGAATTGACAAGCTGCTTAAAGATTCATTTAACTTCTCAATCACTTCCGTTGTTACCTCAGGAAGCTCCTTAGATGTTGATGCTTGTGACTTACCTTTGGGTCTAAGACCTTCTATTGGAACCTCCCCCCTTAAGCACTTGAGTTTTCTATATTTCTTAGCAGCCCTAGTTTCAGCTGCATCAAAGGTAGCAGGTGCACCCGCCTCAACTTTTACCTTAAGGTCAGAAAAGAGTCCGGCTATGAACCTCTCCTTCTTGAGAAATTATGCACCATCACCAGGGTTAGCAACATTTCGTATCCATAGAGCCCAAAGATGTAGAAACTCTTGCTTGTACAAGTAGTAGTCATCTAAGTATTTTTGCTTATGAGAAACAATGTCTTGCCATAGTTTTTGAGTGTTTTGGGGATCAAAGAAGTATTTCTTGAAACGATTCAACACTTCCGTGTAATTCCCCTTAACTTCCTCAGGCAAAGAGTCAGAGCAAGTGCTAGCATCTTTCCTAAGGACTACCTCAAACATTTCTACACATTCCTGATCAGTTACTATCCTCTTGATACGGCAAGACATTTTGAAATTTGCTAAAAATAATTCTGCATCCTCCCCAGGCTCTCCAAAGAACAAAGGATAGCCACTCATTTGCCTAGTTGTATCCATGTTGCTGGTATTACTCAAAAATTTCTTTTTCTTTTTTATTTTTTGTGTTGCAAAATAAAATTTCAAAGTAGAATGAAAATGTAAACGTCAAAGCTTAGATCATAGCGAATCAATGGCAAAATTAATGGATTGACGAAAAACACGTTGAAATTGCAACTTTGTGCTAACTATTACATGCACATCTTGTCTAGCCAAAGGAATGAATGTACTATACAAGTCCTCTTGATTCATTAACCTAGCTAAAACAAGATAAACACATGTACATCAAAAGAGACATTATAGTCTACAAGTGGGAGTATAATAGGATTTAGAGATTGTAGAATATCTCTTAATGCTTCAGCACCAAAGAGGAATACAATACGTTGTTGGAAAAAAAAATTCTATCAATGCGAACATTTATCATAATTCCTTGCACCCAATGAAACTGATGAAATTGAATTACATGAGCAGGATTAGGAGGTGGTGGATTGTTCATGTAAACACAACTAGTTTTTGAAGACTTACCTTGTGTATGCTAACACAACCGCTCGGTCCTCAGTGGGGGCACCAATTTCAGGCGGTCCGTGGCGGGCAACAAGAAGAGTGACCTCTAAGCACTCTTCTAGGCTCTCGTGCTGCTCAATTGGGTTGGGGTTGGAAAACACAACAAACACACACACACACAAACCCGCAACCTAACCCTACACAAATTTGGGGCACCACCTAGTTTTGGATTCGAACTAGGACGCGTAAAGAGAGAGAGAGAGAGAGAGAGAGAGAGAGAGAGAGAGAGAGAGAGAGAGAGAGAGAGAGAGAGAGAGAGAGAGAGAGAGAGTGCTCGGGCTGCTTTGAAATGTATCGGCAATGATCAAGAAAATACAATTATATATGTAAGAAAGAGAGAGAAGGGGGAGGGGGTGCTTATTGCATTAATACCTTCTTACAAATCTGTCATGACCAATCAAAGTGAGATTAGTATTTGTTCAACATAGCTTGAGTAAATTACACCACAACACATCACAAGAAAAGCCACCCCAATCACTGTCTTAAGGCCGGGGAGTCCTCTCCACCCTGTCGCCCTCTTACAACATGTGGGATTTCTGGCTAAATTGATGACAACACCCAGAGACAAGCTATCAAGAACTTTTTTTAAAAAAACACCAAGACACTTACACATCATTGTTGTCCATTACTTCACGTTGGAAGAGAGACAAAGTATCCGAGCTTAGTCCAAATCCACCCTCCTTGATTCAGCAAATGTTGGGCTTACACTAGTAAGAGAAATGATAGATTTCCTACTCTCAATTGAATGATCATTCTCTCTCTTACAATGGCATAGAGTTCCCTTGCTAATCACCCGTATTACAACACATGCACATGCATAAGACAATGAGCTTCCACTCAAGAGCTCCTTCTAGAGAGGTTGAGCTTGGCTTCTCAAGCTATAGCATAGTGCTCTTGCTTATGGCTCCCCCCCTTTTGTGCTAGCTACACCCTCCTTTTATAGCAATTTTGAGGGCTAGGGTTACTCCTCTAACCATGGTTGGGTTAGATTTTCAGCACTTATCTAATTTCTTTTGCTTGGAATTATCAAGAAGTTGGTGTGGATAGATGAAGAAGAGAGAGAGGAGAGAAGTGGAGGTGATAGGACTTTTCATAGTAGGTTAGTGTTAGTGAATTAGTAGAGTTAGTATTTTTATTGATTTACAAATGGAATTGGATATTTACAATGGGAGTATCCAAGTAGGATACAAATAAGGAAGAAAAAACTCTTAATAGGTAAGAAAATATGGATTTCTTACAATGTTGATGCTCCAAGTGTCTTGAGTAGGATCAATTTTGACGCTTGTTGACGGTCCACTAGCTTTGACGGTACGTTTTTTCTCCACTCTTGACCTTCCTTGGGAGCCAAGGTAAGTGAACATGAGTAATCAATCACCGTGATGCTATCTTTCAAGAGAAGAGGCTGAATTTTGTGGTTTTTTTGATAGATATGGGTAATATGGATGAGGAAAAATGAGACTAGGTGGTCAATTTTGGAATGGAAGTGTGTGTAGGAGACATGAGTTCACCATGGTTTCTCTTATTCTTCAAAGTTGAGAAGAAGGTGAGTAGGGTGCAAAGAGGAGTGGTGAGAGAGGTGGGGATGATGAGTGGAGAAGTGTGTGTGAAAGAGGAAAATGATAAAGTGGAAGAGGGAGTGTGGCTGCATAGCATGGGCAAACTGGGGTCCACCAATAAAATCATAGCTCATAGCTCGTAGCTCAAAAAAATTTGAAAAAATTTGAGGTAAAAGTTCAGTCCACGAGATACAACTTTTGTTTGTATCACCTTTTCAAATTCTGAGAGCAAGTGATCTTTAAAAATTCAGCAAAACCGACTGTTTTTTTCCACTGCACAAAGTCCTTGTGGGGTCCTTCTTTGGATGATTCTTTTAAATACCTCCAAGAGTGAGCCCTCCATAGTGCATGCATGCATGCCACATACCCTTGACCTTATTTGGTAGGTCTATAATTGAAGATATTGTTGAGATCATGATATAAGTGAATAGTACAACTAAGAAAATCAAATATTGAGGGGTCTAAAAAAAATATGTACATGTCAAATATAAATAATGTAGGTGGAAAAATATAAAGGGGTCAAAATAAATCTCTCTCATTATAAGTCTACCATAAAAAGATGAATATTTTTGGTGGTCTAAAAATAGAGAATAGATGTAGGAAGGAAAAAATCACAATAGTGAAAAAATATACACATAAATAGAACTAGTTCTTTTGGAATTTTGTTGGGATGGAGTTACACCAAAAATAAGAGAAGCTTGCATGAAATTATTTTTATATGGAGTAAAGAGTATGCAAAATGGTAAGAAAAAATATAGTAATGGTGAGTCAATGTACATAGAATAAATAACACACCCTAGGTAAAAATATTTAAATAAATACCAAAATAATTATGAAAAATCCTTTTATTTAGGCCCTATATACAATGAAATATTTACACACAAATGGGCCATAATATACTTATATTTTTTTTATTTCTTTTGGCTCAACTAGCTCAATGACTAGCTAATTGAGGATTTTTAAGAAGATATGAAAAAAGTCCCCTAACTCACGCACACCTATATACAGTGAAAGGGTGAGGGTAACCACAGTGTTTGAGTGATTTGGTAGGGTGAGGTAACTCACTATGGAAATTACAGAGAGCCGAAAAACGGCTATCAATATGTAAACCACTTTGAAGAGCAATGTATTCAGCCTCATTTTTGCTTTTTGCATCGAGCTTTAGACCTTGCTTCCTAATCAAAACTCCTTTGGGATCGAAAATTACAATGCATCCATACGTTGCATCATGATTTTTCCTATATGAGCCATCAAAATAAATCAAGCGTGCATTTTCAAGTTCTTGTATTCTCACCCTTTCTTGCTTCACGGCTTCCTCTTTGATCAAAAGTGGACTCTCTTTATATGTAAGTGTAATGGCTATTGCCCGCACAGGAGCAATAGGCATTACGGGAATGATTACCCGCAACTATATTATATGAACATCAACATATAAAATGACAATAGAAGAAAGTACACAGTACGCAGGCACAGAACACCTCTTGCTTCATTCATGTGTGATCCAGACACAGAGTTACAACAGTAGATGCCATGAATATCATAGAGATTGGTTGAGTTACATCAAAAGACAGGTATTCCCTTCCATATACAACTGCTGCTCCAGCCCAGATCAGGAACGGTGCACACACTCTTGTCCCATGATATCCTGTGAAGAATTGCCGCTACAGCCGCCGCATACCGCATGACTCCTGATCCGCAGTGTCCAGACCTTCGCAGGACTGCATGTGCGGCTAATGCCGTAACAACTGGCACGCACGGTGGATTGCGCGAACCCACACTCAGCCCCTTTGGTTGGAAGGTTTCGTTTGTTGATCTTCAACCTACTCTGGTGAAGAAGAAATATCAATGTAGCCAAAGCCTCTAAAATCTGTAGTATGTGCCCGATAGACCTCATCCAAAAGATGTGGATCTATCTCAATATGTTCCGACCAAGGAGCCCGAGGAATAAACTGCGTTGGCAAAGAAATAGATTGAGGCACCTGTGGAAAAGGAGCAAGAGGCGTATGTAAAGGATAATAGCGAGAAAGGTATCTATTAAGAGCAGACCAAAATGGAGGGCAAGGTGGTAGACTGAGAGAAAAAGAATGAGCCAAGGTCTCCACCCAAAAACAGACCCTCCGTCGCTCCTTACGAAATCGACGAATCATTTTCTGCAAACGAGATACATGAGCCTGGGCTTTAGCACAATCCTCTGTAGCTTGTGCCCAATCAGCAACATCAAAACCCTCGGGAACAACACTCTTATCTCTGTCAGTGTTGGATGACTCGGGTTGTTGCACCACAACCTGCTGAGTGGGTGGTTGTGCTCTCACCTCAGTGGCCAAGCGTGTGCTCCAGCTTTGTAATTGATTATCCAAAAAAACACGGAGATCCTCTTGCATCTCCACTGCCAACGCATCCAAATCATTCATATTGATCATTACATCACAGGGGTGCGAGGCTAAGTATGAGCCCAGGCTATGCTGCGTTCTCAACTGAAGAAGTTCTTGTTGAATAGAGGCGACAAACGCGGCATTAGCCCCTCGTAACATCTGTATTTTTGCCCCTTGCTGGCGAGTAGTTGCAGTCAGCTCTTCATTTTGAGTGGACAACTCGGCAATGCGAGTCTGCGAGGCCGCTACCTGCGCTTCCACGTCATTTACTTTTCCCTCTGTGGCGGGGGCTGGCCAGGCCGCACGAATAGACTCTGCAAGTCTGCTCAAAAAAGTGCCGCATGCCTGTAATTGGCCAACGGAGGTCGCTACTGCCGTAGCCTCCCAGGGTAGCGCTACGGGAAGAGTACCTCCCGTCGAGGCAGCCGCATTGGTAGTGCCAGAAGTGTCCGGTTGAGAGGGGACATCCGCAACCGGAGAGCCCGTCCTCAGCGGAGTAGCACTTCCCACTCTCTCATGCATTCGGCGACTCCAACGTGCCACCGCAGAATCCTCCGGAACAGGAGATGCAGTCGCCGAAGGTGGTGTAGAAAATTGTTGTTCCTCCCTACCACGCTTGCGGCTTGCTGATCCTGCACCTACAGTGGCCATCTCATGGGCTCCAGAGGATACCACTGCTGTTGATGGACCTGGAAAAATCCCCATTGCCAACATTCTGCTGTTGTGTTTCCCTCTCATCAGGCACTGCCAAACTTTGCGTTTGCGAGAGAGGAGCAACAGTCCCTTGGACCACCAATCGATCATCTTCAAAGTGGCAGAGAGGACGCTGGGCAAGAGGAAAAACTTCTCTTAAGGGAAAAATCAATGTGAGCAGTTGGCCAACTTTTGTATTGGTTGGGGTATTTCTCCCCAACTGTGCCATCACTCTTTGGCACTCCGCCAGCAGTCGTTCTTTGACAACCGCTACCCAAGCTACTGGCCCAACGTTGGCTGAATGCAAAACATTTCTTGCTCGGGTCGAAATGGTATAGGTTTTGGCTTGTAGCCAAATCGCCTCGAGAAACCATCGTACGCATCCATGGTTGCTACATCTGAAAACCCTGAAAGCTTATACTCCCCTTTTACTTTCAAGCCAAACTCCTGCTCGACATCTGCAGCAGGGATCACATGAGAGGCGCGCACCACGCCATCGTTGGGAAAACAGCAACACCTGGAGATCCTTTCTGCTGTCAACTGAATCTGTTGATTATTCAGCACCACAATATCGCCAGCAGCCAGTTGCTCAATCAAACCTGCTGCCTACGGGTGAACTGGTATCCCTTGCCAATCCAAGTTGGCAAACACACGTAGCCGCAAGTCTTGCAGCCATGCGTCCACTCGTCAAAGCGCTAGCTGTTGTACAGGAGTGAAAGGGATACATTGCAGGAGGGAAGCTATCATGGCGGCGATGAGATGAAGGAGCATAGAGTATAGAACTAAGAGCGCATGACACACTAAACAGGAGGAACACAATAAAAATCGTTTGCATGTAGTAACCCTCTCACAATGAGTTCCCAACATAGGGCGATCCACGGTGTCGCAACCATCATAGTTCCTTTATCGCTTTCCAAGATTGCATGTAAAAGAATCCCCAATCATGATTAGGGCGGCTTCCGGCTCTTGTACCACAGCAAAGGGGCACTAAATCGGGGTAGGTGAAACATAATGGCACAGTTTGAAACCATTGACCGGCACAGAAATAACCTCCCCCCGTAAATCCGCCAAATAAAAAGAGATGGGCCCGCATGCTTGAAAAATCCAAAATGGTCCTGACCACCGTAATTTAAGCTTCCCCAGCATCTTCCCGAGGCGGGAATTAAAGACAAGCCTCCAGCTGTCCCCGAACAAATTGCCGTGCTTTCGGGCGATCCGGTCATTTTTTCTGCCTAGACTGCAGATCCTGCAGCACCACAAAGCTATTCAGCCGCTCTTCGTCAAGTTCCTGCAAAACATCCAATCGATAAATCATAGAATCCTCTGAAAGAAGCCGATCCGCAATCAGCATCCGCAGACTCCGAATCACATGCTCCACCGGGGTGATTGCCTCCATGCCAAATGCCAACTTAAAAGGAGTCGATCCTGTTGCCACTTTATAAGCTGTCCGATAGGCCCATAAGGCCGAAGGAAGTTTCACATCCCAATCTGTTCGATGCATATTCACTAACTTTGTTAAAATCCGAATCAATTGCTTATTAGTTGATTCCGCTTGCCCACTCGCCTGAGGATAATATGGAGAAGATTTCCTATGCAATACGAAATAAAACCGTAGCATTCTCTCCATCACCTTATTCAAAAAATGACTTCCCCTGTCACTAACCAGCTCAATAGGGCAGCCATATATAGAAAAGATATCCTTATATAAGCATCCCGCCACAGAAAATGCAGTATTATCTCTCAAAGGCCATGCCTCCACCCATTTAGTAGCGTAATCCGTGGCTGTCAAAATATACTTATTACCTGTGTGAGCTGCCACTGGTTTAAAAGGACCAACAAAATCCAAACCCCTCTTTTGAAAAGGCTCCAAGGACGAAACCGGCTAAAAAGGCATTATGGACCGTTTGGTAGGTTGCCCCAACCGCTGACACACATCACACTGTTGCACATAATTTCTCGCATCCTGAAACAATGTGGGCCACCATAATCCTAATTGGAGAACCTTTCAAGCTGTGATTAATGCTGCAAAGTGACCTCCCGCAATACCAGTATGGACTTCCTCTAATACTGATGTATGTTCCTGTGGTAGCACACATTTGAGTAATACATCTGCCACCATACGATAATAGAGCTTTCCCATAATGATCTCAAAATTCCTGCTTATAATAGCCATATGTTTCCTCTGATGGCTGGACAAGAAGGAAGGCATTTCGCCGCTGTTGAGAAAATGAAACATCTCCTCATACCATGTCCATGGGATGCTAGGAATGACCCTTGCCTGTTGCGGAACTGCGATATCCTCTGCAGCTACTCCTGTTAGAAACAGAGATGCGTCCGGAAATTCATCAGCTACACCCGTTGGCGGCTCACCAGAATCTAACCTGGATAGGCAGTCAGCCACCGCATGCTGAGCCCCTAGCCGATGTATGACCTCAAAGTCAAATTCCTACAGCAAAAGCACCCATCTGGCCAATCTTCCCGTCAAATTCTGTTGCCTTACCAGGTATAAAAGAGCCGAATGGTCCACATGGAAGAAAAAATGTCGGCCCAACAGATAGTGCTCAAATTTCTTCACTGAATAAATCATCCCTAAACATTACCTTTCGGTTACTGAATAATTTCTTTCTGCGGATGATAATCGTCTACTGGCATAATAGACAGGTCGGAACCATCCTTGACTTTGTTCCTGCATCAGCACACTGCCAATAGCTCAATCCGAAGCATCCACAAACACATGAAAACCCTGACCCCAATTCGGTGCAAGCATAATCGGAGCTTCGGATAGCTGAAATTTAATCTCCGAAAAGCCAAGTCACATTCTTGCGTCCATTCAAAATCTATAGCATGAGCTGCCTGAGTAATCGGGATTTCCAAATGCGCGACAAACCGCAAATGCCTCCCATGCCAACGAGCTTGACCCAGGAAAATCTGGCACTGTTTCTGGTTCCACGGTGGAGGCGCTTCCATAATTGCGGCAATTTTGTCCGGATCCACAGAAATACCATCTTCAAAAATTATATGCCCCAATAGCCTGCCACTGCAAACAGCAAATGCACACTTTAAAGGATTCAAACTGAATTTTACCTCTGCATTTCATGAAGCATAACCGTAATTGCTTCAAATGTTCCAATTGCGCTCCAAAAACACTGAGATCATCCAAAAAATTTCTCATAAAATCCGTCAAATAAGGACCAAAAATTTGGAGCATATCCCTTTGAAAAGTGGAAGGTGCATTCCGCAATCCGAACCACATCACTGTGCAGGCAAATACACCCCATGAGATAATAAAAGTTGTTTTTGGCTGATCCCGCAATGCCATTCGGATTTGATTATATCCACTAAATCCATCCAGAAAAGTATACATCTCATGTCCTGCTACATCATCCAAAATGGAATCCAAAAATGGAAGAGGAAAAGGATCTGGAATAGTAGCCGCATTCAATTTTCGGTAATCCACACAAATTCGAATTTGCTTGTTTTTCTTTGGTACGACCACAATTGGAGAAATCCACTCCGGATTATCAATAGGTGTAATAAAACCCACTTCCAACAGGCGATCAATTTCCATCTTTACTTGCTTTGCCACATTCGGATTCATCCTATATGAGTGTTGCTTCACTGGCACCGCATCCGGTTTCAGATTTATCGTATGCTGATAAAACTTAGGATCCAATCCCTGCATATCCGCATATTCCCATGCGAAAACATCCTTAAACTCTGTCAGTAACTTGATCAAATCATCTCTAAAACTTGCCTCCAGCTGCTTATTAATGTATATGGGCTGCAACGCCGCTTGCTCCCCAAGAAAAACCTTCTCTAATTCATCTTCTTTAACCCTTGTAATTTTTTCCATCTGCGCCTCAAACACACGTTCTTGCTGAATAACGTCCTCAATGATTCAAGACTTGGAAGCACCTGTTGTTGCTCCCCTATTCCTGCTGGAGTTCCTGAAACCCCCACCGAATTCCCTTTCGGAATTAGAGAAATATCCGCAAGATATAAAGAAACCAAATCCGGATTAGCTTTTAGAAATTGTTCCTCTTCATCCTCTTCTAATCCTTCCACCATATTTACTGTTTCTGCTATCACCGACCATGCTACCTGAACTGGTTGTCTGCATGTTCCCAACATCACCCGCACTTTTCTTCTACCGTTCTTTACTGTAAGCATATTTGCTTCCCAATTATGCTTTACCCTCGCTTGTCATAACCAGGGTCTCCCCAAGATAATGTGATAATCCTGATTATGATCTTCAATATTCAAGACTACTAAGGAAACAGCAAAGGATAAGCCCGCCACATCCAAAACAATGCCCTGAAGTAAACCCACTGGTTGCGCTCTTCTTTGATCTTCCATGCGCACTACAAAGGGTGCAGGCTCCTAATCACTGAGGCCAAAACGCTCACAAGCTGCTTGGGTAATAATGTTTACTCCCGCTCCTCCATCCAATAGTACCTTGTCAATGTATGTTCCATGGTATCTAACTGAAAGCTTCGGAACGTGGATATTCGTGATCCTATTCGTCGACAACGGGTCTGAATCATCCTCCTCGCTTTCAACTTTCCCAATGGCGACTTCCCTCAGCTCAGCGGTCGTTTGTCGCAGTAATGCATTATGGAAATTCGGGACCAATTTCAGCAATGAACCCAGAGGTACTTGTATTGGTGACGTGAGGACCTCTTTCCAAACTGAATTCCAATCCTCCTGCTCTCTAATATCATCCTTATTTCCAGCTTTTCCTTCCTTTATTTCCAGGCCCACAGTCGATGGTCCTGCTGACTTCACTGGTGGTGCGGATTGTGGCAACCAGGACACGGTCTTTTTCCACACTTCTTCCTGAGCCGTCCAATCCGGAATCTTCACATCGGGATTTGGAACCACATTTTTACCCGATCGCGTGATTAATGAAACCACTGGATCAGACTCCTCCAGTCCTTCAATCTGAACCATAGCCATACTAGGTTGTTTCCCTGCAGCACGTTCCTGCTTCTTTCAATCGTATTCCATAGCTTCAGTACACTCGGATCGCCAGTGTCTATCCCCCAAACAGAAAAGGCATGTCTTGGGGCGATTAGGATCTCGGCCACCTCTTCCGCGGCCTCGTCCTTCCCCTTGACCCCGTCCTCCTGCTTGACCTTGCACAAGCGTCTCTGATGTATGAGCATGAGCCATCGCCACAGCAGGCTCTTGTCCCTGCCCTATCTGTGGTTGTTGCCACGTAGAAGAGTCCCCTCGACTCCGACGACCCCGGCCATTGAAATAACATTCCATTGTATTATGAGTATTGGTCGTACAAATCGCACACCACTTCTGATTCATTGCGCACTCCTGAGCAGCATGGCCCGGATTCCGACATTGGGTACACCATAGTTCCTTCAGACTTTTAGCCACCACAACTGATTCCGACGATCCGGATGAAACACCTTTCCCGTGACGTTGGGATTTTTTCCGCGGTGTCTCTTCCGATTCTTTTCCCGAATCGCTGTTGCCTGAGTCCGAGGAATCTGATACTGCGGATTCCAACTCCGAACTATCACTGCCACTGTCTTGCGACTTCCGATGAGATTTCTTCCTGTCTTTTTTCTTTGACTTCTTTGGAGATTCCGTATCCTCTAAAGCCTCTCCTACTACTACAGCCCTAGCAATTACATTATCCAGTGGAGTAGTTACCTTATCCACTGTTTCCATAGCCATTCTAAGATCCTTGTTGAGCCCCCGCAAAAAATAATCATTCAGCACTTCGGCTGTCAGCCTTTGTGCCTAAGGTACCCTCTGCAAAAGCATCCGAAATTTTGCAGCGTAATCCTCCACTGGCAATGACTTCTGCCGGAGCGTTCAAAGCTTTTCCAAATGTTGAGGGACTGTCTTTTCCGTTCGAAACCTTCGTAGAAACGCTATGGGTCCGTCAGAATACGTCTGAAAATGATCATCAGGGTATTCGGACAACCATTTCACAGCTTTCCCCGAGAGTGTAGATTCAAACACTGATTGTTGATGGAGAGGAATCACCACCCCAGGATGATTCAATCCATAAGCTTTATTGAATTGGCACAAATGTGCATCAGGGTCTTCACTCGAAAGACCTCAAAACCGACTATACTTAATCTGAGGATGAGCCATCACCCCTTGCCCAATTGTACCTCCTCCTCCCGGAAAAAGCTGACGAGCACTAGGAGGTGGAGACAGTGGCGGAGATACCCCCGGACTGCTTACCGAAGCCGGTGGTGGAGCAACCTGTGTGGGTGAGGGTGAACGTACGACAGGAGGACATGACTGACTACGCGGAGTACGTTGCGCTCGCCACAAACGCCTACCACGCACCGGGCTTGGTGATGGAGATACAGATTCCTCAATCTGTGGTGAGGAAAAAACAAATTCATCCGAACCGCCTCTCCTCCAACGTCTTCCTACAATTGGAACCACAGGGTCAAGCGGACCCTGCGACATAGTGCGCATGCATATTCATCGCAGGCCGTCCATCACGCATCGTGGTTGCCAGATGTAATGGCTATTGCCCGCATAGGAGCAATAGGCATTACGGGAATGATTACCCGCAACTACATTATATGAACATCAACATATAAAATGACAATAGAAGAAAGTACACAGTACGTAGGCACAGAACACCTCTTGCTTCATTCATGTGTGATCCAGACACAGAGTTACAACAATAGATGCCATGAATATCATAGAGATTGGTTGAGTTACATCAAAAGACAGGTATGCCCTTCCATATACAACCACTGCTCCAGCACAGATCGAGAACGGTGCACACACTCCTGTCCTATGATATCCTGTGAAGAACTGCCGCTACGGCCGTCGCATACCGCATGACTCCTGATCTGCAGTGTCAAGACCTCCGCAGGACCGCATGTGCGGCTAATGCCGTAACAGTAAGAAGATCTACCAAAGTAGCTCTAATGCTTTCCTCGACCATAAGTGAGAATTGAAACTTTTGAAGCTCAATTATCCATTTCATCATTGTCTTTGACATGTTTGAGTTATTGAATTGAGGAAGTAGAGAATAGCTCGTCAAGAAGGTAAAAGACCGTGGTAGTAGATAATTCCTAAATCTTCTACAAGCATATACAACACTAATCATAACAAGCTCCACTGCAGAATAACCTCTCTCAGTAGCATTCTTAACTTGACTCGCACAATATATGGGCCTCATATACTGTGATCCTTTTCCTTTTTGTAAAAGCATGGCACCAAGAGCATCTTCTCCCACTGATGGGTTCACATAAAACTCTTTTTCCCAATCTAGACATTGCATAGGAAGAGAACCCAAAATCTCCTTGACTTTCTTAACAACCTCTTCACATTCAACAGTCCAAATTAAGGGGTCAACCTTTGCTGCTTGCTAAAGGATAGAGAATCTGTGATGATAGGGACATGAATCTACTCATATACCTAACTTTTTGGATAAAAGCAGCTAATTGCTTTGTATCCTTTGGGCTTGGTGGGAGCAGCTTAGTGGCACCTCCAAAGCACGGTGCTAAGGGTTTGCATGGGAGGTGAAGCTTTAAAGCCCAAGGGTGAGTTTTATTTTTACCAAAGTCCATCCTCATTTAGTAGGTCCTAAATTAGCAAGTAAGGTTATAGCTCGGATCCGCTTCATAAAGCCTCCAAGGTTTGTGCTAAGGTCTTGCACATAAGCTAATTAAAGGGTAAGTTTATGGTTTTTAATAAATAAAACAAAGTCTAAGGTCAAATCAGCCCTTTCTCATTTAGAAAGTTCACTCTACTCCTTGTTTCCTAACCTTGGTTAGACCACATGTCCAAAGTAGCACCTACTTGCTTTGTGTGAAGTTAGCAAGTGTGTGTGAGTGTGTGTGGTGTGTACACTTGCCAAGACAAGTCCTAGGGAAGGGGGGCAAGTTTTTTCATGCATAGCAAGCTTGGACAAGTTTATGAATATCATTAGCTTCACATTAAGTGTTCACTTCTCATTGGTCAAGTTGTATGCATTCCAATTGATGATTAATTGCCAATTTGCATGAGGATATACCCAAGGACTTTTGGAATTTTTGCTGGCTTTCTCCTCTCACATACACTCTCAAGTGCCCAAGTTGGCAAAGCAATCTCTCTCTCTCTCTCTCTCTCTCTCTCTCTCTCTCTCTCTCTCTCTCTCATCCATTCGGCTTAGCTCCCACTCCCTTTGATGTGAGATAGGGTGTTGCGACAATGGAGAAGAGTCCAATAAAGTGTGCACATGAGTCTTACCACGCACCGAGCGAGTTATTCTGAGCAAAAACAAAACCGAGCAAGTGTTTGTACGCAATATAGTAAATTTTATCATCAACAAAATATTTATTGTTTGTTATATATTGATGCACTACAACAAAAAGAGTTTTCAATGGATAGACTACTCCTAAATTCCAAAAGGTCAAAGTTTACTTTTAAAAAAAGTAGCACAATATTTGAAAATATTATCTTCTGGCTCAATCTCTATTTATCTAACTGTAATCTCCTCTACTTCTACTCTTCTTTGGCTTGGATTTTTTTTGCTTGGACTTCACATGTTTGAGAGTGAAGTAAGATTGATAGACTAATAAGAGCTCTAGACCTTTACTAAATGCTTAAGTCATCCTATGTTTCTTTTTGTAAAGTAAGTGCTCCCTTGTCTAGTACTTTGGTTCTCGATTGTCATTTATACTTGAGAGCATGTGCATCCTTCCCCCTCTTAGCCACATCAATTTGATAGCTCATTAGTTCATTTATACACCAATCGTCCCTTCCATGTCGTCTTGCCCTGCCCATACTACAAGGTTGTGAACTTCATATAACAAGGGCACCCTTTTTACACGACGCATGTCCAACAAACACCATTAATTATGAAAGACTTCTTTTGTTACAATAAAATCGTGATTTTCTTTAAATGACCAATATATGCCCTTTTTAATCAATTTACAAAAACAGCAATCAAAATTAATAGAGTTCTATGCCTTCAATTTTCTAGAAAGACATCATCATAATTGAGAAAAATTAGTTGGAAACAAATAAAATATTGAGGATCTTTTTACCATACAATGTAGCAACTTCAAAGCTTCAATTGAACAACTTCTTTCACAAAGATTGAAGATGCTGCTCCTTTCCATTTTGAATCATTGTTTGGAAAAATATGGCAGATGTCAAGAAGGCCATAGCATCCACCACACAATGGGCACATCATTGTCAGAATATGCTTTACATCTTTGGTTATGTGGAATATTCATGCTGCCACCAATTATAGAAGGAAAATCCGGCACCAATCTATGAAGATCAAAGCCATGCCATACCCTAAAAGGTGGTACTAGAGCCTTCTTCAAATCTGGAATGATAGTTTCAACAAGAGGGAAGGTCGATGTAGTGACTTTCTATACTAATTTGTTTGCAGCAAATTCAATCTGTTTTGAGCTTGTTTCTGCTCGAGATAAGTTGGTATCCATCAGAAAGAACAATCCTAAGTGAGAGAAGATGCTTATCTCTCTCTCTCTCTCTCTCTCTCTCTCTCTCTCTCTCTCTCTCTCTCTCTCTCTCTCTCTCTCTCTCAAATGGAAAACAATATCACTATTATTGGCAAAAACTTCATTAAAAACCACGCCTTAAGTGTATTTTTAAGGGCTAAAATCGAAAACCCCACGCTAGTTTTGAAGGTGGCATTGAAGGAATCTTGCTAAATTTGGAGGATTTTAGTGTAAAACTCGATAAAAATCCACTTTTTTATGTTAAGATATTCAATGTTCTTTTTTCCATTGGTTCCTACAAAAGGTTTTGGTGAACACTTCCTCGCAGGATCCTCTCTCTCTCTCTCTCTCTCTCTCTCTCTCTCTCTCAAGAGGATAGGAGATCCTTGGAACACCATTACTTTTCAAGTCATAACCAAAACTCCTATTTACTATTTCAGTATTTAGACCTCCACTCACGATTTTAGTTGATCTAGATCTTCCAATCATTCAACTTTTCTTGCTAGAAAGTGGATATTTACAGCATGACTCCATCAATGCTAATTGACTAGTCTATCGTACGAATATGGCACATAAAAAAGAATCTAAACTATAAACTATTAGATAATTGCTCAACCTAAAACACCAGTCAGTAGCAGGTAGCATGGGCATGTTTTTTCCCCAATGCAACAGTTAAAGTCTTCTGGTGAAAGCTAGCTTAGACAAAGCAGACAGCCCCATCAAACCAGACTTTTAGCATGGTTAATAATCGAGCCACTTGCAAGATAGTGAGGCAAGCCCTAAAATTCTCCATGGCATGTACATCATTCCTCACAATTGCATTGGTATGATCAACAAACTTTTGGAGGCACATTTGCTTCATAGAGCCAGGTACGTCTATGGCAGTTAGTTTGCCCTATTGCATAACATATTTGATAGCAAGAGCAAAGGAGAAAGTGGGCACCCTTGTCTTATGGATTTATGCAATGGAATAACATCTGCAAGAGTACCATTAACTAAAATTCTAGCTGATGCATTCCCAAAAATAATGTGAAAAAGAATCTGTCCAAACCCATATCATATAGACTTTGAAGTATGAATTCCCATTCAATTCTATCATAGGCCTTATCATACGCTCTGTGGCCAATTGTTTGTGAGAAGATCTTTTAGAAGAGAGTTCCATCAAACCATACTTTTAGCATGGTTAATAAACAAGCCACTTGCATGACAGTGAGACAAGCCCTAAAATTCTCCATTGCATGTACATCATTCCTTACAATTGCATTGGTATGATCAACAAACTTTTGGAGGCACATTTGCTTCATAGAGCCAGGTACGTCTATGGCAGTGAGTTTGCCTTACTGCATAACATCTCTAACAAGCCAATCCAAGGCATCAGATGAGATAGCATACAGCAAAGGAGAAAGTGGTCACCCTTGTCTTATGGATTTATGCAATGGAATAACATTTGTAAGAGTACCATTAACTGAAATTTTAGCTATTGCATTCCCAAAAAGAATGTGAAAAAGAATATGTCCAAACACATATCATATAGACTTTGAAGTATGAACTCCCATTCAATTCTATCATAGGCCTTATCATACGCTCTGTGGCCAATTGATCGTGAGAAGATATTTTAGAAGAGAGTTTTTTGCAATTTTGCAGTGCAGTGATTAGCATCATATCTAATAAGCAATGAATTATTATGCTCTTAGAATGTTGCACGCTGGTGCTAGTACTACTATTTGTAGTCAGTTGAGATATTGGTGGCTGCAAGAATCATATCATAGTAGTGCAAGCTGTTGCTCATGCCTCCTACTTCTTCCCAATATTGGATGGCCAATTAGCTCTTGCTTCCTAATTGCACCTGCATGATTTACTACTTGACTTCTTCCGCTGCAATGCTGCTCCATCTCCTTGGAGCTAAGTCACATTAACCAACTCTTGAAGACACCATATTCTGTGTTGAATCGGTCATGAGAGATATTTCTGTTTGTCTCCAAATTGTTCCAAAATGCTTGTCCCATCAAATTTCAAATAGGTTAGCAATAGAGCTGGATGAGGAGTGTGACTGGAGCCAAAGGCTCATCAGATCATGACTTGCACTAGTGGCAATATTCTGCAATTCTTTTCCCTCAACATTGAGCTGTAATCCCCTCACATACTCTGCTAAAAGTGCAAGAAGCTAGCTGCACTGAAGTCACCGGCTTAATTACTTGAGGATTATAACCATCATAAGCTTTGAATGCTTTGCAGTTGAAATGCGTCGCGTGCAAAGTACAGCTCGTGAGAGACAGCTGAGCGAGAGGCATGGCGGGACACATGCAAATTGCAGGAGCGAACACCGAGTGAAGCGATCCTTAGCTTTTCTTAGCATGCACACAATGCGTTTGCTTTTGATTCGCTACTTCACAGAGAGAAAAGGAAGTAAAAGTTTAGCTCTCACAACAATCAACACCCCCATCACTCACCCTACTGATCCTTTAATGCAAGGACAATATTGCGACACCCCCAACCCTTATAGAAACCCCCCTTCTCTGCATAAGCACACCCAGTTGTGTTGCCTGCCTCCATCTGTAGAATGTGCATGTGCCATCCACACTTATCATTGCTTCATCTCTCTTTCTTTTCCCTCTGTTGTCTGCATCCCGAAGAGCCCGATAGCCTCATTGCGATTTCTCAATACTACTCTAGACCTCTCTCTCTCTCTCTCTCTCTCTCTCTCTCTCTCTCTCTTGACTCTCTCTCTCTCTCTCTCTCTCTCTCTCTCTCTCTCTCTCTCTCTCTCTCTCTCTCTCTCTCTCTCTCTCTCTCTCTCTCTCTCTCTTTTGACTCTCTGTCAAAAGAGAGAGAGAGAGAGAGTCAAAAGAGAGAGAGAGAGAGAGAGAGAGAGAGAGAGGAGAGAGAGAGAGAGTCAAGAGAGAGAGAGAGAGCTCTCTCTTAGTCAAAAGAGAGAGAGAGAGAGAGAGAGGGGGGGAGGAGAAGAAGAAGAAGAAGACCCTTCATCACATTAGGATTTTGTGAGAGTGGGCGACCATGGTGTCCCTCAAACACTGCCAACGGGATAATCGCATGCAAAGTCTGTATATATAGAGATAGAACCTCATTGTAACCCTCATGGCTAGCTAATGGTGGCAGATGATGACTCCCTAGCAGAGCGATAGACTAATTTTCTAGCACACAAAAACTAGCGCACAAGCAGAAACATCACCACACTTGGTGGTTGACTTCGACTCAAGTCAAACGCTGCCAACGGGATCATCGCATGCTAGTTGAAAAAGTGGTAATCAAACGCAGGCATCGTCGAAGTTGTGCAGGTGGGGACTATTGTAGGCATATCAAGACTAGTTGCACCCTTCACACGCAAATCACTGCTTTATTTACAGCATTCTTGCTAATTACAATAGTTTATGTACCTTTTCTATTTATTTTGTGTAGCTTTGCTATTTATTAGCCTTGAGTTCCACGTGTATAAGGAGGACATTTTAGACCTTCACTGTCAGCCTTGTTATCAAATTGTAGTTAGCTAGTTGGTGACATAAGCAAGAGCTGCGAGGGAGCGCTTTGCTCGGAGGCCTACTCCATGTGAGGTGCAAGGGGAAAGGAGGCCCAGGTTAGTCGGATGCTCACATGGAGTTGCTAAGGGTGCTATGCCTCTTGGTGGTTTTTTCATGCGGAGGTGGGTATCAATGTCTCGCTTGATCCAAATGAGGTCAACAAAATCTCTATGGCCAATTCAATACAAAATATCAGAAAGTTGGTCAAGGATGGCTTTGTGATTCGGAAACGGACTAAGATACACTTGCGGGCAAGATCAAAGCGTGCTTTGGAGGCTAAAAGGAAAGACCGTCATTCAGGATATGGTAAGAGGTGGGGTATAACTAGGGAGGCCAGGCTACCCTCTATAGTTCATTGGTTGTGTTCTAACTACCAAAATCTTGGATTCTATCCTTTAATCCTCTCACACAACCACAAGAAAATCAACTTCAATTGACTCCAAAATCAATAGGCAACCTCCTGGGACCATACGGAACAGAACTGAACCATTAGACTTTTTTAGATTTTTGAGTTGCCTACTTTGTTCTCCTAAGTGCAAGGATACTCATGCAATTGATGGAATTGCAATACAAAACTCGGATAATGAGACACGTCACTTGGAAGGTCGTAGTATTTGTTTCTCGGTTCTTGCAAAGAGCTTGCAATGTAGGTATCCACACGTAGAGTTCGATGAGACAAACGCAATGAGGCCCTCGGTATTCAAGTGCCATAATCGGGTACTGTAGTGCAAAAATTGAAAATCATAGTAGAGAGTAGACGACACATGACGTATATAGATGCCTCATCCAATGATTGATACTTAAAAGCTTTACAAGGTTGCCTTTTATACCGTGGTTTTGGGTTTGATGGTACAAAATTTAGATTTTACCACAATAATATCAAAACTTACATCTCTAGCTTTAGGATTACATTCATCTCAGGCTCCCAAATTACATCATGACAGCAATGACAAGTTTTGGAAAAAGTATTTAATTGGAATTACAAATATGATGAGATTTCTTTGATACACTTGGTGTTCACTATTGTTGGAATCTTCCAACACTCCCCCTTCCTATTTCATGTCATCCTTGACATGAATCAAAATCGAGGTTGTTGGCAGTAAAAGGTTGCCTTTGAGAGTATCTCTTCGCCTATTCTTGTTATCCTTCTTGATATTCTCTTGCCAATTCTTTGTCTTCATGCGCAAAGGGTCCCATTGTTTCCATTCAATGGATTCCATTGCATGATAGCTTACAAACCTTGCTCGGATGTCGTTGACTTTGGGACCAAAGAGGGTGGTGTCCATTGTGAAGAATCTTGAATAAAATGCTTCTTTAAAAGTGTTCATGAAATAAGAGGGCATAAACATGAGGCGTGTAAAGAAGCCATGTAGAATTCTTTCATTTGGCTACGTACTGAGGTCATTTCTGCAAATCTTCCTTAGCATCTGACAAGACAAATCAGGAAGTCCTTCATATTGTTTGACTGTTTTCTGAAGAGTGTTGAGCATGTATTTTTCATCTAATCTTTCTTTATCTTTGGGTCCTGGTAGTGTTGGATAGTTCAGCCAGTTGCAGTGTCATTTTTGCAATGTTTCATGAGATGAATCCATGTTTGCAGTCGAGGCATTCGGCAAAAATTATTATCCTTTTCAAGAGAAGTAGGCATCCTCATCATATGAATTCGCCATTTTGGATGCTTTTCCAGCCACGCCAACCTCCATGGGCTATTGCTCTTGTGGTTGAGCTTCTAACATTTCCTTCTCAATGGAAGCTTTCTTGTGAATACATTCATAATTTATCAAGGAAAGAGGAAGAGAGTGGTTGTCTTTAGGTGATGGGAGGAGCACCAAAGCCTTCACTTTGTCAGGATCTGCTCCAATCTCCTTCTAAGAGACCATATGCCCCAAATACTTCACTCTTGGTTGAGCGAGATGACACTTCTTTGGGTTGAGTTGACCTCCACTTTCATCATATTGCTTCAATGCAATCACAATCTTTGAACAATGATCCCTTTTAAATCCATAAACACAAAATTCATATACAAGATCCTTCACAAACTTGCCAAGAAAGGGAGAGAACGCCTTATTGGCGTGCTTTTGGTACCAAGCACAACCATTCATAAGACCAAAAGGAAACACACAATAGAAATATCATCCCCATGGTGTGATTAAAGTGGTCTTCTTTTGATCTTTTGGAGCCAAGGTGAGCTGAAAATATCCAGAGGATCCATCATATACACTACACCTCTCATGCCTTGTAAAAGAATCGAGTATGTCATCTACGAATCCCTCTTCGTGGTTGCGTTTAGAGGCTTCAAATTTACATAAAATATCCACTTTCCATCCTTCTTGGGTGTGATAACAACATGAAACACCCCATTATGCAGTACTCACATGACATACAAAACCTGCTTTGAGAAACTTCCTTTAAGGCGTTAAGTTGTCCCTATTCCATTCTCCTTAGCTTTTGGCGTACATGTTGAGCTCCTTCCTTGATTGGAATGTGGATTTCCTCTCCTTTGAAGCCTCTAATTTTATCATAAGAACTGATGATTAAATTGGAAAATTATTGTATCATGTGCAAGTACTCCCCCTTCTCATGACTAGTCAAATTTGGAGACAACATGATTTAAATTAGCTCCTGTTCAACATTAGGTTGAACTTTGGGTTGCATCAGCTCTTCCATTTGCTCATAAGAGACAAAGATGTTGTCATAAAATATAATATCTAACTTTACCAAATGATTTTCTCATATTAAACTGATCACTTAATATGGGAAGATAAAAGGGAAATAAGAGTTAGGATATAGATATGTGCTTCTAGACCTATCTCAACAGGGGCCAAAAGGAGAAATGGTTGCATCTCAATAGGGGTCCAAAAGGAGAAGGTCTACCAAAGAGCAATGTGCAATAAGTGCTTCTAGATTTACCTCAGCAAAGGACCAAGAGGAGAGATGGTTACATCTCGATAGGGGTCCAAAAGGAGGTAGTCTATCAAAGAGCAACGTGCATCTAATGGAGCTTGAATGACCTTAGGGTTAGCTTCATTAAAGACCTCCAAAAGTTAGTGTTTAAAAGGCCTTCGACCTTAGGCAAGCCAGGGCTAACCTTGAGGTGGGAATCCTATCCAAGCATGAGATGCTAAGATGCTTAAAGTGGTTGTGGGAACCTTGCCCAAAGATTGAGGTGATTTTTATGCTTAAATGACTAAGGTTCTTGAAGTGTTCAATTCAAAGATAAACTCTCAAGAGGCATAAAATGTTTCCATGCTTGATTGACTAAGTGCTTGAAGTATTCAATTCAAACCAAATGACTTAATAAGCATAAAAGACACATGTTCAAATGATCCTCCACACGTGGCGCTCATGATGTGCTTGAATCCTATTGGATAGGTTTTAAAAGGGTCTAATGAGAATTTAGATACATAAAATTAAATAATTAAGTTCTTTCTCTCAAAGATAAAAAAGAGGATACATGTTCAAATGAAATAATTAAATAATACGAGAGAGAGAGAGAGAGAGAGAGAGAGAGAGAGAGAGAGAGAGAAAATGTGTGGACCAAGTATGAGAGGGGGGTATACTCTTCCACACACACACACACACACACACATTCTCTCATTGTGTGGAGTGCAAAGTGCAAGAGCTCATCTCCTTCTCCAAGATTATTGAGAAGTTGAGAGCCTACACCAACACTCTTGGCTATGGAATGCAAATCCAACCAAGAGCCATGCTTCAATGCTTAAGCTTGTCATCTTCTTCATCTTCATTACTATGCTATTATGTTATGCTAAGCAAGAAGAGTGATGATAAGTGAGGAGCTATTTCTTTCTCCTATGAATGATTCTTCTTCCTCTTCCCTACCCTCATTCCCCGCTAGCTCTCTCCACATTCAAAGGTGTTTGAGACCTTGGGACTGAGGCTTGGGATAGTTAATGCTTTTGGCAAAGTTTATGTTATGCTCGTGATGTATGAAGATCTCCATCTTCACAAAATCACCAAGGTCACAAGGAACACAAAGATTGTATTGTACCAAGTCTCTCTTGATGGGAGAATCTATAATACAAACATCTTTTGGAGGGGGAACCGGCTCCAAGTAAATCCGGTCCTCAACTATTGTCATGTTTTCTAATACTCTCTCTCTCTTGCAAAAGTATTGTTCATGCCAAGTTGATTAAGTACTATGGTCATGTTGCTACCATCAATTAAGTTCACCCTCTATGTTCTCACAGTAATCTCACAAAAATACTCACTCTAATTCTCTTAATTCCGCTATTCTCAAAGTTCATAGGCCATTTTCATTACATTGGTATCAGAGCATTTGGTTTCTCTTTTTCTGCTTAAGAAGAGAGGTCCTTAAGTAGCTTTAATTGTTGATTTTGTTAATTATATTAGTGTAAGTGGGATTGGGATTTATTATCGATTTTGTTGAGCCCACTATGTGGGATATGGTGCACACCTCGGGAGCTTTTGTCTTAATAATGGGGTCTTTTTAGATTTGTCTATAGCTTTACCATTATTGAGCCATAAGAAGTCCAAAAGGAGCTATCCCTCAGTAATCTTGCTATGTTAGACCCACCCCACTACTCTCTATAATAAACCAATTTGAGCCGTGGGTGTAGATACTTAAGTGCTTATTTTCAAAGTTTAAGAAGAGTAGGAACTAAGGTTTTGAATTGCCAAAGAATACACTAAGTAAACACATAAGTATAATTAGCATGGCTGACAATAACCAAGAGAGTAGAATAAACATTGATAACTTTATGAAGGTGCTAATGATGATGCCCTCATGTTTATCAATTATCTTGTTACTATGTTGCATCAAGCTATGGGCAACCCTACCTTGCAAGCCAAAGTTACCCAACAACTTCGTGTTTATGGGATTTCCCTTCCTCTCCCAAGAGGAGAGAGTTTAGGAGGCCTCTTGATGAGACTCCCGAAGGAAGACTCTCTCCCATAAGAGAGGAGGAACCCAAAGAACGAGAAAGAAGTGAATCCCTAAGTTCCTCTAAAGATGTGGCTCCATGAAGACAGCGGTCTAGACTATCGCCAACTCCTCCCAAGAGGAAACGGTCAACCCATAGTCCTTCCTCATCACTCCGAAAGGGAAAAGCGGAAACAAAAGAAGAAAAAGGTCACCCTCTTCTCCTTCTGATTCACCTTCTTCCTCTTCCGACAAAAGCTATAGTTATTCTCCTAGAGAATACAATAGGAGAGGACATCGCAAAAGTTAGCGTACAAGGCGAAGGTCCGAAAAGCTCAAGAAATTCAAAGAGGGAGGAAAGAGTATCTCTTTTTTTACCTACGATGGCACCTTTGGTGCCACCGACAAAGTATTGGCCTTCATCCAATGCGGCCTTTGGAGACGAGGTCTTCATGGAGTTCTCTAAGCCACACCATGTAGCTATGCACTTTTAGAAATCTGCTCGTCAATGGTGGGCTATCCTTCATGGCAACGGCGAAGCCCAAAGACATGGAAATCTCTACAAGTTTCCATAATGAAGCAATTCGTTGCAAGTGATGCCCAAAAACAAAGTGCTCACCGAATGGCAAAGTTTGAAGATACTCTTCAATGAAGACGTCTATCCACAAATATGTAGACAAGTTTTGGGATTTACATCTCAAAACTACATTCTTCAAAAGATAGACTTTTCCAAACAAAAGCAACAATTTTGTACAGTATTACCTCAATAAATGGCCGAGTATGTCAACTCATAACAGCCTAGCACTATCACCAAAGTCATCCACCACACTGTGGTTGCTTCAAGGATGATCAATTTCCAACAAGGGGTGAGAAGAAATTTCAACCCCATGGAAAACAAGGATCAAATTGAAGCTAAAGGAAAGAGTAATGCTCAAAACTCTTCCCAAGGCAACACCAACATCAACAAAAACAAGGCCAAGGAGAAAGGAGCTTACAAAGGTAAAAATAAGCTCTCTTCCAAAGAATTATAGGCTTTTTGTAAAGACCATAAATGTTTTAAGTGTGGGGAGCAAGGACATGATTATCGTTCTTGCCCCAAAAGAAATGTATGCAATGACACTCCTAGAGCTTACATGGTTAAAGCTCCAAAACAGGATACTCATTGCAAAGGTTCATTCCTCTCCTATGCTTGGGAAAGGTAAGGGAACATGATGCCTTCATCTTGTTTGACCCTGGCTATACTCACAACTTCATATCAACGAAATTGGCCACCAAGTTGGACATTCAAGAATTTGAGATGGGAGATACTGTAACTGCTGACATAGCTTTCAAGGGACAGCAAGCCTTCGTTACTCCCTTGATTGGGAAGTTGAGGCTTCATGTCCAAATCTACGTCGATAAAGAAGACTTTTTTTTTATCTCTCCTCTCCAACATGAGGATGTTATCCTAGAGGCACCATGGTTCAACTGCATAGCTGTCAACATGAAGTTCCCTAAAAGGAGAGTCTATTTCACATACAGGGAAAAAAGCATGTACATAGTTTCTAATGATTCAGGGAACACCATATCCCTCGTAAATACGCTTGCTTTTGATAAGTCAATGTAAAGCTCTATTTTTGCGTATATGATTTTTGTTAGAGAATCGTAAATGATTCTAATGTTTTCAAAAGAAGCAATAAAGGGAATCAAGAGGAATTAGAGTTGTCTAATTTCCTAAATGGATTCCAAGATGTTTTCATTGATGACATCCCTAGTGAGCTACCTCAAAAACGAGGGGATGATGACCATGCAATAGAGCTTCTACTAGGAAGCTCACCGCTTAATAAACCTTCTTATTGATTTTACAAGCTCAACAAGAGGAGATCATGAGGCAAGTGCATGAATTGGTGGAAAAAGGGATGGTGAAGCCTAACTCCTCTCCATTCTGTTCACCAGTACTTTTAGTGCAAAAGAAAGATGACACATATCACATGTGTGTCGACTATAGAGCACTAAATAAGATCATTATATAAAACAAGATTTCCCATGCCACGAGTAGAAGATCTATTTGATAAGTTACAAGTTTTGGCCTGGCAAATGCTCCAACCGCATTCAAACTCACAATGGACAAAAATCTTCAGGCCACTCAAATTCTCTTGAGGACTACAAGAGAAAACTCCAGGTAATCTTTCAAGTTGTGAGAGAAAATAAGCTTTTCATTAATCAAAAGAAATGTGAATTTTTTTTACAAGAGATTCAATATTCATGTTACATTATCTCTCAAGATGGTATCCGTATGGATCCATCAAAGTTGAAGGTAATAAAAGCATGGCCTAATCAAAGGAATCTACATGAGGTAAGAAGCTTTATTGGTATGTGTGCATACTATAGATGCTTCATAGCAAAATTCTCTCAAATAGCAAGACCATTGCATGACTTAACAAAGAATAACCTTAAGTACTCATGGACTACTAAAGAACAAAATGCTTTTGACAAGCTCAAAGAGAAGCTTATCTCTCAACCAGTCCTCATGCTTCTTGATCTCTCAAAGTCATTTGAGGTCCAATGTGATGCTTGTGGTGATTGCCTTGGAGCGGTCTTGCCTCAAGAAGGGCATGCCATAGCATATGAGAGTCGAAGGCTCAATGCTGATGAACGGATCTTGGGCATATATGAAAAAGATCTTTTAGCTATTCTACATGCCCTAGACACATGGAAGCACTATCTCTTGGGGGCTCCATTCATCCTACGAATAGATCACAGTCTCAAGTACTTCATGACACAAACCAAGCTTTCAAACAAACAAATGAGGTGGGCAAATTTTCTCTCGCAATTTAAATTTCATGCTGCTCACATTGCTGGCAAGCACAATCAAGTGGTCGATACACTTTCACAACGGCCAAGGGTAAATGTGGTGTCTATCAATGATCTATCTTTTATGATAGATGAGTATGCTACTAACCAAGACTTTAAGCAGGTAAATACAGCCTTTGCATTAGGGGGGGGGGGGAAGAACCATTCACCTTGAAGGATGGTTATCTTCCAAATGGAAATAGGCTATGTGTTTCTCACCAATACAATAAGAAATCATTAACTGTCAAAAAGACTATTAAGGCATATCAAATGACAACCCTCTTTAGATCTCAAATTTTCAAGTATCATGGATTGCCAACATCCATAGTGTCGGACAAAGATCCTAAAATGACGAGTAATTTCTAGAAGGGTCTCTTTGAGAATCTAGGAAGTAGATTAAGTTTCTATTTCAGCCTATCATCCACAAATGGATGACCAAAGTGAAATAACTAATCGAACGATTCTTGAACCTAATAAAAGCCTATGTCATGGAAGTAGATCAATGTTCTCAATGAGAGAAGTACCTACCTCTTATAGAGTATGCGTACAATGACATTGTACATACTTCTATGGGGAAAGCACCTTTCGAGGTTGAAGAGGGAAGATCCAAAAGTCCCTTACTATTTAAAGTATGTGGGAAGATATTTGTTGTGCTGATGAATATAGCCGAGACTTACAAGAATCTTTTCCATATATTAAAAAGGTTATATCCATCTCACAGCAAAGGCAAAAATGACTGCTGCTAATAAGCACAGAAGAGCCTTAGCCTTTTTAAAAAATGATTGGGTCTTGCTAAAGTTTCTCAAGGCTCATCTAAGACATACTACGGGCAACAATCCTACGAGCCACCAAGAGTATTATGCTAAACTATCAAAAAGGTACTATGGTCCTTTCTTTTAAAATTCTTAAGCCGATCAATGAGATGGCTTATCAACTAAATTTTCCCAACCATTGGCTCATTCACAATGCTAACCATGTGAGCCTACTCAAGCCTTACAAAGGAGACACGCAAAAAGAACCAATAATTGAGAACCCGCCATAAATCAAAGATCAAGAAGAGGTGCTGCAACCCGAATCGATTCTTCAACACAAAGACAAGGTACGAAGAAACGGTAACGTTATTCAATGATATCTTGTTAAGTTTAAGAACTATCCTTTTAAAGATGCTAGATGAATGCAAGGAACATAGCTTAAGGATAATATGAACCTTGTCAATGCTTACAATGCTACACTAGAGTAAGCAAATGAGAATGCCTTTTTAAACAAACAATGTTTTTGTCTTATAAGACTCATTCTCTTTCTTTTATTGTGCACAAAATTTAGAAGTATGCATGCTTAGGATCATGTTTGTGGTGACGACATCTCCCAAACACCAAGTAGAACTTCTCACTCTACTTTGAAAGTATGATATGGACTAAAGAGCAGACATGCTTGCGGCAGCTAAGTCTCCCGAGCATCAAATGGATTAGTCATCCATTTTGGAATGATGTCATAGGGTAAAAGGGGATCCTCTACTTGCTAAGAAACATGGACTAATGACTAGGCTTTATCTTCTTTACCTCATAGTCGAGGATGACTATGATTTCAAGAGAGAGGTAATGTCATAAAATATAATATCTAACTTTACCAAATGATTTTCTCATATTAAACTGATCACTTAATATGGGAAGATAAATGGGGAACAAGAGTTGGATATAGATATGTGCTTCTAGACCTGTCTCAAAAGAGGACCAAAAGGAGAAATGGTTGCATCTCAATAGGGGTCCAAAAGGAGAAGGTCTACCAAAGAGCAATGTGTATTAAGTGCTTCTAGATTTACCTCAACAAGGGACCAAGAGGAGAGATGGTTACATCTCAATAGGGGTCCAAAAGGAGGTAGTCTATCAAAGAGCAACTTGCATCTAATGGAGCTTAAAAGACCTTAGGGTTAGCTCCATTAAAGACCTCCAAAAGTTAGTGTTAAAAAGTCCTTTGACCTTAGGCAAGCTAGGGCTAACCTTGAGATGGGAATCCTACCCAAGCATGAGATGTTAAGATGGTTAAAGTGGTTGTGGGAACCTTGCCCAAAGCTTAAAGTGATTTTTGTGCTTAAATGACTAAAGTTCTTGAAGTGTTCAATTCAAAGATAAACTCTCAAGAGGCATAAAATGTTTCCATGTTTGATTGACTACGTGCTTGAAGTACTCAATTCAAACCAAATGACTTAATAAGCATAAAAGACACATGTTCAAATGATCCTCCACATGTGGACCTCATGATGTGCTTGAATCCTATTAGATAGGTTTTAAAGGGGTCCAATGAGAGGATTTAGAACATAAAAATAAATAATTAAGTTCTTTCTCTCAAAGAGAAAAAAGAGGACACATGTTCAAATGAAATAATTAAATAATACGAGAGAGAGAGAGAGGGAGGGAGAGAGAAAGGTGTGGACCAAGCATGAGAGGGGGGTATACTCTCCCACATAACACACACACACATTCTCTCATTGTGTGGAGTGCAAAGTGCAAGAGCTCCATCTCCTTCTCCAAGCTGTTGAGAAGTTGAGAGCCTACACCAACACTCTTGGCTATGGAATGCAAATCCAACCAAGAGCCATGCTTCAATGCTTGAGCTTGACATCTTCTTCATCTTCATTACTATGTTATTATGTTATGCTAAGCAAGAAGAGCGATGATAAGTGAGGAACTATTTCTTTCTCCTATGAATGATTCTTCTTCCTCTTCTGTACCCTCATTCCCCGCTAGCTCTCTCCACCTTCGAAGGTGTTTAAGACCTTGGGATTGAGGCTTGGGATAGTTAATTCTTTTTGCAAAGTTTATGTTATGCTCGTGATGCATGAAGCTTTCCATCTTCATAGCATCACCAGGGTCACAAGGAACACAAAGATTGTATTATACCAAGTCTCTCTTGATGGGAGAATCTATAATACAAACACCTTTGGAGGGGGGACCGGCTCCAAGTAAATCTGATCCTCAACTATTGTCATGTTCTCTAATACTCTCTCTCTTGCAAAAGTATTGTTCATGCCAAGTTAGTTAAGTACTATGTTCATGCTGCTACCATCAATTAAGTTCACCCTCTATGTTCTCAAAGCAATCTCACAAAAATGCTCACTCTTATTCTCCTTATTCAGCTATTCTCAAAGTTCATAGGCCATTTCCATTACAGATGTCCTCATTTTCCATAAGGCAAAGAAATATTTGTTTCTCATCATGCTCTACTTCAAGAAACAAGGAAGAAACATCTACGTCACTATCATTGTTATCTTCCACCTCACTGCTATCATCCCATTGTCTTTTTTCTTCGCTTAAGTACTCTTCTTCATCATCTTTCTCATCATCAAAATTAGCATCCAAAGATTTGCTCGCTAGCCATGCCAAAACTCCTCTTATGACCCCTTCTATTGCATAGAGTGATGGTATCATGTCCCCAATCTTGTATATCTTTGGTTGCCCATAACCATGGTCTTCCAAGTATGAGAGGGAATGTACCAATACGCGCATGCATAACGTGATAATTGACTAGCACTTTAAAAAACATGCATCCGCCTCCAATTCCTTTATAACTCCCAAATACTTCACCCTTAATTGGTCTGCAAGCTTTAAACAAAAACCTGAATTCTTCACCATGCTGAGTCCCAACTTTGATACACAAGCTTGAGTGATAATGCATACATGTGCACCCCCATCAATATAATCCTCTCCAATGCACTTACTCTTATGCCATGTATCCACAATAGGGCATAGATCGGGTAGCTCATTCAAAGAGAGGACTCTCACAGACTCCCTAGCGGGCTCCTTTTTCATAGGCTTGACCATGTGCTTCAATTGCCTCTTTAACTTAGGGCACATTTCCATGACCAAAGTTAACATCAGTGTTTATGCTCAGCCCTTAAACTATAATTTGGTTGCCCTTATCCTAAAGGAAAATTGGATGTATTGTAATGTTGCTTGGGGTTTCTCTTCTGCTTCTCTTCACATGTACCTCTTTCAACTTGTTTCCTTCTTTTATGGCTAGGACTTGCATCAGCCATGTCATGATCTCTTTTGATCCTCTTACCTATAGGCATGACCATAGCTTCTTAATCATTCTCGTTCTTCTCCAAATGGAGTATGCTTACCACCTTTGTCTTGCCCTTCTCCAAATGGAGTATGCTTACCACCTTTGTCTTGCCCTTCTCTTCAGCTGTCAAACCACTTAGTCCTGCTTCCCCTTTGATCTCAATACCATAATCTTGAGTTCAAGAAGGAACCTATGAAGGAAGAGGAAACAAATCACCACCCATTCTCTTTGGTTTGTCACATTGAGGGCTCTTATGAGTCCATTCACCACAATTGTAACATTGAAACATATCCTCTCTTTCAGCCATGCCTATTCCTCTCCCATTTGCAAAGTCCTCATTGCTTCCATAGCCACGACCATATTCCATAGCTTTGACCTCTTCCATATGTACACTAAGATTCTTCATAAGACCTACCACCTCTTGCATCTCCTTGCAAAGAGCATTCACATCTTGAGAAGCTTGTCGATCATAACATTTCGGCTCCTTGATGAGGACCAATGGTTGTTGTGCAACTTTCACTTCAAACTTTGGCTCAACACTGAGTACGAGCTGATTAAGATGCTCTACTTTTCACTCTTTATTCTTTGCAATTTCAACTGCCTCTTCAAAGATCTTTGGCTGCTTGAGCTCCACCTTCAAGCGTAGGCCTCTTCTCAAGCTTGCCAAAAAAATTTCCTTCTTTAGCATGGCTGGAGGAATTCAGCCCCTAAAGATTCACACCACTTTTTCCATAATGCATTGAATGCCTTCACAAAGTCTTCTATGGTTTGGCTTTCACCTTGTACTAAGCTTTGAATAGACTCCCATGCTTTCTGTGGATCTTCCACCTGTTGAAAGTATGTCTTACCATTTCATAGGTCATAACTTGAGGAGGTTGGGTTGATTATAGCTCCTTTTCGCAACCTTCCAACCATTCTCTATCATCTCCCTTCAAACAAAAGTAAAAGATTCGTAGCACCAATGCTAGGTCCTTGGTTGTCAGCAAGAAGGCAAGAAAACTCCATTTTTTCAATGAAACCTTTGGCACTTTCATTTGCCTTTCCATGAAACTCTAGAAAACTAAATGCCATGGCTCCCAAAACCTATAAACTGAAGGTACCTTGAAGCAATTCCTCAATGGTGGGCAAGAAAACACTATTGGGAAAACCAGAGCAAGGGGCGCCTCTATTGCTACAAGAGTGGGCACCCTCTTGTTGTACATGGTCAACTACAATTAGGATAGCTCACGTGTAATGGTTAATTATTGTGCTATCTTTCTATTTTTACTAATGGCGAGTTGATGACTTGTAAATTGGAACTCTGGTAGTTGAGAAGAAGGCATTGGCAATAGATTATTTTCGACCATTTTACATTTGCACATTGTTTTAGATCTTTTATCAATAATCCACTACGGCCACTTTCTAAATAGGATGGTGAGAACTCACCCTAAGAGGGTCATGCAATAAGTAATATGCTCCATTGATAAACGAAAGTGGAACTAAGTGTAAAAGAGGGGCCTCCAATTTTTGGCACCAATAAGCAATATCAAATATTAAATACCAAACTCCACAAGAGGTGCCGTGGAGTTTAGGGCTACAATCTTTAGGCCATTCTTGTGTAGATGCTCTTAATTTTCCATTTTCCTTCTCTTAACCTATGTCTTGGGCTATGGAGTTTCTCTGTGTCACCTTCTTGTGTAAGAGAGTGTAAGAGTTTGTCTCATATGCTTCTCTATGTAGTATTATGTGTAGGTATGTCAACATCTCCATCCCTTTTCTTTCTGTGTAAACATCTTTCCCTACTATCTCTCTCTTTTCCCTTCTCCGTCACCAAGGGTTATATTTCATGGCCAAGGGTGGAAGCCAGTCCTTGCTCCCAACAGTGGTATCAAAGCTTCTGGTTTGGATAAATTGGTAATTGATTTTCAATTTTTATGAAGGATTTTTTAATTGACCACATCGGATTTGCAAATCAAGCTCAAGACCACTGAAACTCGGTATGTGAACCATTTAATTCAAGATAATTGCTAAATTTAATGGATGTGTGAAGATACGAGCAAAAAAGTGAGAAGAAGAAGAAGAAATTTGAGAATGAAATTGAGCATGGCCAAATTTTTCTTCTTGTAAGCTCCTACTGCTCAATTCGAGGAGATAATTGGTTGAGGTTATACAAGAATCAAGAAGAAGTTGCAATCAAGGAGGAGAAGAATAAGATTTGGAATTTTTTTTGACGAGAGGTGGAAGAAGAGTATCAGAAGCTCAAAATTCCAAGCTTGGAAAGCATTGAAGCCCTTTGAGGTAGTAGACAGAAGGCAGGTTGTGGTTCATAAGAGAAAGAGACAACACGTCCTCCTTGAACGAGAGGGAACCTGGGCTATCATGTTCAAACCTTCAACTGGGGCAACTTGGATTAACAAGCTAAATAAGGTTCAAATTTTGCATCGGACAAGCAAGAGGAATCTTAGCTTCATCAACAATGGTCGAGATTGTGGGAGCAAGCCCCTACACACATGCACTCATACTCCTCTATTCCATCAAACTAGTCACCGTCAACTACCAACAATGGTCGAGATTGTGGGACCGAGACACTGCACACATGCACTCATACTCCTCTGTTCCATCAAACTAGTCACCATCAGCTACCAACAGGGTCTCCCTGGCACGAGAGAAACTTTTCTCTTTGTATTAGCCTTCCAAAAAGCATTATGCAGAGATTTCCCCCTCCTCCATCTCTCTCGCGGCGTCCCCCTCCATCCTGCTCACTGTGAGCCACTCATGTCACACACTTTTTGATTTAAAAGGTGTGGCACTCCCCAAAACCAACTCAAGGCCGGCCATCCAGTGAGCACCCAACCAAAGAAATTTCCAACCTAAGGGGCAATTCACCCCCAACTTACCCTTGAGCAAACTCTCTACACAATTTCGATCACACAATTAACCTCCTCGACAAAAATTTTAATCCAGAAGTTGTGTATACACACACACACACACACATTAGTAGTTATGTTTTTGTTTATTTCCTAAAACAACTATACTACCCCTTACTGCTATCGTCTTTGCTATATATTTCCACTTAAGCTATAGCTTTAAAAATAATGCCTATTTTGGGGCTACACTAGGTGGGATGGAACCCCTAATGGGTTATGATGGAAAAACCACAAATGTGGGCAATTTTTTAGCTAGCAGCTATTAACTTGGCTTAACTTTTACTCTACAAATGTGCCTCACTTACCCCGCCATGCTAATGGCACACGGGTTGCTCTGCTCTACAGAACCGAACCTCATCATAGGCGGCTACATTTTGTTTCCCCAGTAGGAATGGCACCTGGCCTACTCAATTCTTGGTATGATGTGGATATTGCTCACTATAGGCCATGAGTGATCGTGATCTACCTTCTTTTATTTAAAGAAGTGAGGGCGCATTCCACCTCTCACTTAGCCTTGTGTGTGTTTTATTTGCGTAAACCTAAAAGTGTGGACTGTGTGTATTCACTCTCTGTTGTGCTGATTATGGAGCTTGCAACGCAACCTACACAGGTCAGTTATTGTATACTAGGCTTGCTATTTTGGTTTTCTCTCCTTTGTACATATTGGTCTAAAGGTGATATAAGCACCCGTGCTTATAGGTAGGTATACCTTGTGGCTTAGCCTGGTGAGGCCCACTGTGTAGGTGGCTAAGCTTGACAGCGTGTGGCATTAAATGGTTGAATGGTATAACACTCGGTATGGTTAGGCTATGGTTCATTGATCCCGCTACTGTTTTCGGTTCTGAGAGCTCTGCTTAAACAGTTCACTGTTTTTTTTTATATGAGGTGGCACCGTAGGTATTGGGTGTATGGGATATTTGCCAATTGGTTTGCTTTACAAAGGATGTCGCCTGGCCTCTTAAAACATTACTCTGGTGATTCATAAAGTGATGAGATATCCTGCCGCGAACGCATACTGTTCGTTAAAAAAAATGGGGGATGGGGGGTTATGCCCCAAAAGTATATTGTTTTGGATTTTTTTATGGTACTAGCTGTCTGCATAGTGTTGTTTCCTCTAACATGATACAGGTCGCACAGAGGCGTGTTAAACCGCTCTCCCAGAATTGAATACCATATCATGAAGTCTTTATGGCTAATAAGTCATGGTGGTAAAAATGTATTACTCCTTGGTTTAATATATTAAGGACCCATGCGTTAACAATTTTCTGATAAAACCTACTTTATTAGCCCCAAATCGCGACTATTCTTTATACTTCATGGTTTGATCGTCGATCTAGCTGATACCATGTTTATGTTAGGAGGGTTGCCACTTTGTATGCTATAGTAAGGCACAATAATTTTTTGAAACTAAGGGGAATGAAATAAGTGTATTTTTCCTTCCCATTTGGCATACAAGCTAAGGTAGGTTGGATTCCATAAACCCTAATGGGCATATATTATTCAAAATCTGTCCTGATAACAGAGACTAGTTTAAAAATCTTAAACTATTAATGGAATTTCTAGATATCTAGTTTTTTTTATTTTGGTTACTTTATGGCTTCATATACTCAAAAAGCAAGAGAAAGTGGAGCTTGACAAATCTGGCAAAGTAATACTCAAATGACTGATGAGTTGTTATAGGGCTTAAGACACTTGGATCAAAAAGGTAGTGTCCTTCTAATCAGGATAATATGTATGCTATTATGATGATGAGGATAATTAGAAATATAATCTTTGGGATAATAAAACGTTTTTACATAAAATTTGGAAGACATGAGCACTTTGGACAGTGGTTTTAAGTCAAAAAATTTGTAAGATGACATGGATAACAATTGGTATAGTCCATTGATACCTGTAAAACACATCCAAGGCTAGCGTATTTGTTGTCTTATTTGGATGGATGCATGTAAGGACTCTATCTTATCTTGGAAGTTTTTTGGCTTAAAGCAATTGTCTACACATGATTATACTTACATCTACTGCTAGGAAGTACTTCTGATATCTGTATACTGGAATGAGGCTTCATTCTTATAAAATTTGTACAAAGATAATTCTAAGATTGAGTTGTTTTTGTACTTATCATTACTCTCTCTCTGAAGCAGACTGTTTTTTGAACGTTAAAGTTCAATTATGTCTTATTATTTAAGTTAAAACAGCTACACACACGTCCTATACATAAGGTTTTTCCATTCTCTTTGGATAAACCAGGACACTGGCTTTAGAAACTAGTTTTGAATCTCATTTCTAAGTTGGACCCACAATCTATAATCCCTTGATTGGTTGGCAGGTGTTAGGCGGTATAGACTAATTTTTTGGTTACCTGCTCACGGCTACTATAGTCTCTGACTTTATTGGTTTAAGGATTGCAGGCCCAATCCACAAGACTAATTATATTTATGTTTATATATTTCCTTTCAGGATCACAAACACTTTAAAATGACAGCTCGCATGAGATTAAATTACAACCTAGAGAATCATACAAAGATTCTAGAGCAAATTAAGTTTTACCTACACGACCATACTCCAAAAACTGCCTTAGCAGTTAGAACTTGACCTTTCTTGGCAAGAAAGGCCAAATGTTGTGTTACTTACTAACATAAGTAGTATAGTACAAAGATTCTAGAGCAAATTAAGTTTTACCTAAACGACCATACTCCAAAAAATGCCTTAGCAGTTAGAACTCGACCTTTCTTGGCAAGAAAGACCCTTACTCTCTCGCAAGGCTTGGAATTATCTTCTAAACCCCTCTCTGTAGCAACATCTCTTGTCCTCAGATGTATTGGCAGCCTGGATGCTTCTCAACTAATATATGATTCGGCTCTTACAACAGACAAAAAACCGTCTATCTTGCACATGTTATCTTTAATGATCGGGTCAAGATTTTGGCTACCTTGGACAAGGATTCCAAAGATGGTGTTAATATGATCTCCCAGTACATAGCCCATCTACCTATACTCTTTGTATAATATCAGCAAGAGCTTGCCCTTTTTTCCTCTTCTGGGGCTGAACTATCTAACTTTCTGAAAAAACTATGCGGCCTCAATCCTTCTTTTATCAGTAACCCGGCTACTCCAACTATCCCTCAGACAGGTGATATCTTTTGTAGAGATAGTGGAGCTCTTAAGGCCGTCAAAGAATTTCACAGTAATCTTTGCTCCCTCGGTGACTCTAACCTTTTAGAAATGGTACCAAAAATTTCCAAGGTTTTCCCTTTCCTACATGTTAGGCAAATTGAAATTGAGTCTTTAGGGGTGGACCATCAGCTCTGGGTCCTACCTAACAAAGCTTTTTTAGCACCTATTCTTAGTGAAACCTGGGTGTACCTATCTAATCTTCTTGCCTCTATTGTTGAGGACTGCAGACTCAAAATTTTGAAAGTAGGACACTTCCTAGACAAAGGGGAACTCATAAAAGCCCCCTTCAACCTCAACCTCATCGACCATTCCAAATGCCCTTCCAATACAGGCCTCTACATTCGAACAATGGGGAACATGGAGTTTGCCAAAAGTAAACCAAATTTCTACACAGAATCCATCTGGAATGTTTTTTGACCCTATGTTAAATGTGCTTGCAAGTTTCTTGACCCTAAAGCTTCATGCGAATCTAGCATCATGTGGTTTGATCATGCCATTTGGTTTATCCTCAACCAGCTGGACCTACTCTTCCTCAAAAAATCGGTGGACTTTCATCTCTCCCTTATTTTTTCTTGGTTAGGCGGCCAAGCTAAACAAGTAGTAATTACTCAAATTGCTTTCAACATCTTTCGTGGGCTAATGCTGGATATCCTGAAGGAACTAAAGTCTGATGAACCTGGGATTTATCTAATCACTTATGCTAAAGAGTAAAGATTATCACTGGTTTCTCAAGCCTTGTATTGAAGATAACAACTCCCCCTCACTAAAAAGACTCCTAGCTCTTCCTCTAATCGAGGAAAATCTCATATCTACACTAGAGGAAGAGGCAGAAAGACCCCAATCAGGCACCTTCTTGACTTATAATCATTGATGAATATGCAGGTTGATGTGAGCCCATGTGAAAGGCGGTATCTCAACAAAAAAAACTTATTGCAAAGATTATATTTACGAACGCTGTCTCTTTCAGAATGAGCTTCTCAATTGGATACACCCTAAGACACTTTTTTGTGAGTGTTTTGACTTACTTTTTGGAAACCACAAATTACTTGATAATGTACTTATTGGCTGGAAGTATCAACAACCTATTAAAAATTTGTCCTACAGTAATGATTTTCTTTGACACAACACCATTTTTGAATGTGTCTGTAACAAGTTTATCACATTTTGCAAAGACTTTGATACGTATGGTATGCATGTTTGTACTTGTGATCTTAGCATCATTGAAACCACAGCTCGGAAGATCCTGGCTAAAGGGCTTAATCACATACCCAACTTTCCCAAAAACCCATATCTCGCTTTATCAGCTTTACTTAGCTGCTTAGTTGACCTTGTCAGTTCTCTCCGACTAGAGAAGAAAACCCTACTAGACTTAGCAAACTTGGTGGAAAAATGTTTCTTCCAAATAATCTCACACATACCTCGTAAATGGTTGTCTACGGATGTCTCTTGGATTACACCACATCTAGCTCTTGAATTTCAGAAACTTTCAAAAAATTGGTTCATAGTAGGACTGGATAAAATCCCTAATTGTCCCACTCTGATTTGCAAAAACCTAGCTTGGAGAGCAGCACATTCTCGAGTGTCTGGGAAGGAATTCACAATACTGAACACATCCCTACAGGAGGTTACCAATAATATCTCAAGACACTTAGGAAATTTGGGTTATTCTCTTCAGGACACTAAACTTCCAGTACTTTTTCCCACCTATAAAATTCATAAACATAAATTCAGATAGATATCCGATGCCTCGAATAGCATCTTTATGGTTGTTACCAAAGATATTACCCTTTGTCTTGACCTTATACTAACAGAATTGGAATTAGTCTGTGCTTCCAAACAAAAAATATGCTATAACTTTTTGCAGATACACTACAACCCCTTTTGGATAACAAAAAACTCTATAGAGGTTACTCTTAACCTGCCTAAACAGAATTTTCATCTTTTTACAATAGATATTACTCAATGCTATGAGATTATTCCCTTAGAAGGGGATCTAGGTCTTAAGGACTCAGGTTAACAAACTAGCTTTTATTAATGCTAGGAAGAAGGGTTTCTTTTGCATTTCTCTATTTAGGAAACCTAGATGGATTTAAAAAAAACACTTATCTCACCCGTTACACTTCAATGAAGAGAAACTATGTTTAAACATATCATGGTTACTTGATAATTGCACCATTCTCTTTGGAGGACATTGCTTTAACCGAAGCCTAGGCATCCCCATGGGCTTCTCCTGCTCCCCTCTTATGTGTAATATATACTTAGCCTTCTTTGAATACAAATGGTTTCTCAAAGCCATGGTGATAAATATGATAAACTTTCACTATTTAGACATACTTACAGGTATATGGATGACATACTAAGCCTCAACAATAGATCTTTCTCGAGAAAGATCAATCATATATATCCTGACTACTTAAAAATTGAACCAACTTTTGGACAAGGGTTCACTACATCCAATGACTTTTTTGCACTTCGGCACAATTCCTTAACTTTTCTATTTCTCTTTAGGTACCTTGTGTAGGAGAGTATGAACAAAGATTTTCTTGGAAAAGAGACCTTCTGAACCTCTCACCTATTGAATTCATAAAAAGGAACAGTAATAGACCCCACAAAGCAGCTCTTAGCACTTGTATCAGTCTGCTTTACCTAATTATATACTCCTCCTCCAACTACCTCCTTGCTTGGGAAGATATTAAGTTACTTATACACAAGTATTGCCTTAATGGTTTCAAAAGATGTGACATAATTTATAAAATTAAATTGTCACTCTCTCAGAATGGCTGGCCTGGGTTACACTTTAGCCACGATAATTTCATCTCTCTAATAAGGTAGTAGGCCCATTCACAATGGGCCTACTATCGACCCATCGTGTTTGGTGCCTGGGACAAGGTGGGTACACACACACATTAGTAATTATCTTTTTGTTATTTCCTAAAACAACTATACTACCCCTTACTGCTATCATCTTTGCTATATATTTCCACTTAAGCTATAACTTTAAAGATAATGCCTATTTTGGGGCTACATTGGGTGGGATGGAACTCTTAATGGGTTATGATGGAAAAACCACAAACGTAGGTAGATTTTTAGCTGGCAGCTATTAACTTGGCTTAACTTCTACTCTACAATTATGCCTCACTTAACCCGCCATGCTAATGGCACGCGGATTGCTTTGCTCTGCAAAACCAGACCTCATTAGAGGCGGCTGTGTTTTGGTTTCCCCAATAGGAATGGCACTTGGCCTACTCAATGCTTCGTATGATGTGGATACTACTCGCTACACACCATGAGTGATCATGATTTACCTTCTTCTATTTAAAGAGGTGAGGGTGCATTCCGCCTCTCACTTAGCCTTGTGTGTGTTTTATTTGCGTAAACCTAAAAGTGTGGATTGTTGGTATTTTGGTTTTCTCTCCTTTGTACATATTAAAGGTGATATAAGCACCCATGCTTATAGGTAGGTATACCTTGTGGCTTAGCCTGGTGAGGTCCACTGTGCGGGTGGCTAAGCTTGATAGCGTGTGGCATTAAATGGTTGAATGGTATAACACTCGGTATGGTTAGGCTATGGTTCATTGATCCTGCTATTGTTTTCGGTTCTGATAGCTCTACTTAAACAGTTCAATGTTTTTTTTTTAAATGAGGTGGCACCTTAGGTATTGGGGATATGGGATATTTGCCAATTGGTTTGCTTTACAAAGGATGTCGCCTGGCTTGTTAAAACGTTACTCTGGAGATTCATAAAGTGATGAGATGTCCTACCGCGAACGCATACTGTTCATTAAAAAATGGGGGATGGGGGGTTTTGCCACGAAAGCATACTTTTTTGGATTTTTTGATGGTACTAGTTGTCTACATAGTGTTGTTTCCTCTAACATGATACAGGTCACGGAAAGGCGTGTTAAACTGTCTCTCCCAGAATTGAATACCATATCAGGAAGTTTTTATGGCTGATAAGTCATGGTGGTAAGAATGTATTACTCCTTAGTTTAATATATTAAGGACCCATGGGTTAAAAAATTTTTGATAAAACCTGCTTTATGTTGGCAATTATGGTACATTATGATGCTTGTTATTACTATGTTTCTGATAGAACTCTGCCAATAATGCTCTACACTAGTTGTGTAATGGAATTGGCCTATTAACTTGAGAGTAGCGGAAATTAGAGAGAGTACTTTTGTGAAATTACTTTGTGAGCATAGTGGGTGAACATAATTGATGGTAGCAACATAAACATAGCATTTAGTTAACTTGGCATGAACAATACTTTTTGCAAGAGAGAGAATTTAGAGAACATGACAACAGTTGAGGACCGGATTTATGTGGAGTCGATCCCCCCTCCAATAGGTATTTGTATGATTTCTCCCATCAAGAGAAACTTGTTACAATACAATCTTTGTGTTCCTTGTGACCTAGGTGATGCAATGAAGATGGAACCTTCATGCATCACAAGCATAACATAAATTTTGAGGAAAGCTTTAACTATCCCATGCCTCAGTCCCAAGACCTCAAACACCTTCGAAGGTAGAGAGATTTAGCAGGGAATGAGGGTAGGGAAGAGGAACAAGAAACATTTCATAGGAGAAAGAACTAGTTCCTCACTTATCATCACTCTTCTTGCCAGCATACATAATAGCATAGTAATGAAGATGGAGAAGATGGCAAGCTTAACCATTGGAGCATGGCTCTTGGTTGGATTTTCATTCCATAGCAAAGAGTGTCGGTGTAGGCTCTCAACCTCTCTACTTGCTTGGAGAAGGAGAGGGAGCTCTTGAACTTTGCACTTCACATAATGAGAGTGTGTGTGAGTGTGTGTGGGAGAGTATATCCCCCAAGCATGCCCCAAGCTTCCTTGGTCGACCCCCCCTTGTAGCTCATGCTTGAAGCTCATTGGACCCCTCCAGGCCTAGCCAACCACAAGCATGAGTTAAATCAAGTAACAAGGGTAGCCTTGGGACAAGTGTCCCCCTTTGAAACAATTGATTAAATCTTCTAAATTATCATTGGACCCCTTGGGTGGCCAACCAATACGCTTCAGGCACACCATGAGGGCAACATGAGGAGGAACTTGATAAGTGTCCCTTTTGCTTTCTTTGTACCAAGCATGCCTTGTGTGAGTGTGTGTGTGTGTGTGTATTCTCTCTCATCCCCCCTCTTGTAGGGCTCACCCCCTCCTTGTAGGGATTAGTGTTGACTTTTGCACACCTCAAGCCACTCAATTTTGGACCCGGTTACCACCACAATCTTGGCCCTTAAGCCCCTCAAGCTTGGGCCGGGTTCCTACCTCAAGTACTGAAGGAGTATGAGCGGAAGTGCGACACGAGAGAGAGTGTGAGAAGAAGAGCACGATGATATGGTGAACTCGCTCTACTGTAATGTGTAGAGCATAGTGAGTTCTTATTAGGTTTTTACAAAAGAATATGTGTACATACCTGGCGGCCCGCCCACTGACCTGGGCGACCACATTGGGCTTTATACCCCAACAACCTCCCACTTAAAGTCCAATGTGGTACTTTAAGTGTGAGAGAAGCTACTATACAAGCTAATATACAAGAGATGTAGAGAAGTGATGTACTACCCTACACCTAACTGCTTGCGAAAATGCGCAAAGCTCTCTGAGGGAAGTCCTTTTGTAAGTAGATCAGCAAGATTTTCTATGGTGTGAACTTTGACAAGCTGAAGTTGCTTATCCTCGAGCATTTCCCTGATGAAATGATACTTCACATCCACATGCTTTATCTTTGAGTGATAAACTGGATTGCGAGCCAATTGTATAGCACTTTGACTATCACAATATAACACAGGCATCTCTTCTTTGATTCCCAAATTTGTTACTAGTTGATTAAGCCAAATTGATTCTTTGCATGCCTCTAATGCTGCAACATATTCAGCCTCTGTAGTAGACTGAGTAACACAATCTTGTAATCTAGAACGCCATGATACTGCTCCACCAGCCAATGTAAAGACATACCCTGACGTAGACCTTTGGTTGTCTAAGTCACCTACATAATCTGAGTCTGTAAAACCCTTTACACTTAGCTCCTGACTCCCATAGCATATACTCATACTCTTTGTAGCTTTCAGGTATCTCAATATTCCTTTCACTGCCTCCCAATGTTTCTTGCCTGGGTTTGACATGTATCAACTTACTACTCCCACTGCAAATGCAATGTCTGGGAGAGTAGCAATCATTGCATACATCAAACTACCCACTACAGACGCATATGGAATCTTATCCATTTCAGCCTGTTCTTCCTCAGACACAGGACAATCTTGTTTGCTAAGTTTCACATATGGTGGCAATGGAACACTCAATGCCTTTCCCTTCTCCATATTGAAACGTTGCAAAACCTTGTCAATATACTCTGTTTGAGATAACCAAATCAACTTCTTTGATCTGTCTCTCTCAATGCGCACACCAAGTATATGACTTGCCTCACCCATGTCTTTCATGTCAAACAATTTTGCCATCTTTGACTTCAAAGCTGAAATTTCTTCCAAGTGCTTGCCAGCAATCAACATGTCATCCACATACAAAATAAGGATCAGCCAACTGCCATCCTTAGCCTTCTTTGTATATAGACAGTGATCGAACTCACTACGTTTGTAGCCTTGAGAAAGCATAAACTTGTGGAATTTATGGTACCATGCCCTCGGTGATTGTTTTAAGCCATAAAGACTCTTTAACAACTGGCATACCCAATCTTCCTTGCCTTTCTCAACAAACCCTTCTGGCTGCTGCATGTAAATTTCCACATCTAAATCACCATGCAAGAACGCTGTCTTGACATCCATTTGGTGCAACACCAAATCTAATATGGCAACCAATGCAAGAAAGCATCTCAATGTAGTCATCTTGACCACCGGAGAGAAGACTTCATCAAAGTCAATGCCTTGTTCTTGCTTAAAGCCCTTGGCAACAAGCCTTGCTTTGTACTTTGGCTGACTATCATGAGCAGTGATCTTATACCTGTAAACCCATTTACAAGGTAGAGCCTTTTTGCCCTGTGGTAATCTAACTAGCTTCCATGTCTTGTTTTTATGCAGAGCTGTCATCTCTGACTGCATGGCCAATTGCCAATTCCCGGAATCCTTCATTTGCATTGCTTCCTTGTAACATGAAGGCTCATTGCAATCAGTCAACATGACATAGTTCATAGATGGAACAAACCTATCAGGAGGTCGCGTGACACGTCCAGATCTACGCACAATAGGTGGCTCAGGCTCAGCCACAACCTGTGGTTCCACTCTATCCTGTCCTTCCTCCTCTTGAGCCCTGACATTTTGTCTTGCACGTGTAGGTCCGTCTTCTTGGAAGACAACTCTTCTAATCTCCTCAACCCTCTCTGGTTTAGAATGATATTTGGATTCATTAAAGTGAACATCATTGCTGCGGACAACCTTTCTGGATTCGGGATCCCAAAGTCTGTACCCCATCTCACCATAATTACCATAGCCTAGAAAGATGCACTTTCTGCTCTTTGGCTCAAGTTTGTTCCTGAATTCCGTTGGAACGTGAGTATATGCCTCACAGCCAAAGACTCTGAGATGCTTGTATGAGGGCATTTTGCCTGACCATACCATCTCTGGCACTGAATCCTTCTGCAAAACCTTGCTAGGAGATCTATTTACAAGATGAACAGCTGTTGATACAGCTTCAGCCCAAAACCCATTTGGCATCTGTGCATTAGACAACATACTTCTGACCTTCTCTTGTATGGTCCTATTCATCCTCTCAGCAACACCATTTTGAGGAGGATTGTAAGGAGCATTAAGTTCACGTTTTATACCTTTTGACTCACAAAAGTCCTGAAAGGCCTTTGAAACATACTCTCCACCATTGTCAGTGCGTAAGCATTTAAGCTTCTTGCCACTCTGATTCTCCACAAGTGTCACAAACGTTTTGAAAACACTAAACGCTTCATCCTTGTGCTTGAGAGAGTAAACCCATACTTTCCTCGAGTAATCATCTATAAATGTCATAAAGTAAGAAGCTCCCCCTAGAGATAGATTAGGCATAGGTCCACACAAATCACTATGAACAAGTGCCAACTGTGTATCTCTTCTACTGCTTCTATGCTTATGTGGCTGTTGTGTTTGCTTACCATACAGACAATGTTCACAGAATTCAAAATCATTAAATGAAAAGCCAGGCAAATAACCAGAACGAGACAAGATTTCCATTCCCTTCTTGGACATATGTCTTAACCGGCTATGCCACAAAGAAACGTTCGGCTGCTCGGTTACATTGATTACATTTTTAGAGACATTTGATACATAAATCATGTAAAGTCCTCCAGACTTTACTCCATGTGCTACGGTCATAGAACCCTTGGATATCTTCCACATGTTCTGTCCAAAAGTGGTGACGTAGCCAGCATCATCAAGTAAGCCTGTGCTGATCAAGCTCTTTGTAATTGCGGGAACATGTCTCACATTCTTTAGCATGAAAGAAGAGCCATTCTGAAACTTCAATTGAACATCTCCAACACCTAAGATCTCACATGTCTGCCCATTGCCTAGCCGAACATGATCTTTAGTGGTCACATAAGAGGTAAACCACTCCTTGTTTGGAGACACATGAAGTGATGCCCCTGAGTCTATAATCCAATCACTCAGTGCATTTCCATCAAATGTTGTAAGAAGAGCTGAGTCCATTGTATTCTTCAAGAAGTAGATGTCTCCTGACACTAGACTGTCATCCTCTGCAACAGTGTTTGTCACATTTATTTCTTGAATCTTCACTGAGGACTTGTTCTTCTCACCATGGTCTTCAGCTTTCTCTTTGCCTTTTTCTGCTTTCCATTCTCTGCAGTCTTTTTTCATGTGACCCTTCTTGCCACAATGGTAGCATTCTATGTCACTCTTGCCTTTAGCACTGCGGGACATGCTATGAGACCGATTCCTCTTTCCACCTTTGTACTTTTCTTTGGTCCTTCCCCTGACAACTAAGGCTGTTCCTTTGCCTTTGTCCATTCTCTTTCTATTGGTTTCTTCAGTAAGCAGACTTCCTTCTACACCTGCTATGTTCAAACCATCTGGAGGTGCAGAATTACTCAAAGCTGTGCGAAAAGTGTCCCAACTTTTCGGCAATGTGATCAACAGGAATATAGCTCTAACAGGTTCATCAAACTTGACACCTTGAGCTGACAACTGACTATAGATTGTGTTGAATTCATTCAGATGATTGGACATAGGTGTCCCTTCTTTCATCTTCAAGTCGACAAGCTTTTTAAGCCAGTATACCTGTGAAGCTGCACTCTGCTTCTCATAAAGATCACTCAGCTTTAACCATGCTTGATAAGCCGACATCTCGTCTGCTACATTGAAGTAAACGCTTTCTGCCAAAGTCAGCATAATGATAGAAAGTGCCAATTCATCCATTTTGCTCCATTCATCTTCGTCCATATCTTCTGGTTTTATCCCCTTGAGCTTTATAGATTTTATCTGCTTCTTTTGTACCAACACGTTGTCGTGTTGTGACACGTACATAGTGGGAACGCATGCTACAAGAGTTATCTTGTAATTTTTTAGATACATAATTATCTTTCCTATAATGTACATATGCACATTTAAGTATAATAATGAGCCTTCTATCTCATCCTATTATTTTTCTCAAGGGTAACCTATTCTTACTTTACCATCAGAAAAATACTATGGAAAAAGCATCAATAGCTCCGCCTCTTTAACTTGGGGCAAAAAGCATTGATTCTTTATTTCTACTATTTCATTATCATCTCACACCCTAGCTAGATCCTATATCTAGGGTAAACTCCAATATATATATATTCTATGTATTTTTTATACTTTTCTTATATTTCTTTTTAAATAGCTACTAGGAGAGAATCAAATCCTAGTGGGACACTAGGTGGCATGATTTCAAAGATACACTTATTTTAATGCATTAGTGCAAGCATGGTTACAAAAATTTTTCAAGGAGAAATGTCATGCTTTCATATGGCATGAGGTGTCCTTGGGAATTAAATGAAAGTCAAGGCTAAGGAGACCACATGAAGACTTTTGCTGCCATAAATGGACCCTATTTTGATGAATTTTTTACACAAGGTTCCAATCCAAATTGGAGAATGATTTTAAAATGAAAATCGTAGCTAATGAGCTGAAGTTTCTGCCCATAGTTTTATTTTTTTATTTGGAGCTATGGTTGAGGAGATATGATCAAAATACTGGACCCCAGTATGCCCACATCATGCAAGGACAGCTCATTTCCAACTTTTCCAATTCCTGTTCACACTGGCTCCTCTCTTCTTGTGTAAACCCTTGTGGGTTCCCTTCACCTATAAAAGGGTACCTCTTCTTCCTTGGAAGGAACTCAAGCATTCAAGCCATTGATGAGAGGAATTCTCGAGGGAGTGAGTAGTAATGCCTAATTGTACTTAGCCATTAACATAAGCCCAAGCCTACACTTTCTCCTAGAGGGAGACTAGCCATTCTTACAACAAGCTAACCTTGGAAGATCCACTCTAATCAAAGAAGGTCTTACACTTGGTGTATCAATCAAAGTGGAATTCTCCACTCTTCTTCTCTCTCTCATCAATAATGGTGCCGAAGGGTTTCAAGTAAGATGTGTTCTACATTGATGTTTTCTTGATTTCTTGTTGTTTTCATTTTCATCTCTAATCCAACATATATATATATATATATATATATATATATATATATATATATATATATGTATCTAATCTCATCTCCTTAACCAAGCCTATCTCTCTCATTCTTAGTAATTCATCCTCTCTAGGTTCTCTTTGCTACAGGTACATCTCTCCCCGCAGTATCCTTATTGCCTACGGGCAAGAATAGGGCTTGGGAGGGAAACTTCTCATCTCTTCACTTCTCTCATATCTACATTTCTCACATACTATCCTAAATGAATAACCCACATGATGATCATTTCTATCGCTTTCACTCTGTACAATCTATTAGAATTAACGTATGGATCAGCCGTAAAATACACTTTCAACAACGTATAGTGTTTCTCTTTGGCCCTGAAAGGCTCAATGAAATACTTCTATCACCGGATCCCATCATACTACCTCTCATAGACTATAATTTTTCTTTTGATGTAAGCGTAGTTATCTTGCTATGAACCAAGAGGATTTGTACACACAATTAATCCCAATCACTAGACAAAATATATATATTATGGTAAGCACAAAACTACAATTCCAAAGAACAATTCGTAGCCTATTTGGTCAGCCAAGATTGAATGCCATTAACTCATCTATTAACCCTTTCATATTACCCATGATACGATATGACCATAGCCTTGATGTTTTCATCTTCGTATTGTTTTGACATTCTCTTTTGCGTTCTTTCTTTGTGTGTGTGAATGCAAGAGAGAAAGAGTGAGTCTTCTTTGATTGCACTTCTTTCCAAACCCTATTCTTCATGGCATCTATGGTTTAACTCCTTCATATAGTTTTTGTTGAGTTCTCTTACAAACTCTCACAGCCATAAGCCCGGTGCTTTCCTGGCAAGACCGCAAATTTCTCGACATATTTTTGGTGAACCCGACGCAAATCTGCTAGGGTGAGAGTTTGTGGGTAACCATGGGTGATCATGTTGAGCAACAGGGTATGCATTTTGACCCAGCAACAATGCAAATGTTTCAAGCATTTGCAATGTTCATGCAACAACAACATGCTACTGAAAGAAGGGAGATTTCAGCAACGAAGGCCATACAAGCGGTCGTCAACAGAATGGATCAGTTCAATGGCAAAGATGTAACCAAGTACTTACGCGAGTATGTGAAGGAGATGGAGCTGCATCGCGTGTCAGAAGGTGAGATGATTCAAAGCTTTGAGCTAGTTGTTGCTCCAGAAATTAGGGAGCATGTTAGGGCAATTAAAGATGGGCATGGGAGAAATTGGGAAGAACTCAAAGTAGCTTTAAAGGAGGAATATTTCATGGAGGACTCTGAGAGAGTGACCAAAAGGACATTCTTAGAATGGGTAGTCAAACCAAAGCAAGGACTATCAATAACAGAGCTACTTAGGGAATTTGAGCGGCGCTATGCACAACTCACTAGGATAGAAAGGGCCACACTAGATGCAGAGAAGACAGATCTTTTCTTACAAGCTACAGGTAAAGAGTTTCAAGAAAATTTAGAGCTTCTTCTTGAAGATAAAGATGTTGAACAAGGACTAAAGACCGATTGGAATGAGGTTGAAGGTGCTATCTCACTACTTGCCAAACGACAAAGAAGAAGGGACAAGATGGTAGTAAACACTACAAGTCCTTCCACCTCAACTTCTGACAAAATGGTAAAGCCTACTTTTATCGCTCCTAAGTTTGATGACTCCATGCTAGATGAGCTTGTGAAGGGAATGCGTGACTTGAAGGTGAAGTTTGCAAAGCTTGAAGAAAAAGGCCAACCATCAGGGCCACTTCCTAGGCAAAGACAACAGCCCGAAGGGTTTGTTAATAGATGTATTTGGTGTGATAGTACAAACCATGTAAGAAGAGATTGTGATGATTTTAGTGATGCTTTGTCAAAAGATGTTGTCTTTTTTAAGGATGGTAAAATCCACTTAAGAGAGACAGGTCTACCCTTGAGAACTAACTTTAGAAAGGGGGGAATGCAAACCTTAGTTGAAGATATGGCAACCAAGCATGCCACCTCTTCAATTGAGGCAGCTACTTATGGAGTAAAAATTGAACATTTTTGTGATGAAGAGGTGAGTGACCATCATGGTCAAATTTGGCCAAATGTCATGCAATTAGCTAAAAAGGGAAAGCTTACAAAAGAGATTCTACATGAAGCAGGTGATTGCATACGTCTAGAAACGGGATGGAATGATCCAGTGGACTCATTGTCAGTGCATGCCTACATTACAAAATGCCAACAAAATGAGGCAATTGTAGAAGAGAAGCGCAGACGTGAGAATATTGATGAAGGACCATCAAAAAGAGCTTTTAGAAGTGGGAGAAGAAGCGACTCAATGCCTTCTCAAACACCCTCAACACAAGGAGCATCTCCACCTGAAGTACTCATGGAGGAGTCTACAACAGGAAAGAAGAAAGAGCCAACAAAAGGAATGACAGATGCACATTCTCTGCATGAGGATTGGGGTTCTGCAGATGAAGCTATGAATCTTCAAGATTCACAAATCAAAGATAGAGAAGTGTTTGGGAATGCTATACAGGCTGAAGTGACATCAGAGGATAGAGTAGAAGAGCAAGAAACCTCTTCGGATATGGTCTGTGATGGGGGTGATATTTCTTATCTGTGTGAAGATGCAAATAAAGATGCTTGCCATAAAGTGCCTACTATACAGGGTTCTAAGAAATTTGGTTGCGTGCAGATATGCAAACAATATCTGAGGTATAAAAGGGATTTAGGTCTTGTGTCACAGGGTATAAATTGCAAGCAGGTTTGTGAGCATCTATATGCTATGGATAGGAAGGGTATACATGGTGATTCCTTGAAGCAAGAAGAGGATGCTAGCTCTACGCTGACACCAGAGTCATGTAATGAAGAAGGGTTCTCCCTAGATGAGTGGAGACATGATTCAATTGAAGATAATTTAGCGATGAGTCAAAAATGAAGAAGGGGTGAAGATATTGTGTCAGAGACTAACTCCAAGGAGGTTTTTGAGCAATCGGTTACAAGTGACCGGGAGCATACCTACCAGGATGATTTGGAAAGGGAATTAGACACCATATTTGAGAGGTATGCAAAGTTTTATGCTATAAAGTTGGAGAGGTATTTGGTAAAAGGTGAGAGAATTGATGAGAGGTTTACCATGCACATTTCTGAGGTTTCTCTCGATGTTGAGAAAGGCTATCTAGAGGATTCTTTTGAGAATGAAGATGCAGATTCAGACTTCTATGCGAAAGAGGTACATATGGATTTACAGGTTGGTCAGAAGGTTGAAGTGCAGTTTCAAAAATCTTTCAAGTATATTACAGGAAGCTTGGAAGTGTTTTTTGAAGAGGAGGATGAGGAACTTATGTCTCTACGTCATGAAGATTTTGCGCATAATGGAGATTTGTTACAGATTTTTTGGAGACAGATGTATATAACAATTCCTTCTGATCCGAGAGCAATTAAAAGATGCGGAGAATCTCAATGCTTAGTACAATACAAGTTTTTGAGTTACCCATATAATCCTGGAGGAGTTCATGGGATGACAGGGGATACAATTGCTTTCACAAGTTACCATGAGGTTGGCACATGCCGGAGGATGTGCAGGTTTAGAGGTGGTGGATGTCGTGTTGTGACACGTACATAGTGGGAACGCATGCTACAAGAGTTATCTTGTAATTTTTTAGATACATAATTATCTTTCCTATAATGTACATATGCACATTTAAGTATAATAATGAGCCTTCTATCTCATCCTATTATTTTTCTCAAGGGTAACCTATTCTTACTTTACCATCAGAAAAATACTATGGGAAAAGCATCAATAGCTCCGCCTCTTTAACTTGGGGCAAAAAGCATTGATTCTTTATTTCTACTATTTCATTATCATCTCACACCCTAGCTAGATCCTATATCTAGGGTAAACTCCAATATATATATATTCTATGTATTTTTTATACTTTTCTTATATTTCTTTTTAAATAGCTACTAGGAGAGAATCAAATCCTAGTGGGACACTAGGTGGCATGATTTCAAAGATACACTTATTTTAATGCATTATTGCAAGCATGGTTACAAAACTTTGATAAGGAGAAATGTCATGCTTTCATATGGCATGAGGTGTCCTTGGAAATTAAATGAAAGTCAAGGCTAAGGAGACCACATGAAGACTTTTGCTGCCATAAATGGACCCTATTTTGATGAATTTTTTACACAAGGTTCCAATCCGAATTGGAGAATGATTTTAAAATGAAAATCGTAGCTAATGAGCTGAAGTTTCTGCCCATAGTTTTATTTTTTTATTTGCAGCTACGGTTGAGGAGATATGATCAAAATACTGGACCCCAGTCTGCCCACATCATGCAGGGACAGCTCATTTCCAACTTTTCCAATTCCTGTTCACACTGGCTCCTCTCTTCTTGTGTAAACCCTTGTGGGTTCCCTTCACCTATAAAAGGGTACCTCTTCTTCCTTGGAAGGAACTCAAGCATTCAAGCCATTGATGAGAGGAATTCTCGAGGGAGTGAGTAGTAATGCATAATTGTACTTAGCCATTAACATAAGCCCAAGCCTACACTTTCTCCTAGAGGGAGACTAGCCATTCTTACAACAAGCTAACCTTGGAAGATCCACTCTAATCAAAGAAGGTCTTACACTTGGTGTATCAATCAAAGTGGAATTCTCCACTCTTCTTCTCTCTCTCATCAATAATGGTGCCGAAGGGTTTCAAGTAAGATGTGTTCTACATTGATGTTTTCTTGATTTCTTGTTGTTTTCATTTTCATCTCTAATCCAACATATATATATATATATATATATATATATATATATATATATATATATATATATATATATATATATATATATATATGTATCTAATCTCATCTCCTTAACCAAGCCTATCTCTCTCATTCTTAGTAATTCATCCTCTCTAGGTTCTCTTTGCTATAGGTACATCTCTCCCCGCAGTATCCTTATTGCCTACGGGCAAGAATAGGGCTTGGGAGGGAAACTTCTCATCTCTTCACTTCTCTCATATCTACATTTCTCACATACTATCCTAGATGAATAACCCACATGATGATCATTTCTATCGCTTTCACTCTGTACAATCTATTAGAATTAACGTATGGATCAGCCGTAAAATACACTTTCAACAACGTATAGTGTTTCTCTTTGGCCCTGAAAGGCTCAATGAAATACTTCTATCACCGGATCCCATCATACTACCTCTCATAGACTATAATTTTTCTTTTGATGTAAGCGTAGTTATCTTGCTATGAACCAAGAGGATTTGTACACACAATTAATCCCAATCACTAGACAAAATATATATATTATGGTAAGCACAAAACTACAATTTCAAAGAACAATTCGTAGCCTATTTGGTCAGCCAAGATTGAATGCCATTAACTCATCTATTAACCCTTTCATATTACCCATGATACGATATGACCATAGCCTTGATGTTTTCATCTTCGTATTGTTTTGACATTCTCTTTTGCGTTCTTTCTTTGTGTGTGTGAATGCAAGAGAGAAAGAGTGAGTCTTCTTTGATTGCACTTCTTTCCAAACCCTATTCTTCATGGCATCTATGGTTTAACTCCTTCATATAGTTTTTGTTGAGTTCTCTTACAAACTCTCACAGCCATAAGCCCGGTGCTTTCCTGGCAAGACCGCAAATTTCTCGACAACGTGCCAAATCTGCTTCTTCCACAATGGGAAATTGGTTCGATCCAGCTTCTTGATATTGTAAAGAGCAGTGTCCTGTGATCCAACCATAGCTACGCTTCACAGTAGTTTACTTTCCTGGGAAAAGTTCGGCAGAGTTTCCCCTGTAAACTGACCTCTGAACCAATATCAACCTGTCAAATGAACCAAGAAAGCTTCAGATTCTGCATAAATTTCGGCAGAGTCTCCTTTGTAAAATGGCTCTGGTGTACTAAAAACAGACCAAAAAACAGCTCAAAAAACCACTGTCTCTCTAACACTATAAGCTGTGGGTAAACCTGTCCTGCACCTGTACTATCTCTGACTGTCCTGTCACTGTCCTGTAAGCATAGACTGCGACAATGCCTCAACGGCAGTAAAGCAAAGATGCAATCCCAACTGTCTAACTCACAGTCAATACATCCTAGCTGCCTATCTAAGGGTGCTCGAGGGATCGCTCCAAGACCTGTATCACCGAAAGGATCTCAACATTCGAGAATCCCCCAGCTCAATAAAACCTCACTCGACCCTCAACAAAGACTGCAGTAAATCTGACAGTACATAGACGTCCCACAAAGTCATACATCGACAAATTTCCTACTATATGTTGTAACCGCTGCGGCGGTTGTTTGCTGCGTGACACACAGCCAGCAAACCCTCAACAGACATACATCATCTCTGACAATACATCCCATGTGGAAGTACCTGCAATGTCAGGATGAAATCTAGAATATCAAGCAGCAAACACAAGCTACCTGATGAACTAGTGGATGTCGCCTACAGTCTGTGTGTAGATGCGCCCGTGTCGTATGTGACACGCCTCCAAGAACTGTGAGCCGTCCTTCGATGTGTAGACAGCCACAAATCAACACTCTGGGAGTGTCGATATCCTCAGCACCTGCAGTCGTAGGCCGAAAACCCCAAATTTGCAGAGTCGGATCTGCACGCGTCGAGAGCACGTAGTCGAAAATGGCATGCGCAGACCTTTGTCGAAGCCGAACGGTGGCCGAAATGACCTCAGAATGAAATTCTGACAACACCGAGCCCTTCCAGCTCACCCATGAGATTTGGGGCCGTTTCTTTGCCTATCGAATTTCACTCCAATCTGAGCTGGTGACTCTAGCCTCCTGCAGTGCTGCCCCGAGCCTCGATCTGAGCTCTGATACCAGTTGAAGGAGTACGAGCGGAAGTGCGACGCGAGAGAGAGTGCGAGAAGAAGAGCACGACGATATGGTGAACTCGCTCTACTGTAATGTGTAGAGCATAGTGAGTTCTTATTAGGTTTTTACAAAAGAATATGTGTACATACCTGGCGGCCCGCCCACTGACCTGGGCGACCACATTGGGCTTTATACCCCAACAAGTACAGCCCTAGCATCTCAAGCATGACAAGCACCTCAAGCATCTCAGTCATCAAGCACCTCAAGTCCCTTAGTCATCAAGCACGTCAAGATCCTCAAGCACCTTAAGCTTGGGCCAGGTTCCCACCTCAAGCTCAGCCCTAGCTTACCTAAGGTCAGAGGATTTTTACACTAACTATTGGAGGTCTTCAATGAAGCTAACCCTAAGGTCTTTATGCTCCATTGTGGTTAGCCTTGCTCTTTGATAGACCATCTCTCATTTGCGCCCCTTTACCATTGGCCCCGTGTTGAGATAGATCTATAAGCACATGTCTATCCTAACCCTTCTTCCCGTTTATTCTCCCACATTAAATGATCAGTTCAATATGAGAAAATCATTTGGGTTGGTTAGATATTAGATTTTATGACATTACCTCTCTCTTGAAAGCATAGTCATCCTCGACTATGAGGTATAGGAGATAAAGCCTTAGTCATTAGTCAATCTTACTTAGCCGGTAGAGGATCCATTTTTACCCTACGACATCTTTCCAAGATGGATGACCAATCCATTTGGTGCTTGGGAGACATAGCTGCCGCAAGCATGTCTGCTCTTTAGTCCATTTTATTCTCCAAAGTAGAGTGACAAATTCTACTTGGTGTTTGAGAGACTTCATCATCACAAACATGATTCTAAGCATGCATACTATTTAAATTTGTGTACAACTAAAAAGAGAACTAGTCTTATAAGACAAAAACATGGGTCGTTTAAAAGAAATTTGTACATTTTCTTACTCTAATGTAGCATTGTAAGCATTGACAAGGTTCATACTATCCTTAAGCTGTATTCCTTGCATCCATCTAGCATCTTTAAAAGGATAATTTTTGAACTTAATAAGATACCGTCAGATAATCTTACCATGTCGTAGTACCTTGTCTTCATGCCAAAGAATAGCTTCGGGTTGTAGCACCTCTTCCTGGTCTTCAACTTCGAGAGGGTCTTAAATAATTGGTTCACTTGGTGGCTCTCCTTTGTAGGGCTTGAGTAGGCTCACATGAAAAGCATTGTGTATGAGCCAATGGTTTGGCAACTTGAGTTGGTAAGCCGTCTCATTAATAGGTTTCAATATTTGAAAAGGACCATAGTATCTTTTTGCTATCTTAGCATAATACTTTTGATGGCCCGTAGGATTTTTGCCCGTCATTTGCCTTAATCAAGCCTTAGGAAACTTAAGTAAGACCCAATCATTTTCTTTGAACGTTAAGGCCCTTCTATGCTTGTCAGCAACAGCTTTTTCCCTTTGTTGAGAGATGGATATAGCCTCCTCAATATTTTGAAAAGATTCTTGTAGGTCACGGCTATACTCATCGGCAACGAAGATCTTCCCATGTACTTTGAGTAGCAAGGGACTTTTAGGTCTTCCCTCAATGATCTCAAAAGGTGCTTTTCCCATAGAAGTATGTACAGTATTATTGTAGGCATACTCTACAAGAGGTAAGTACTTTTCCCATTGTGAGCGTTGATCTACTTTTGTAACATAAGTCTTTAGTAGATCTAGTATTGTAAGATTGGCTATCTCACTTTGGCCATCCGTTTGCGGGTGATAGGCCAATGAGAAATTCAATCTTGTTCCTAGATTTTCAAAGAGACCTTTCCAGAAGTTACTGGTCATTCTAGGATCTCTGTCTGACATGATGGATGCTAGTAATCCATGGTGTTTGAAAATCTGAGATATGAAGAGAGTTGCCATTTGGTGTGCCTTAATAGTCATTTTGATAGGAATAAAGTGTGCTTGCTTGCTAAATCTGTCGACTATTGTCCATATTCCCGTATTCCCATGGATAGACTTGGGCAATCTAAATATGAAATCCATGGATATACTCTTAAATGGTGAATTTGGTATAGGCAATGGCTGGAGTACTCCAAGTTGCTTCCCTCTATCATACTGGGTCTTTTGGCATACTACCCATTTTGAAACATACTCTTGTATGTCCACTTTCATGGTAGGCCAATAGAAATACTTCTCTACTCCTCGGAGAGTAGGTTGAATACCTCTATGCCCCACATAGGGAGGAGCATGGGATTCATACATAAATTTCTCACGAAGGGAGTGGGTAACACATAGCCTATTGCCGTGGAGAAGATAACCATCCTGCAAGGTGAATGGTTCCTCTTTCTTCCCCAAAGCAAAGGCTGACATTATGTCTCTAAAGTCAGGGTCAGTAGCATACTCATCTATCATAGAGGATAGATCATTGTGAGAGCTATAGACATTGCATTAACTTTTGGTCGTTGTGAAAGTGCATCGGCCACTTGATTGTGCTTACCAACAATATGAGCAATATGGAAATTAAATTGCAAAAGAAAATTTGCCCACCTCATTTGTTTGTCGAAAATCTTGGTTTGCGTCATGAAATACTTGAGACTTTGGTGGTCGGTTCGTAGAATAAATGGAGTCCCCAATAAGTAGTGCTTCCATGTGTCTAGGGCATGTAGAACAGTTAAATCTCTTTCTTAAATGCCAACCTACCATTGTACATATCCATACAAACAAGAAAGAGTTTGCACCTCCCATTGTAAGTTCACCACCTACAACAACGTTGCAAATAAAATCATGGGAGAGTACCTTACCACCCTTGTAACTAGATGATACGCATAGGGCGGTCAGAAACTATTGGTTAAAGCCTTCACCCATAACAACTGGAACAAGTGGTTTCGAAAGGTGACGACATCATTCCAAAAGGTATGATCTACCCAAGGAAGGGAGGAGTGTTTGCTGACAGTCATCATTCACTCACTCCCCTCTTAACCTTCCTCTGACCTCTCAATCTCCCAATATTAGGGAATGTATATATAAAGCCTTATACTCACAAAAAAACAAATATAAAAAAAGTAAAAGAGCAAGAGCCACCAAACAAAAATCTGGAAACCTATAAGTTCTAGTACATGACCCAAAATCATAAAAACACATTATGCACAAGGGCACGACCTTTTGACACGACCCTTATAATATTTGCACTCTAACCATCATCTATTTGTGTGTACAGATATGGCTAGTACGATAGAGTCATCCACTCCTACCTTGGGTAAGAGGTACGCTCTTTACTTTGCACAAGTGCTTCACATAGTCTACCCGGTGCTTGCATGTGAATGGGATTTGGTAGATACGCTAGCGTGTGAGAGGAATTTCGAGGAGTTAGAATGGATGATACGTCTCGTGACCACGATTGATCCATACTTAGTAGAGGAAGTCTCTCCAATTGCATAAACTTTCCCTCTTGAGCAAGATGACTATATGCATCTAGTGATGTTCTTAGTGAACATTTGTGCCTCTAATGATGAGGAAGCGTTACATGATTACACGGATGGCACATATGGTCTCACGGATGATGACTTCGTTTTTCTTGATCATGACAAGGATAGGGGTTTAGCCTTAGGGTTTCCCCCCAATCTCTATAATATCCTATTCCCTTGACTCTCTCGGGGGAGTGCAAATAATTAGGTTAGGTTTCCTTATGTTGTTTGATTGTGTTCAATAAGGGTTGGTGCCTCTTCCCACTGATGTGCCTCCTAGAGGTATTCTTTGTGTTTTCTAGTGTGTACAGGATGTTAGGACTTTGAACTTCATGGAGTCTTTCTCTTGTTCACTCTTCAAATCAAGCACGATCATCAACACGAACAGGTGTTTCTTGTCCATTAGCATTGCCCCTTGTCTTTTTTGCCGCTATGTTTGTCTGCTTTAATTGTGATTGGTAGCACTATATTCAACACATTGCTTAGATTAAACATTAGATTCTATATAATTTGCTATCATAATCCCTTGTTTAGGTTTCAGAATCAAGAAGTCTGACTAAGCTAGTTTGACTAAGTTAGAAGTTAAAGATCTTCTCTTAAGACCATGGAGAATGTCTTCCTAATAATCAATGGTTACTTCAGGTTCTTAATCTGATTTAGGTAGCATTGTGTGCAATGTACTAGGGCTTTCTAGTGGGCTTAGTCCCTATTGACCTTTAGCTTAAGTATTATAAAGGGAGTTTACTAGTGTGATGAGCCTGGGAGGGTAACAATATTATATAACCTCCCAGTGTTACAAAATTAAAATGCTGAAAACGAACAAACAAAAAAATCAAAAGTGCCACAATGTAAAATCTTAAGCTGAAGAGAAATCCCAGTGTGATTTGGTACTTCACTCATATGTATCGCCTATGGTACTAGAGCCCTAGAGGTTCCCAATGTGGGTGCTCTTCCTTGAAAAGCAAAAAACCCAAGGCATACAAAATAAGCACACGCATCAAAATTGAATCAATGTGAAAAGACTTTGGGGGGGGTCAAAGAAAAATAAATAAATCAGGCAATGATTTCATGAGAAATTCCTTTTATTGTAGCTTAACTACAAGGTCTTCTAGGTATAGCCTCTAGTCAGCCCTAAAACATGAAATACTTGGCTCTTGCAATTAAACAGCTTAATCGACCAGAGAAAATTGAGAAGGTTTCCCATGGTATTAATAGTTGACCTCTAGTGCCTTTCGAACGTTAAGTTAGCGACCCCCAGACTTGTTTAGTTTTTTACCTTTACAACTGTTTATGCGTTTTATTATATTACAGCTCAATGTTTATTGCTAATGAGAAATTTTTTAATATTCTGTTACCGATCAATTTTCCTACTTACAACTGCATATGCTTTTTAATTGTATATGAGAATACAGTTATTGTGGCAATTTTGGTTGCTTTTGCAGTGATTGGAAAAGGCTAAGGACATTCAATCTCGGATGCTCTTCCACCTCGACGAACGTACTTCATCTCAATAGCTTCCGAGGACGGAATCTACATCAGGAAGGGAGGCATGTTAACCCTCACGGACACCGTATCATCTTTGACGGACGAATATTATTTATTTGATTGATTCATGGACCGGGCTTGTCGGTTCAATAGGTGTGTAGGTGATCACCGATGAGAGGCACACCACTTATCTTATTTTTATAGCAGTTTTGCAACGACTGGTCACTGTGGACGCCCATGTATGAATGGGCCAAACTCTTATAAAAGGTCCATTTGACCTAAAAATCCTCATTCTGGGAGGTGTAAGCTAAGAAATTCTCTTGCTCCATCTCTGTCCCCTTCTCCTTCGTGTGCCCACAAGTGCATGTGTGTATGTATGCTTGAGAGAGAGTGAGAGAGAAAGAGTGTGTGATCGAGCATTGTAGTGGCATCTGCGGCGGCAAGGCGATTAAGCGCGGCATCGGCGGTGACTCCTTCTTCTTCACAACACAGGATCCTTCAAGACGGAAGCATTGAGCGGTGAGTCGCACATCCCTGCCCCTTTGAGCTTGCTAGGCTCTTCTATTTGTGTCTTTGCAGCCTTCCGAGGCTCGCGCACAATGCACAGGCAAGTTCCCAGCCTTCTACACGTACGGCAAAGCGTACAGATAACATCCTCATGTTGGACAATAGAGATGAAAAAGTTTTCTTTGTCGACATAGCTTTGGACATGAAGCCTCAACTTCCCAATCAAGGGAGTAACGGAGACTTGCTATCCCTTGAAAGCTGTGTCAGTCATTACAATATCTCCCATCTCAAGAGCTTGAATGCCCAACTTGGTGGCCAACTCTATTGATATGAAGTTGTGAGTAGAGCCAGGGTCAAACAAGATGAAGGAATCATGCTCTCTTACCTTTCCCCAAGCATAGGAAAGTGATGATCCTTTGCAATGAGCATCCTCTTTTGGAGCTTCGATGGTGGAAGCCCTAGGAGTCTCATTGCAAGCATTCTCCTTGGGGCAAGAATGATAGCCATGTCCTTTCTCCCCACACTTGAAACACTTATGGTCCTTGCGAAAGCTTCAAGCTCTTCAGGAGAGAGTTTGTTTTTGCCTTTGTAAACTCCCTTCTCCTTGGACCGATTGTTGGTGTTGTTGTTGGGAGTACCTCGGGAAGAATTTTGAGCATTGGTTTTCCCCTTTGCATCATTTTTATCTTTGTTTTCCATGGGTTTGACATTCTATCTAGCCCGTTGTTGGAAATTGATGCGTGAAGCAACCATGGTGTGATGGATTACTTCGGTGATAGAACTAGGCCGTTGGAGAGTTGACGTATTCGAACATCTCTTTATCCCGCACAAAATTGTTGCTTTTGCTCGGCAACGTCTATCTTTTGGAAGACAATAGCCTTGAGATGTAAATCCCAAAACTTGTCTACATACTTGTGGATAGTCATGAGAGAGAAGCTTCAAGCTACGCCATTTGGTAAGCACTTTGTCCTTTGCATCGCTTGCAAGGAATTGCTTCATGATGGAAACTCGTAGACTTTTCCATGTCTTTGGGGCTTCGCCGTTTCCACAAAGGCTAGCCCACCATTGATGAGGTGATTTTTGGAAGTGCATAGCTACATGGTGTAGCTTGGAGGAATCTGTGAAGCCCTCGTCTCCAAAGGCCGCATTAAATTGCTGGATGAAGGGCCAACACTTTGTTGGTAGCACCAAAGGTGCCATCATAGGTGAGAAAAGAGATACTCTTTCCTCCCTCTTTGAACTTCTTTAGCTTTTGTGACCTTCGCCATGTAGGGTAGGATTTGTGATGTCCTCCCCTCCTGTGTTCTCAGGAGAATAGTCATAACTTCCGTTGGAAGAGGAGGAGGGTGAAGAAGAAGGAGAAGAGGGTGACCTCTTTCTTGCCCTTTTCTTCCTTTGTTTCCTCTCTTTCCTTTCGAGTGACAAGGAGAAGGACTGTGTGTTGATCTTTTCCTCTTGGGAGGAGTGGGCGATCGTCTAGACCTCCGTCTTCATAGAGCCACATCTTCAGAGGAACTTAAAGTTTCATTGTTTTCTTGCTCTTTGGATTCCTCCTCTCATATGGAAGAGAGTCTTCTTTTGAGGGTCTCTTCAAGAGGCCTCCTAAGCTCTGTCTCCTCTTAAAGAGGAAGGGAGATCCCATAAGCGCGAAGTTGTTGAGTAACTTCAGCTTGCAAAGCAGGGTTGCCCATAGCTTGTTGCAACCTAGTTACGAGAGTAATTCACAAACATGGGTGCATCATCATTAGCACCTTCATGTGCAAAATCAAAGCTATCAATTTTCATTCTACTCTCTTGGTTATTTTCAGCCATGTTAACAAAATTTGTGTACGTACTTAGTGTATGCTTTGGCAATTCAAAAACCTTAGTTGCCACTCTTCTTGGCCTTTGAAAATCGGCTCTTAAGTATCAACACCCACGGCTCGAAGTGGTTAATTGTAGAGAGTAGTGGAGTAGGTCTAGCACAACAAAGTTACCGAGAGCTAGCTCTTTTCAGACTTCTTATGGCTCAATAATGGTAAAGCCGTAAACAAGTCTAAAAAGACTCCATTATTAAGTCCAAAGCTCCCGAGGTGTGCACCATATCCCACATAGTGGGCTCAACAAAACCGATAATAGATCCCAGTTCCACTCACCCTAATATAATTAACATAATTAACCATTTATAGGCTACTTAACGACCTCTCTTCTTAAGCAAGAAAACAGAAACCAGATGCTCTGATACCAATGTAATGGAATTGGCCTATTAACTTGAGAGTAGCGGAAACTAGAGAGAGTACTTTTGTGAAATTACTTTTTGAGCATAGCGGGTGAACATAATTGATGATAGAAACATAAACATAGCATTTAGTTAACTTGGCATGAAAAATATTTTTGCAAGAGAGAGAATTTAGAGAACATGACAACAATTGAGGACCAGATTTATGTGGAGCCGGTCCCCCCTCCAATAGGCATTTGTATTATGATTTCTCCCATCAAGAGAGACTTGTTACAATAAAATCTTTTTGTTCCTTGTGACCTGGGTGATGCAATGAAGCTTTAACTATCCTAAGCCTTAGTCCCAAGACCTCAAACACCTTCGAAGGTGGAGAGAGCTAGCAGGGAATGAGGGTAGGGAAGAGAAGAAGAAACATTTCACATGAGAAAGAACTAGTTCCTCACTTATCATCACTCTGCTTGCTAGCATACATAATAGCATAGTAATGAAGATGGAGAAGATGCCAAGCTTAACCATTGAAGCATGGCTCTTGGTTGGATTTGCATTCCATAGCGAAGAGTGTTGGTGTAGGCTCTCAACCTCTCTACTTGCTTGGCGAAGGAGAGGAAGCTCTTGCACTTTGCATTTCACACAATGAGAGTGTGTGTGAGTGTGTGTGGAAGAGAATACCCCCCAAACATGCCCCTAGCTTCCTTGGTCGACCCCCTTTTGTAGCTCATGCTTGAAGCTCATTGGACCCCTCTAGGCCTAGACAATCACAAGCAGGAGGTAAACCAAGTAACAAGGATAGCCTCGGGACAAGTGACCCCCTTTCCCCTTTGAGACAGAGGACTTGATAAATGTAAAAACAATTAATTAAATCTTCTAAATTATCATTGGACCCCTTGGGTGGCCAACCAATAGGCTTCAGGCACACCATGAGGGCAACATGAGGAGGAACTTGACAAGTGTCCCTTTGGCTTTCTTTGTACCAAGCATGCCTTGTGTGAGTGTGTGTGTGTGTGTGTTCTCTCCCATCCCCTCTATTGTAGGGCTCGCCCCCTCCTTGTAGGGATTAGTGTTGAGTTTTGCACACCTCAAGCCACTCAACTTTGGACCCGGTTCCCACCACAAGCTTGGCCCTTATGCCCCTCAAGCTTGGGCCGGGTTTCTACCTCAAGTACAACCCTAGCATCTCAAGCATGACAAGCACCTCAAGCACCTTAGTCATCAAGCACGTCAAGCACCTCAATCTTGGGCCAGGTTCCCACCTCAAGCTCAGCCCTAGCTTACCTAAGCTCAAAGGACTTTTACACTAACTATTGGAGGTCTTCAATGAAGCTAACCCTAAGGCCTTTATGCTACATTGGTTAGCCTTGCTCTTTGATAGACTATCTCTCATTTGGGCCCCTTTACCATTGGCCTCGTGTTGAGATAGATCTATAAGCACGTGTCTATATTCTAACCATTGTTCTTGTTTATTCTCCCACATTAAATGATCAGTTTAACATGAGAAAATCATTTGGGTTGGTTAGATATTAGATTTTATGACAGCCTTTATACGTTGTTTTGATGGGGTGTTACATTACACCTTTGGCATTCACCAATTAGGGTATAGTCTATGAGACTAGCCCGAAAGGGCGATTGTTCTTTATACTTCATGGTTCGATCGTCGATCTGGTTGATACCGTGTTTATATTAGGGGGTTGCCACTTTGTATGCTAATCATTAAGGCACAATAAATTTTTGAACTAAGAGGAATGAATTAGTGTTTTTTTTCTTCCCATTTGGCATACAAGCTAAGGTAGGTTAGATTCCATAAACCCTAATGGGCATATATTATTCAAAATTTGTCCTGATAACAGAGACGAGTTTGATACTCTTAAACTATTAATGGAATTTTCTAGATATCTAAAGTTTTTTTTGTCTTGGTTACTTTATGGCTTCATATACTTAAAAAGCAAGAGGAAGTGGAGCTTGACATATCTGGCACAGTAATACTCGAATGACTGATGAGTTGTTATAGGGGTTAAGGCACTTGGATCAGACAGGTTAGTGGCCTTCTGATCAGAATAATATGTATGCTATTATGATGATGAGGATAATTAGAAATATAATCTTTGGGATAATAAAACGTTTTTACATAAAATTTGGAATACATGAGCACTTTGAATAGTGGTTTTAAGTTAAAAAATTTGTAAGATGGACATGATAACAACCGGTATAGTCCATTGATACTTGTAAAACACATCCAAGGCTAATGTATTTGTTGTTTTGTTTGGATGGATGCAGGTAAGGACTCTATCTTATCTTGGAAGTTTTTTGGCTTAAAGCAATTATCTACACATGATTACACTTACACCTACTGCTAGGGAAGTACTTCTAATATTTGTATACTGGAATGAGGCTTCATTCTTATAAGCTTTGTACAAAGATAATTCTAAGACTGAGTTGTTTTTGTACTTATCAATACTCTCTCTCTCTGAAGCAAACTGTTTTTTGAACGTTAAAGTTCAATTATGTCTTATTATTTAAGTTAAAATAGCTACACACACACACACACACACACTTGAAGCCTTGCCCAATCTTGTAACATCGCCACACACTATCAAATTTACTTGGCCATAAACCCTTCGACTGCCGCCAACTTTGACTTCTTTGAGCTACACAATTTAAAATTTCTTTATGGCCACCCACCAAGGCCTTTGAAGCTGGCCTCTCAAAGTCAATGCATCTCAACTCACAAGAGCTTGGAAGGAGTTCCAGATTCTAGATTCAAATGAAAAACTAAACAAGACCAGAAACCATAGTCGAAAACTAGTTTATTTCTATCAACATTCAACTATTTTACCTTCCTACAGTCGTAGTCATAACAAAAGATCCCACACATGAACACACTAAGCCCATTGGATTTGAAGATGGTAAATCAATTTAAATTTATTCCTTTTTCTTGAGTTGCCCTAAAAAATTTGCAGAGATCTATAACCTTTGAGCACATTTTTAGAGCACAATTCAAATTTAGCTCCCTTGCTAATGGGATGGTACTTCTATCCACATGATTTTAGACAATTTTTATCAGATGACTTTTGTACCACTAACTCTCCATGGAGTTTTCTCTATTTGTAAGTTGCAAAGATGGCACCGAGAAGATAGTGGAAGAATCCACTAAAACACATCCGTATTTGAATCCATTTGGAGAAGTTGACCACCACTAGCAGACAATAGAAGAATGAAGAGCTAGAGACAGCATGACCACGATACCAATATGTTACATGTCTATGTTTACTTGTATATAATATGCTATCAAATATTCCATAAATTTTCTCTTAGAAAGCACATGCTATGCAATACCATCGCTTTTCACTCTGAAAAATACACACATGTTTCCTTGATTTGACTAACTATCCAACTAAACCTATCAGGACTAGTTCACTTTATTACCAGGTAAAAATATCTTGACACCCAGCTGATGATTTGTAAGGACATGGGTCCTACGGGCAAGGTCGGGCAGTGTGTACGTGTTGAGCTAGCAGAGGATCACACCCACATTTTTGCTCACACTCATTATTTTGTAACCATTGATTGTAATAAATGTCTTTCCGACATTAATTTTGATTTGAGCCATTCATTAAGTAACGGGACTCAATTGAGTTTCCAGCTTGTAATCCCAAAGTAATTTCACTTGCTGATGTAATTAGTTAGAGATGTTCTCACCTCCAAGGCTGAGGTATATAAGCCAAAGTTTTTGTAACCTAAGGGGATTCAGATTATTGATCAAAGTGAGTTTTTGAGCGTCGTGACTGTGTCTGAGAGAGAGTGAGAGAGAGAGAGTCTTATCTACTTGCTACGCGAGCTACGGAGCCGCCATTGGAGAAGCGACACCGCCATTGTGTTAGCAACGGCGAGAGCTACGCACAGATACCAAGAGTGCGCGCTATCGGCTTTTATGTGTGGTAAGTTCCTACAAGCTTCGGTGTGAGTTTTCTTCCAACTCGTGTGTCGGAATGGAGCGTGCAACATATCTATAGAACCACAACGAGTAGAGCTACACATTGATACCATCGGGGTCAAGTTTCGATCACCTGTATTTTTCGGCCTGTCTTCATACGCGTTTACCGCACGGAGTGGTTATAGGTTGATTTTGCAGTTCAAGTCTTTAGGGTGTTGTTCTTACCTAGTGTATAGACCTCCCCTTGAGTTTGAAATCGATTCAACGATTTTAGATCCTGTTTCGTATAGCATTCGTTCGTAGTACGGATTTCAGTCACTTGCGTATTTTAGAACTTAGATTTGATTTCCTTAGTAGTGATTGTCGTTATAAGGTCGAGTAGGTGATTTGACACCCACCTAGTTGTTTCCATGCGCCTGCGGGTCAAGCTCCGTCCTCGTCTGACAAATTCTGTTGTTGGTTGAGTTCTCGCTATTTAGCTTCCGCTAGCGGCGTAACCGCCATAACATTTGGCGCCGCTGCCGGGGACGAGAGCCCTAAGTAGGTGACCTTAGACTAATCCTACGAGGTGAGTCGTATAAACTACTTTGTATACTTTAGTTTGAAAAGATCTAGGAGTGGTGGACTCCCAAGATCTCGAGAGATACTAGGAAGTGGGGTATTCATGGGTCTTCCGTGTTGACAGTATTTTTAGTTTAGCTTAGATTTGTTTGTTGTTTTGTTGGTGTTGAGTAGTTGTTGATAGAAGAAGAATTTGCTAGTCCGTGAGTGACAGTGGATATCTTTAAAATCACAATTACCAAACCCATTTTATGATTAGGAATAGCTTAGGTAGGACTTCATTTGATCCTGATCTAGAGCTAGTAATCATTGGAGTATTTGCTTGATATGGTTGATTGCATGTTAGATCACTAAACCGTTGAGTTAGTAGTGAAACTTGCAATAAACAAAAGTCAGAGAAATTTTCTGTGTATCTGGGAGCTGCTGAGCACTTGAGAAAGCTTTAGGAAGGATTCTGTGCCAAAAAAACTGGAACTCTGCAACTTTAGACATCATACGCGTATGATGTCTAAATGACCAAACAGAGACCAAAACAAAAATTTTGACTTTACCAAAGTGTTCAAAAGGGGGGTTATACCCTAATTTCAACTTAAAACAAGAGCATTAACACTCAAAGAAACCCAAAAAGACAAGTCGGAGTCCAAGAAACGCAAAGAATAGGAAATTTTGGATTCAGATCTTGTTTTTACATTCAAACCTGACAAAAACACTTGAAACTCAATTATAAACATTGGAGAAGGCTTAAAACCAAAAATAGTCAAAATTTGGGACAAAAGACATCATACGCGTATAATGTCTTTTAGCACATCCATTGCTTATTTTTTATATCTAACCTGACAAAATTATTACAAACACTGTAGAAAGCATAAATATCAAGTCTTGACCCAAATTGAGGAAAAAGACATCATACGCGTATGATGTCTTTGACCTAATTTTGCACATATTTTGATACTTTGCCAACACAGATCCATTGTAATAGCTGTCTAGAGGTTATATTTCAAGATTTATCCCATTTGGATCACAATTGACCCAAAACGAGTCAAAAGCGGAAAATTGCCAAGAAAAGCCTAAATTAGCCATAACTTGCTTAAACAGAGTTCAAACTGAATTTTGTGAGTGGACAGAGCATAAGGGGGCTACTGAGAGTGAGCATAACCAAAATAGTCCAAATCTGTGAAAAAAGACATCATACGCGTATAATGTCTTTTTCAGCATAACTGCAACAAAATTCTCACTTGATGAAACAGAAGTTGTCCAACTGACAAGATTAAACAATTGACCAAGTATCAATCAGATTGGATCAATTCTGACCACAAAAACTTGGGAAAACAAATTGCCGAGACGAAAAAGTTAAAGTCCTTTAGGGGAATTGATGAATTTGAGATCGGGCAGGAATCTCCAGAATAACCAACCAAAACAAGGGGAACAAGCAAGTGTCATATCAACCGAGGGAAGTGTAAACCAAAGTTGGGTGCAACCATTAGAGCCGATCTTTGAAGGAAGTGTTTCTGATACTTCTTTGGAGAGATCTTACGAGATTTTCACCGAACACTTGGAACACTTGAACCTGAACAACAGAGAAAATATGGCAGCAGGATCATCAAACCCTTCCGCCACAATGAAGCTATTGTTCATAAAATACCAATACGACAATGAGCAAGGTGCCAAGATCTACAATGATGGAATGGAGCGCTATTGTGTAAAGATAGAAGATAGACCTAGTGAGTTCAAGGACTTAGTGCCTGTGAGCTATAGCGGAGATAGATATCTAGATGACGAGGGTACCATGTACTTGGTAGTCCTAAACCCTAACATTGTGGACAAGTGGGGATTGATGGGCACCAAAGCCAAAGTAGATGAAGAACTTGAGGAGTAAGCACCAATAATGAACTTCCCTGATGCGAGGTTAAGAAGAGAGAATGAAACTACAAGGATCAACACTGATAACATCTATGTGGGGCTATACAAATATAATAATGGGGAGCAAGATCTCTATTATAGATGTGAAGAACCCTACACCGGAGAGTTGACAGACCAAAAAAGACTTTATGTCTTTACCTACACAGAGGGATCGGAAGTGAAAATTGCCGCTTACGACAAGTATGGGAGGCAATACTCAACAATGGGCAAGAAAGAATTAGAAGGATATACATACTTTGGGGGACCACTACATCAGTATTATGTTACTTCTAGCTCACAAAGACCAGCACCAACAAATGGAGTGCAAAACCCAATGACAACAGGAGGACAAAGAACTCAGGTTGCTGACTCTTTCCGTCAACCTCAATACTCGAAGCCCGGACCAATGGGATCATTACATTCCAGAGAGTCAATGGATACGAATCGAGGTAGTGCAGTTCCAATCCCCACGTATACCACTCCAGGTCCAAGGTTCGAAGCGGAACCATCACATTTACCTCCTAGTAGTAGACTCAGGACAGGGGAACCGACAAGGGTAACCCATGAAGTCCATGATGCTAGAGAAAGCTTTAGCCGGGACACAGGAGCAATGAGATTGGTAGCAGACCATAGACGTATGAGACCATCTCAAGTAGCCAAGTGTATGCCAAAGAAGTATGGTGGTTCAGGAGATCCGTATGCACATGTGTCACTCTTTAAGCAAGTCTTAAGAGCTGAGCAGATAACCGATTTCCATACACAATACGAGGGATTTGGTCTTACTCTAGAAGGTACGGCATTAACATGGTTTCAACCAGTGCACATAGGGGGATTCCATGACATTGATCATTTGCTAAGAGAGTTTGCTGAGGAATTCTCAAAACGAGGGATTAAGCACAATACGGTCTCACAAATATATGCTTTTAAACAGAGAGAACACGAAAAAATGAAGGAAGCTTCACTTCGCTTCAAACAATACATTGAGAGATGTCCAGTATGTGAACGACCACAAGATGACAGACTATCTGTTCTCTTTATTGAAGGATTGAGAAACGACACTCTCAAGAAGGACTTGCACTTGAAAGCTTGTACAAGTTTCGAGCAAGTAACGAGAGAAGCATTGTACTTAGTGGATAACTGTACGGTTTATGGAGAGGTGTCAGCGGATACAGATTTTGCATCCAGTAGCTCTTCCTCCGTAGTGAGCGAGACTACCACTAAAAAGAATGTTCAAACAACAACCATGCCAAATGTAGAGCAAATGATAGAAGATGCTCTAAAAAGGATGGCACCATACAAAAAACCATTGCCAAAAACACTGATATGGTGTGCTATTGAACAAAAATGGACAAACCATCCAACAGAGGAGTGCTATTACAAGAAAGGGTATGTAAGGGAGCGTCAGTATGCACCTCCTGCTCAATTAGCACCACCTCAGGTACATCCAGTACCTCGATACCCAACGCGAAATGTACCAGGACCTATGGAGATAGAAAGACCGCAACCGGTATTGGGACAACAACCACCTTTACCAGGAGCAAGACCAGTGGGCATTAGATATGCACCAACCTTAGAGAATCAGGAAGAACAAGCCTTAGTGCCTGTTCAAACCTATTATGAAGAATCTGGTGCACACATGTCTCCAACTGTGTATTACCCACCAGAAGAACCCAAACAACCAGAACCATGGGGCATGATTGGGAATGTTGGAATACCAACAGTTACAAGTGCTTCTGATGAAGAGAGATACAATTTGGACGCAAGAACATTGATGTTCATAGCTCATAGAGGGTTAACAGGACAAAGACCATCCTATCCACAAAGGACGAATCAAATGGGTCCAAGACCAGCACTAGGACCCTGTTACGAGTGTGGAGGTGACCATCTGATGAATGTTTGTCCACATACGAAAATCATTAGAATTAACGCTTATTGCACTGAGTGTGGGGTTACTCACTTCATTGAGGATTGTTCAAAGAATCCAAACAAAGTGCAAAAGACGACATTGAATATGCTAGAAACTATTCCTACCAGCAGTGGGTCTAAAAATGAAACTCTGATACCAACGCAAGTTGTTACTAGAGCTCAAGCTAAGAAAACCACTAGAGAACCTGAGAATGGAAAGTTAGCGACTGAAGTGGTTAGTCAAGGACCCCGGAGTCAGAGAAACACATGGAAAGCTAAAAAAGCACGCATGAAGTTGAGAAAAGCACGTGAAGACGCTATTCTAGCTGAGGAACTAAAGCAAACTAAAGATAGATTAGAAAAACTTGAGAGTCAAAACGGGAAACGAGAGATGAGCCCGGAAAGAACGAAACAAAAGAGTATCAAAGAAACAACGAGCTTAAGCTCAGGGGGATCAGTGCTAGTCGACAAAGTACACGAACCATTGGACGCACTGATGAGAGCTTACGAAGCTAGGTTAAAGAACAACCAAACACAAGAACAGAGGTGGATGACATACCCAAACGCGGAATTAGAAAAGCAGAGACTTGAAATGTTCCAGAGAATGATCGAGACTGCACAAGCCGTATTAGAACCACCAAGAGAAGCACTGAATTGTGGAACAGAAAACCCAATTCAGCAAGAGACTATCATTTCACGGGTAGCTGAAAAGACTCCCAGTGCACAAAAGCCTGAAAATACACACAAGGATGACCGCATAGTATTGAACAAACCGATCAGGAGATAGAGAGTTTTCATCCAGTCATACAGAGGTCTTACGGAAGAGATGAGGATTACAATGAATTTTGGAAACAAGTGAGAGAGGCAAACTTTGCAAACGAGCTAAGTTGCCAAGCTAATCAGACAAATTGGGAAAAGGACATCAGGAATCCTCCCATAGTGGAATTTGAGGCAGGATCTCAAGTGGACTTGGATCTGCAATCTTACTGGGGAGATGGGGGCTCTGTTAGAACAATGGAGAGCAAACCTCATTCACTGAATACCTTACCTTCATACTTAGGAGAGTATGAAGCAAAATCCGAGATTAGAGCACTTCCCTCACGAAGAATCTCATCAGAAAAAGTCATGGACTCGCAAGGATTGATAGAGATCTTGTCAACACCAGTGACATGCACTATCACTCTAGCTGAGCTTTTGAGGCTAAGACCACATATGTGGACCACTGTAGGAAAATGCTTGGAGAAATTTGGGATAAAAGACCCAACATCGAGACTGCAAGAGGGTATACAAGAGCTGAGCAAACCACAAAAGAACGCTAAGCCTGTACCCTTAAACAAGGTCGGAGAGTATTGCGAAGGTGAAGAGGGGAATACAACCTTACCAGTTGAATTCCAAGGAGTGAACACGATGGCAATACTAGACAGCGGAGCTGGGGTAGCCATTGCTACAAAAGAAATCTGGAAAAAATGGGGGAAACCAGCAATAAGGAAGACTAGGTTGAAACTCCAATTAGCAGATGGACACATGGAGAAACCTATGGGGTTATTAGAGAAAGTCGTAGTGACTTCTTGCGGCATTGAATACGAACATACTTTTGCTATTGTCGATTTTGGCAAGGAGAATAACTATGATATCATACTGGGAAGACCATTCATGAGACAGTTGAAAATGGTCCAGGATTGGGGCTACGATCACATATACCTGAGAAATATGGAAACCACTACACGTGTGAACCTGAAGACCATAGCTACAAAGATGTGAACCGAACACCGGTAGAGGAGTTTGATTCAGCTACTTTGGCGGGATCCGAATTTTCAGCTTGGTTAGGTAAGCCCAAGGAGTTATGGATGTGTGGAGCCTCGAAATGTGGAAGTCTGAGGCGAGAAGAATATGTTTTAGAAAGGGCTATCGAAGACGAAACTTATATAGGAGAACCCTTTCCAGAGGACACGCTTGAACCATTAGAATGGACACACATTCTAGCAACCCTAGATGTTTGTGCAATCCCGGATGGTCCCACAACGAAATTTTGCGACAAGGACGGGTACGACGTGGTTCCGTACTTCATGCTGAGAACTATACTCGAAAAAGAAACTGAAAAGAACGATACACTGGAAAAGGAAAATGAAGAAGAGGTGTTTCACGACATTCCCGATCATCCAGAGTGGGGAAATGAAGCAGACAACGAGTCAACGGACAATTCAAGCAGAAACGAAGAAACTATAACGGATGTCCGATTTTATGATTTTCCGAACCAAACTAAACAACGCCAGAAACGCTATAGAGCAAAGAGAAAAACAAAGGGGGTTAGAACCAATCCGATGCCTAGAATAAGAGGAAAAAATCAATTCCTAATGCTAGTAAAGGCAGAAGATTGCGTTAAGGACAAGATTTCTGGAAGAATGAGAGGCAATGATCAAAAGAGCTTACGAAAAGACAAAAGAGGCTCAAGAAATCAAGTTCAAAAGAATGGAACGAAAACTGAAACAGAAAAATCAGAAAAGAACAAGCGCAATAGAGAACACACAGAGTCCAAGTTAGAACGTAGAAACAAGTACAGAGAGCTCAAGAAAACTCTGAAAGAAGTTTGGACGACAGAAATTGAGAGTGGAGAGGACGAAAACGCGAAAATCAAGGAAAACATGGATGTTCCCTCTCACTACAGGAAATTCACAATAGAGGATAGGAAGGTGGTATTAACCCAACCTATTCGAGAGAGAAAAGAGAACGAATCTTATGACGGACCGGAGGATGCAAAAAAAGTTGATTTAGCAGCTCCAGGTGAGACACCTAGACCGGTGTACATAGCCACAGATTTGTCTCCAGGAGAGGAAGAGAGACTTTTGAGTCTTCTTAGAGAGTACAGGGATGTGTTTGCATGGTCTTATAAGGACTTTAAGGGAGTTGACCCATCGATATGCCAACACACAATCCCACTAAAACAAGACGCAAAGCCTAGCAGACAGAGACCAACCACATATAATGATACGTTTGCTAAGCGAATCAAAGAAGAGATAGATAACCTAATAGAAGCTAAATTCATATACGAGATTGAACACACCGATTGGGTATCTGACTGTGGTGGTACCCAAGAAGAACGAAAAACTCCGAGTGTCTGTCAACTTAAAGAAAGTGAATGCTGCAACAATCAGGGACAATTATCCCCTGCCGATAACTGATCATGTTCTAGAGCGTGTATCAGGGAAAACAGCATACTCCTTTCTTGATGGTTTTTCAGGATATAACCAGCTAGCCATAGCACCGGAAGATCAACATAAAACAGCTTTTGCAATGGAGCGGGGAATTTATGCTTATCGGGTTATGCCTTTTGGTCTAACCAATGCTCCCGCAACCTTCCAGAGGCTGATGATGCATGCTTTCAAAGAATACTTAAGGTTGTTTCTAGAAATATACATGGATGACTTATGCGTACATTCTCTTCTGAGAGATGAGCATCTAGAACACCTAAGAAAAGTATTTGAGAAATGTAGGACATATCGCATTTGTCTCAATCCTGAGAAATGTGTGTTTATGGTCCGACAGGGCAGAATTCTGGGACATATTGTCTCGCAAAACGGAATATCCACGGATTTAGAGAAGATAAAAGTTATAGTGGATATGCCTAGACCAACCAATACGAAACAAGTACAGAGCTTTATGGGACATTGCGGATATTATAGACGATTCATTTACATGTACGCTATAATAGGCCAACCACTTTACAAGCTAATAGTGAACTATGAATGGACAGAGGAGTGTGAGGAATCATTCAAGAAATTGAAAGAGGCACTCATTACTGCTCCAGTTTGAAATCACCAGATTGGGAGAAGATATTCCATGTGCATATAGATGCTTCTGCATATGCAATAGGATGCATTCTGGCTCAGCCAGAAGAAGGAAACATGGATTTTCCTATCTGTTACGCCAGTCGACAGCTCAACAATGCAGAGAAGAATTACACCACAACAGAGCGAGAGGGATTAGGAATGATATATGCTGTGAAGAAATTTCGGCATTATCTTCTAGCCAACAAGTTTGTGTTTTTTACGGATCACCAAGCCTTGCTCTACCTAGTGAATAAACCATGCAATACCGGGAGAATAGTGAGATGGTTCATTATCTTACTGGAATTCGACTTCACGGTAGTAGTAAAGAAAGGAAAAACACATCTTAGAGCTGATCATCTTTCGCGATTGACGAATGGAGAAGACCCTATAGGAGTAGATGACGACATGCCAGACGCGTACTTGTTCAACATAGAAATGATACCGAAGTGGTCTCAAAATGTCGTTGGCCTATTAACCTATGGAGGAGAGTTTGATAGAAGAGAATACAACCAGAAACATATTGCTATTCAGCAATCCAAGAATCTTCAATTGGTTGCAGGAAGGTTGTATCAATTGGGAAATGATCATGTTTTACGACTATGCATCAATCCTGAGGAATATAATATATATCTGCGCGAAGCACATGTTCAGGAATGTGCATTTCATTGTTCAAGAAGGAACACATATAGGAATTTGTTACAATTGGGAGTCTATTGGCCAGGAATGAAAGAAAGCGTACATGAATATGTCACTGTATGTATTGTATGTTCATCAAAACCGCCAGCAGAGTATTCGACATTATATCAGATAATGATCGCTCCGGAATGGAGTCAGTATATTGTTGAATATCTCACAAATAGAACTTTCCCAGAAGGAACGTCAAAAGCTCGTCAGAAATCTGTAGAGACAGAAGCTAGAGATTACGCTTTAATAGGAGATCAACTCTATAAGAGAGGTAAAGACAACCAGCTTAGGATTTGCGCATCAGAGTCTGAGTATGTGATAATCCTAGAGCAAGCTCATGGAGGAGTAGGTGGAGGCCATTTCTCAGGTGATAAGACAGCAAAACTTGTCTTAGCCGCAGGAATATGGTGGCCAACATTACATATGGACGCTGAGGAATACGTTAAACGGTGTGATGACTGTCAGCGGACCAAAGTACCACTTAAAAGAGATGATATGCCGCTTAGACCAATGATGGGGGCAAGAGCTTTTGCAAAATGGGGGATTGATTATGTCGGACCCATTTCACCTCCTGCATATAAGACTCATGCACAATACATCGTTGTGGCTACAGACTATCTAACAAAGTGGGTCGAAGCAAAGGCAACTCAAAAAGCAGATGCCAGGACCACGGCACAATTTCTATATGAATACGTCTTTGTACGATATGGATTGCCAATAGAAATTGTGAGTGATCGAGGCACACATTTTATAAATGAAGTGATAGAGATCCTTCTAGATGAATTCATGGTAATCCATAGGAAATCAGCCCCGTATCATCCACAAGCAAACGGACAAGCTGAAGCAACAAACAAAACCATATGCACGGTCCTTACGAAGATTGTATCTGAGTCGAGAACTGACTGGGACCAGAAGTTGCATTCAACATTATGGGCATATAGGGTAGCATATAAAACATCAATAGGAACGACCCCATATAACATGGTTTTTGGGCTAAATGCTATCTTACCAATAGAATTCTTGATTTCAACCTTAAGGGTGGCTAAGGATCTAGAGTGGACAGGGCACGAGCTTTCTGATAGAATAGATGACCTGGAAAAGCTAGACGAGCTTCGCCTAAAAGCAGTAGCTTCTATCTACGCTCAAAAAAGGCGACAAAAGGAATTTTTTGATAAGCATGTGCGGACTAAAGAGTTTAAGATTGGGGACTATGTCCTAGTTTACACTCTGAAACAGCATGCTAAGAAGCTTAAAAAGCGAGGGATGGGACCTCTGGTGATTAAAGATCTATCACCAAGTGGAGCCGTCAAGCTTGCTACATTAGACGGAGAAGAAATGCCCAATTGGATTAGTGGATGCAGAGTGAAAAAGTATCTTTTGCCGCTAACCCAAGACATGCTTCTCAAAATACATCAAGAAAAGCTGCGTGTCCAGAAAAAGAAAAAGATTGTGGAGGAAGCGCAAGCCGAGGCGAAGGAAAGAATGGAGAAAAGAAGACTACTGCGTCAGAAACAGCGCAATGAAGGAGCAATACGAATAAACGCAGTCAGTATAACAGAAATGGATAATGACAAAGAAGAACCCATCATTGAATGCAAAGTAGGAACCAACCAAATCAAAGCCAGAGCACTATTGGATTCAGGAGCTCAACTAACCTACTTTCACTCAGTTTGTATAGACAATTGACAAATGACACTAAATTACAAACTGCCAAGCAAGAGTTAAAGAGTTACTCTGAGAATTCAATCAAAACTGTCGGATGCACAGTTTTACATATACAGATTAACCAGTATGTGTATCCTCATATGTTTTACGTGGTTGAAGACCAAGCTACACAACATCCATTATTGCTAGGACAACCATGGCAGAAGCAATACAATGCAATGATTGACTGGAGTTCTAAATCAGTGCTTATCAAATACGAAGGTGAAAGTCAATCAGTTAAGTTCACCAAAGGAGCAGAGCCAACTCCAAAGGAAGAATCCAAGAACAAAGGTAAACAACAACCAGAGAAAAAGAAGAAGCAATGGCAACCAAAAGTTTCTATACAACTGGATTGCTCTTCGACGAGGAACTCTCAACATGGATAAGGAAGACAAGCAATAATATAACAGCTCAACCTTGGAAAAAACGGAGTCAAAGTTGGTATGGAGACCAAAAAAGGTTGTGCCAGAGAACACAAAGGTGGAAAACAGAGTCTTCAATACCAGACAACAGAGTGATTCCAGACAATCAAGGACAGTGAAACAGATCTGGATTCCAAAGAAGTTCATGACGGCACAAAGCTATAGCAAGCAAATTTGGATCCCAAGATTTGTAAACAGGAACTCCCTTCAGTACAATCACGGAAACTCCTAGGTATTTCAAGGCGAGGAAATCAACACAAAGAACAAAGCAGGTTTGGGTCGCAAAGAGTTTGTGGCAAGCACAAGCGAAGCGGAAGCAGATTTGGATTGTGAAAAAAAACAACAAGGTAAAGAAGAATCCATCTACTGATTCTACTACCGAAGTGCCAAAACCAACCCAAAACCCGACCACCAATCCTTCAATCAAACAAAGAGCAGCTTTATTGGAAAGACTGTTGTATCATCGCTCTACAATTGCATTGGGAACTTATGACCAAAACAACTACAATGCTTCGCCCACAGACACTTCATAGTCGTCCAGGAGGACTCAGACTAGGAGGGGGGGAGGTATACAGGTATACAGGAGCTACAAAGCAGCTACAAGCGACAAAAACAAAGAAAAACAAAAATTATATTACAAGGGCAGTGTCTTACATGATTTTGCAATTTTTATGTTTGATTGCGGATATTGATAATATTTATGCCCTTATATACCTTGTTTTGCAACAAGAAGAGATCAAATGATGAATTTGGGTCTCTAGACGTGTAAATATCACTAAATAAGAGTGTTTTTGGAGCTAAAAAAAGGAAAAAAGTGGTAATCCAAGTCCAGAAATCACAAATAAGTGTATATTCATATACACAGGGTTACCAGCTATTTATTGTGTATGTTTGGAATTTTTTGGCTTCAATTTGCTATTTTCCTTTATTTTTATGATTTTCTTGATAAAAGTAAAAGAAAAATAAAAAAGCAGGTGAAACGAGATCAGAAAAAAGAAAAGAATAGATGGTGATGATCCTAATGACAAGGGCAACCCATGGTAAAAATTGAGTACAATTCTGAAAAAGTTGCGGAATGCCCGAAATGACAGAATTTTGGCAAAGTGGACAGATTTCTCAGAAACAGGTCAAACGGAGTCCAAATTGAGAAATTTCAAATCCTAAAGTGCATTTCACGACGAGATAGGAGCACATGTCAAATTTGGTAACAAGTGATCCGGGAAGTCCGAAGTTAAGTATTTTTCACATCACTTTCAAGCTCATTTCCACTATTACCTTCTTGGAGAGAGCAAAGAGCACACAGGAGCATCCAACCTTCTACAGCCTTCTACGACTGCTACAAGAGCTCAGAGGACACCAGACATGAGAGGTAGACTCGTTGCCATAAGCTTTTGATGCTTATCATTAACTTTTGTCGCGAAAACTGACCAAAACCAAGAAACAAGAGCAGACGGGGAATGGGGAAGAACGCTAGGTAGTGGCACAACCGCCTAACCAAACCTTGCAAGAACTTATAGGTGGGTTACCCTAGTATAGAAGATGGGTTTCTAACACTCAAAGCTCGAGAAAGAACGACTGGAAAAACCCTAGGTCAACAGAGCCTGCAAGAGGCAAACAGAAAAAGTTGTCGAAACGACACAAAACTTCTCAGGAAGCTTAACAACATCGAGGGCAATGCAACCATGGAGTATCTCCAGGTTTGGACCACCAAAAGTAGGTCGGAACAACCGATTCGGCTGCGGACACACAAAGCGTCATTTTGGCATAACGGCTGAAATTGACGACCGAATGAATGAAACTTCACAAGCAGCTTCAAATATACATGGATGACTTATGTTTGCAAGCAAAACCCAAAAGAAAGCTGATTCACTTACCGATGGTGAAAAAGACGCTTTCGGGCAACCAAATGGAGAAAGATGGAGAACGGGGAGCCAAAGTCAAGTTCAACCAAATAGATGGCTTCACAACATATCCAATGAGCTGGAAATGCAACTCTCGAGAAGAAAAGTTGAAGAAATTCAACTCCAAGGCAAAAAGACGACTTCGGAGACTGAAATGCCTATAAGGGGCTTTTTAGCTAAACTGATGACTTTTTAAGTTGAAAACTAGTTAGCAGGGCTTAGGGCACTAGCACAAAGCATTCTTTGCACAAAAAGACCAACATTTCAAGAAAAGACATCATACGCGTATGATGTCTCACAGCATGAATTTCACATCCATTTCAACATTTGAGTGCATAGCCTCATTCCACATGTTAATCACATCCTATGAACCAAGTATCATGAGAATTGGAGTTAGAAAACCCAAGGAAAACCAAAAAGACGCAAAGTAGGCCATAAAATTGATTTTTGGTCCTAATTTTGTCAAAATAACTCCAAACTCATTGAAACTTTGTAGGATTGTTGATTAACACATCTACAAGCTATCTGGAACCAAAAAGCACCATTTTGACACAAAAGACATCATACGCGTATGATGTCTATTTGCACTTACAGAGCCAAAACTGCTCATTTGTCATCATACATCCATTATATATATCTAATACATGCTACATATGAAATTTGGAACCATTTGGTCAAGAGGATCACCCCATTAGCCCAATTGAGGGAAAATCCTTCACCTAAAGCCTATTTTTGGCCCAAATCCAACATACTCAAGTCCAAACCAAGATTTGAGTAGAGACAGTCCTTCACTAGTACATGGGGAGTCCACAGAACCAATCCCATGCAAAATTGATGAAAAAGACATCATACGCGTATGATGTCTCCAGAGCCATTTTTAGCCCAAAATCTATCCAAACTTCATAAATCCACTGAATAAGCCTATCTAAAGCCAAATCCAAGCTTATAGAGAAATTTGGTCCAAAAATACACTAAAAGACATCATACGCGTATGATGTCTCACTATGTGATTTTGGCACCTCAGGGCTTCAACCACCAAACAGAAGTGATCTACATGCCATTTGAAAGTGAACCACCAAGTTTTATCCAATTTGGATCATAAAATCCAATTCCCTTTCAAAATTTTGCCAAGAGCCTGAACTGGACTAAACTGGCCAAAACTTGACCAAATGGGATCCAAACTCAAATCCAAGCATATGATACTCATATATACACTATCAGCTACAAGCACAACCAATATGAAGTCATTTTGACACAAAAGACATCATAGCGTATGATGTCTCCAGCATGATTTTGAGCCCATTTTGCATATTTTTTCACCTACCTTGCATCCTTAGGCCCTGAATAGCTCATGTTTCAATTTTCAAGTCATTTGAATAGTTAAAAGCTTCATTTCGGCTTTCAGTACTAAAAAGACGCTAACTTTGAAATTGGAGTTACAGGATCCATGGATTCCGCCAAGTCATCGGCAACGAAGAGAAAAAGACCGACAATCAAGATGCTCTTGCAGAAGCGGAACCCTTTGACATTCCAGCAGAAACCCTCAAGCCAACCAAAACTTGGGTGGAGGAAGCAGTATTGGAGAAAGAGGGAATAAAGATCTACCAGGGGACTTTCAGAGATCTCCAAGGGCAAGCGGTGGATGTACCGATGATCCCACAGGAATTGGTAGATTATAGCAGGTCAGAAGACATCAGCAGGTACCTGGAAAGGCAGACTTGCACAGTTTCTTCACCTCGAGACCATCAGGTGTGGATACAAGAAGAGTGTACGAGTTGGCAACATCCATTCAGAAGGATGGAAAAGCCACATTGACAGCCATGGATGGAGAGAAAGTAGAAGTACAGATCACTCCACAGCTCATTGCAGACGCATTGAAGCTGCACAACAAAGGGAGCTTGGTCAGGGAAAGAAGGGAGGCCATAGAGGTCTATGGGCCAAGAAGCAAATGCAACCTATGGAGATATGGCGGACCCAAGAGCGGCAACCCTTTGCCGACTGTACAACCAATTTCTCCATGTTTGCAGTAAAAGACCGCAAAAGTATACGACACCACCCCATGCCATTGCGACACCATCACATGGGCATTAAAGAGCAATATGCCAAAAGAGGTGAATTACGCTCAACACATCCACGAGCAAGTAATTGCCATGCACAACGAGAAGCAAAGTACATAGGAGGAGCGGAAATTCTGACAAGAATAGCTTATGAAGCTATTGAGCTAGAGATCAGTGGCAAAGGTTCCTCCAGAATGAGTGGTTAGAGAAGCCGACGCGGAGGAAGAACAGCCCGAGTATCCAGAGGGCAACCACAAGAGCACGCCGGAACTAGAAGTAGTTTTCAGAACCTGCAGAGGATGTGGACGAGCAGCTTAAGAAGAAAGTAAAGAAGAAGGTTGCTCCCAAGCAAACCAAAAGTCAAAAAGCGGCAAGAATGGAAAGACTAGTGGAGCAGTTTAGAGCGGAAAGAGCTCTAAAGGGTGACCTTGAAGAAAAGTGGGTGCCAGACACCACTAAAGTCGAAACTAGCTCAGCCAGGCCACATATTGATCAATACGATCAATATATTAAAGCTTATGAGGAGTCAGAGGCTATTCTGGAGCAACAACTTGTCGAGCCATACACTGAAGAGGAGGTACAGCAATTAAAAGCTGAGCTGAAAAAAGACGACAAGGGGAAAAGGAAAGTAGATGAGTCTACTAAGCCTCAAAAGAAAGATGGGCAAGCCAACAAAGGGAAAGCCAAGGAAGCTGAGGACAGATATCCCTCTATGAAGGATGTACCAAGCCCTAAGAAGACGGAAAAAATTATGGAGGAGACCACAGTAGAGGTGGACACAGATAATTTGGAAAAGCCAGAGGCCGAGACCAAAGAAAAGCAGATAGATCCAGTTCAGCAAAAGAGAAATGATTATGAGGATCTGGTAGCGATAGGACACACTGAAGAAGTGGCCCTTGAGGCAGTTTATGGGATCACCCTACAAAAACAAGATGAACGGAGCGGGACGGAGAAAAAAACAAAGAGTACAAAAGAAAGTGAAGAGAAATTGAACGAACCGAAAGTACTAGAAGAGCCAAAGCCAGTGGAGGTGGTGGAGGAAAGAGCTTTAGAGTTGACAGATGATGATGAAAAAGACATGCACATGGTGCATGAATTGCTCAGCAAGATAAAAGAAAGGTCCAAGGCAAAGGAAGTAGAGATTGAGACAGCCAAACAAAGGGAAGCGGAGTTGCAGAGAAAATTAGAGAATGCTATGACTGAATCTGAAAGTCATAAAGCATCACTCTATGACGCGGAAAACGAGAGAGACGGCTTGATACTCCAGCTAGCCGAAGCTTCAAGAGAAGTAACAAGTGCACAGGAAGCAAGGGAGCGGATAGAGGATGAGTTGGAGGCGGCCAAGGATGAGCTCATTGAGCTAAGGGAGAGAGTCGAACTCCAAGAAAGAAAAATCACTAGACTCAAGACTACCCCTAGAGCTAGCAGAGCAGGAACCGAACAAGAGGGAGTTATCATACCAGCTTTGGAAGACCAGGTCCGAAGCTTACAAAGAGAGCTGAGATTAGAGCAAGTGCAAAGGTTGCACATTGCGGAGGGATCATTGGCCTCAGAGGAGAGGCTCACATTAGAAAATCAAACACTACGGACAGAGAATGAGGCCCTCCACAAACAGTTCCAAGATCTACAAGAGCAACAAAGAAGAGAGACAGAGACACCACACGAAGAATCAGGTGGAGCAACCATAGAGCTACCAGAAACTGGAGAGGCAACCACAATTGAAGATCCAGCCCCAGCTCAAGAGGTGGTCTCGACTTCAGGAATCTCTAAAGAAGAAGAACAAAGGCTCCATGACCAAATAGAAAAGTTAGCAGAGGAGAGTGCCAAGGCGGAAATGGAATGGGAGAGGAGACTCCTAATCTCCATTAGACTTCAGGGACTAGACACAAAAGTGCTCCATGAACAGTGGATGCAACCCAGCCTGCCTTTCCCTTTGATGAAATTTGAAGTGCTAAAGACGAAAAAGAGAATAGAGGAGGAGCAGTATGTCGCTCTTTACGAAGGCGACATCACAAAGGAGGAACAATCAAAGAAGATAGTAGATTCACAACCTAGATGGAGGAAAGGTTGGTTGAACAAATATCCAGCCTACCTCATCTACTTGGTGGAGGCACCAAAGGAGATTCGGGAGGATGCAACCTTCTGCCCGGTGCCAAGAGTCAAAAACTGGAAAGAGCATGGCAGGATTGCAGAAAAGAAGCCAAATTGGCTTAATTACCCCAGGATGCCAGGACCAAAGGCAGGAGAGAGAATAGGTAAAGCCTACATGGTGAAAACCCTAACGGGCACCATCAAGCTCTTTACTGGCTCTCCTGACCTTTCGTGTCAGATGCTCAAGAAAATCTGTAGGACTCTCTTAGCTTGCATTGAAGTGTTCGCGCCAGAAAAAGCCACGACCTCGAGTCTACTATCGACGGCCGACACAGTGACTGATATGATGTATGATCTTTCATTGCAGCCTTCTCCAAAAGTGTTACACCTCCTATACCAAAGGATTATGTTTTTGCCTAGCTTCCACATGCAAACATTCGAAGAAGCTTTCTACACCGGCTTTTTCACCCACAAAAGCAAAATATTCGGCCCAACCTTGACCATCGGCAACCTACGATACGAATCACATTTGTAGATGCTCAAGACGACAGGACTTTATTGACCAAGCATAAAAGTCATGTCAGGGACGACATGAACGCGGAAGGGTGGAGTGTTGAGCTAGCAGAGGATCACACCCACATTTTTGCTCACACTCATCATTTTGTAACCATTGATTGTAATAAATGTCTTTCCGACATTAATTTTGATTTGAGCCATTCATTAAGTAACGGGACTCAATTGAGTTTCCAGCTTGTAATCCCGAAGTAATTTCACTTGCTGATGTAATTAGTTAGAGATGTTCTCACCTCCAAGGCTGAGGTATATAAGCCAAAGTTTTTGTAACCTAAGGGGATTCAGATTATTGATCAAAGTGAGTTTTTGAGCGTTGTAAGTGTGTCTGAGAGAGAGAGGGTCTTATCTACTTGCTATGCGAGCTACGGAGCCGCCATTGGAGAAGCGACACCGCCATTGTGTTAGCAACGGCAAGAGCTACGCACAGATACCAAGAGTGCGCGCTATCGGCTTCTATGTGTGGTAAGTTCCTACGAGCTTCGGTGTGAGTTTTCTTCCAACTCGTGTGTCGGAATGGAGCGTGCAACTTATCTATAGAACCACAACGAGTAGAGCTACACATTGATACCATCGGGGTCAAGTTTCGATCACCTGTATTTTTTGGCCTGTCTTCATACGCGTTTACCGCACGGAGTGGTTATAGGTTGATTTTGCAGTTCAAGTCTTTAGGGTGTTGTTCTTACCTAGTGTATAGACTTCCCCTTGAGTTTGAAATCGATTCAACGATTCTAGATCCTGTTTCGTATAGCATTCGTTCGTAGTACGGATTTCAGTCACTTGCGTATTTTAGAACTTAGATTTGATTTCCTTAGTAGTGATTGTCGTTAGAAGGTCGAGTAGGTGATTTGACACCCACCTAGTTGTTTCCATGCGCCTGCGGGTCAAGCTCCGTCCTCGTCTGACAAATTCTGTTGTTGGTTGAGTTCTCTCTATTTAGCTTCCGCTAGCGGCGTAACCGCCATAACAGTACGCTAGGGGGGAGGCTATAAGATAGCACAGTTGGGTGGAGACTAGCACACGCATTACCACCGCCCTTTCACTAGTATCCGAGCTATTTTTGGGAAAGGGGAAAAGCAGGTTGCATGTGCATGCGATGCGCTGTTTCTCTCCCACGTTTTGCAGACAGCGACGTCTACGTTGTGCATCAAAAGAAGGCATGCACAATTTTTCGTGCGCAACGTGCATGGACAAACAGCGACAATCGACTATGGACGCCCCACCTACGCCCTCCACAACGGGCAACCAAGGCAAACTCGACTGGCAACTCGACGGCATCGAGGCTCCGAAGGCTTTCATTGGCGCCGTTGGTTGCGTGCGTAGGAAGGCCCGCTTAACCCTTGCATGAAGAAGGGTTGAACCCACCCCATGAGGGTAAGAGGCCAACACTTTACTATCAAGCTATTGACTCTTGTTGTGTATAATAAGGAAAGATAGCATCCTTGTGTTCAAGGAAAACTAGAAGGAAAGGGAAAGCTTCAAACTTCAAGGAAGTAATTTCACCCTTCCTTTTTACTTCTAGGAGGAAGGCAAGTTTTCCTTTTTATCCTCAAGGAGGCAGCTTCAAAGTGAACAAAAGCCTTCACAAAAACAACGAGTTTTTGTGAAGAATCAACAAAGCTGTTCTTACGATGAACGACACGTGAAGCGCTACAATTCTCGCAAGGCGAGGTTCGCATGCGATGCAAATCGCGGAGCACACAAAACACAAAGACTTCAACTTCACAAGGTACAAGTTGACTTTTTTTTCTCTCTCTTTACATTAGTGTGTGTTTACCATGGCCAGCGAGGATATCCCACCTATACACACGTTTGATTTTGAGCACGTAGATCAAAATCAGGGCACCACGGGTGCGGCTGACACTAATATGCATGATGACGACGATGATCTAGGAGATCATGGCCTTGTAGGTATGGTTGCTTTCAAGACTTTGAAAAATTGCCAAAGCCTACTTGAACGCAACCTCTCTGCACTCAATGCAAATGCTACCAATCTTACGGAGTTACTTGTGAAATTTATGAATTCCCAGACGGTTCAAGGAGCCACAAGTGGCACAGTTCAAGAGAACCAAGCTTGCACGACTCAAGGAGTCCAAGAGACAAGTGGTGCAGAAGATGCAGAAGGTAGCAATGCAGTACTTAAGAATATCACCATTCCTGAGTTTCACGGGGAAGAGCGTGATAGCAACAAGAATGCGGTCAATACGTTCTTACACAAATGGAGTAATATTCATAGATTGAGACACACCCCGAATATAAAGACGGTTGTGGAAACAAGTCTATCTCTTAATATTAAGGCGGTTACGCCGCTAGCGGAAGCTAAATAGCGAGAACTCAACCAACAATAGAATTTGTCAGACGAGGACGGAGCTTGACCTGCAAGCGCATGGAAACAACTAGGTGGGTGTCAAATCACCTACTCGACCTTCTAATGACAATCACTACTAAGGAAATCAAATCTAAGTTCTAAAATACGCAAGTGACTGAAATCCGTACTACGAACGAATGATATACGAAACAGGATCTAGAATCATTGAATCGATCTCAAACTCAAGGGGAAGTCTATACACTAGGTAAGAACAACACCCTAAAGACTTGAACTGCAAACTCAACCTATAACCACTCCGTGCGGTAAACGCGTATGAAGACATGCCGAAATATACAGGTGACCGAAACTTGACCCCGATGGTACTAATGTGTAGCTCTACTCGTTGTGGTTCTATAGATATGCTGCATGCTCAATTCCGACACACGAGTTGGAAGAAAACTCACACCGAAGCTCGTAGGAACTTACCACATATAGAAGCCGATAGCGCGCACTCTTCGGGATTACAAGCTGGAAACTCAATTGAGTCCCGTTACTTAATCAATGGCTCAAATCAAAATTAATGTCGGAAAGACACTTATTACAATCAATGGTTACAAAATGATGAGTGTGAGCAAAAATGTGGGTGTGATCCTTTGCTGGCTCAACACTCCCTCCCCTCCGCGTTCATGTCGTCCCTGACATGACTTTTATGCTTGGTCAATAAAGTCCTGTCGTCTTGAGCATCTACAAATGTGATTCGTATCGTAGGTTGCCGATGGTCAAGGGTGGGCCAAATATTTTGCTTTCGTGGGTGAAAAAGCCGGTGTAGAAAGCTTCTTCGAATGTTTACATGTGGAAGCTAGGCAAAAACATAATCCTTTGGTATAGGAGGTGTAACACTTTTGAAGAAGGCTGCAATGAAAGATTGTACATCATATCAGACACCGTGTCGGCCGTCGATAGTAGACTCGAGGTCGTGGCTTTATCTGGCGCGAACACTTCAATGCAAGCTAAGAGAGTCCTCGAGATTTTCTTTAGCATCTGACATGAAAGGTCAGGAGAGCCAGTAAAGAGCTTGATGGTGCCCGTTAGGGTTTTCACCATGTAGGCTTTACCTATTCTCTCTCCTGCCTTTGGTCCTGGCATCCTGGGATAATTAAGCCAATTTGGCTTCTTTTCTGCAATCCTGCCATGCTCTTTCCAGTTTTTGACTCTTGGCACCGGGCAGAAGGTTGCATCCTCTCGGATCTCCTTTGGTGCCTCCACCAAGTAGATGAGGTAGGCTGGGTATTTGTTCAGCCAACCTTTCCTCCATCTAGGTTGTGAATCTACTATCTTCTTTGATTGTTCCTCCTTTGTGATGTTGCCTTCGTAAAGAGCGACATACTGCTCCCCTTCTAGTCTCTTTTTCTTCTTTAGCACTTCAAATTTCATCAAAGGGAAAGGCAGGTTGGGTTGCATCCACTGTTCATGGAGCACTTTTGTGTCTAGTCCCTGAAGTCTAATGGAGATTAGGAGTCTCCTCTCCCATTCCATTTCCGCCTTGGCACTCTCCTCTGCTGACTTTTCTATTTGGTCATGGAGCCTTTGTTCTTCTTCTTTAGAGATTCTTGAAGTCGAGGCCACCTCTTGAGCTGGGGCTGGATCTTCAATTGTGGTTGCCTCTCCAGTTTCTGGTAGCTCTATGGCTGCTCCACCTGATTCTTCTTGTGGTGTCTCTGTCTCTCTCCTTTGTTGCTCTTGTAGATCTTGGAGCTGTTTGCAGAGGGCCTCATTTTCTGTCCGTAGTGTTTGATTTTCTAATGTGGGCCTCTCCTCTGCGGCCAATGATCCCTCCGCAATGTGCAACCTTTGCACTTGCTCTAATCTTAGTTCTCTTTGTAAGCTTCGGACCTGGTCTTCCAAAACTGGTATGATAACTCCCTCTTGTTCGGTTCCTGCTCTGCTAGCTCTAGGGGTAGTCCTGAGTCTAGTGATTTTTCTTTCTTGGAGTGATCTGTTCTTCTACTTTCTCTCCATCCATGGCTGTCAATGTGGCTTTTCCATCCTTCTGAATGGATGTTGCCAACTCGTACACTCTTCTTGTATCCACACCTGATGGTCTCGAGGTGAAGAAACTGTGCAAGTCTGCCCTTTCCAGGTACCTGCTGATGTCTTCTGACCTGCTATAATCTACCAATTCCTGTGGGATCATCGGTACATCCACCGCTTGCCCTTGAGGATCTCTGAAAGTCCCCTGGTAGATCTTTATTCCCTCTTTCTCCAATACTGCTTCCTCCACCCAAGTTTTGGTTGGCTTGAGGGTTTCTGCTGGAATGTCAAAGGGTTCCGCTTCTGCAAGAGCATCTTTGATTGTCGGTCTTTTTCTCTTCGTTGCCGATGACTTGGCGGAATCCATGGATCCTGTAACTCCAATTTCAAAAGTTAGCGTCTTTTTAGTACTGAAAGCCGAAATGAAGCTTTTAACTATTCAAATGACTTGAAAATTGAAACATGAGCTATTCAGGGCCTAAGGATGCAAGGTAGGTGAAAAACTATGCAAAATGAGCTCAAAATCATGCTGGAGACATCATACACGTATGATGTCTTTTGTGTCAAAATGACTTTATATTGGTTGTGCTTGTAGCTAATAGTGTACATATGAGTATCATATGCTTGGATTTGAGTTTGGATCCCATTTGGTCAAGTTTTGGCCAGTTTAGTCCAGTTCTGGCTCTTGGCAAAATTTTGAAACGGAATTGGATTTTATGATCCAAATTGGATAAAACCTGGTGGTTCACTTTCAAATGGCATGTAGATCACTTCTGTTTGGTGATTGAAGCCCTGAGGTGCCAAAATCACATAGTGAGACATCATACGCGTATGATGTCTTTTGTGTATTTTTGGACCAAATTTCTCTATAAGCTTGGATTTGGCTTTAGATAGGCTTATTCAGTGGATTTATAAAGTTTGGATAGATTTTGGGCTAAAAATGGCTCTGGAGACATCATACGCGTATGATGTCTTTTGTGTATTTTTGGACCAAATTTCTCTATAAGCTTGGATTTGGCTTTAGATAGGCTTATTCAGTGGATTTATAAAGTTTGGATAGATTTTGGACTAAAAATGGCTATGGAAACATCATACGCGTATGATGTCTTTTTCATCAATTTTGCATGGGACTGGTTCTGTGGACTCCCCGTATACTAGTGAAGGACTGTCTCTACTCAAATCTTGGTTTGGACTTGAGTATGTTGGATTTGGGCCAAAAATAGGCTTTAGGTGAAGGATTTTCCCTCAATTGGGCTAATGGGGTGATCCTCTTGACCAAATGGTTCCAAATTTCATATGTAGCATATTAGATATATATAATGGATGTATGATGACAAATGAGCAGTTTTGGCTTTGTAAGTGCAAATAGACATCATACGCGTATGATGTCTTTTGTGTCAAAATGGCGCTTTTTGGTTCCAGATAGATTGTAGATGTGTTAATCAACAATCCTACAAAGTTTCAATGAGTTTGGAGTTATTTTGACAAAATTAGGACCAAAAATCAATTTTATGGCCTACTTTGCGTCTTTTTGGTTTTCCTTGGGTTGTCTAACTCCAATTCCCATGATACTTGGTTCATAGGATGTGATTAATATGTGGAATGAGGCTATGCACTCAAATGTTGAAATGGATGTGAAATTCATGCTGTGAGACATCATACAAGTATGATGTCTTTTCTTGAAATGTTGGTCTTTTTGTGCAAAGAATGCTTTGTGCTAGTGCCCTAAGCCCTTCTAACTAGTTTTCAACTTAAAAAGTCATCAGTTTAGCTAAAAAGCCCCCTTATAGGCATTTCAGTCTCCGAAGTCGTCTTTTTGCCTTGGAGTTGAATTTCTTCAACTTTTCTTCTCGAGAGTTGCATTTCCAGCTCATTGGATATGTTGTGAAGCCATCTATTTGGTTGAACTTGACTTTGGCTCCCCGTTCTCTATCTTTCTCCCTTTGGTTGCCCGAAAGCGTCTTTTTCACCATCGGTAAGTGAATCAGCTTTCTTTTGGGTTTTGCTTGCAAACATAAGTCATCGATAGTTACTTGAAGATGCTTGTGAAGTTTCATTTCATTCGGTCGTCAATTTCAGCCGTTATGCCAAAATGACGCTTTGTTTGTCCGCAGCCGAATCGGTTGTTCCGGCCTACTTTTTGTGATTCAAACTTGGAGATATTCTATGGTTGCATTGTCCTTGATGTGGTTGAACTTCCTGTGAAGTTTCGTGTTGTTTCGATAATTTTTTCCTGTTTGCCTCTTGCAGGCTCTGTTGACCTAGGGTTTTTCCAGTCGTTCTTTCTCGAGCTTTGAGTGTTAGAAACCCATCTTCTATACTAGGGTAACCCACCTATAAGTTCTTACAAGGTTTGGTTAGGCGGTTGTGCCACTACCTAGCCTTCTACCCCATTCCCCGTCTGCTCTTGTTTCTTGGTTTTGGTCAGTTTTCGCGACAAAAGTTAATGATAAGCATCAAAAGCTTATGGCAACGAGTCTACCTCTCATGTCTGGTGTCCTCTGAGCTCTCGTGGAAGTCGTAGAAGGTCGTAGAAGATCTGTGCTCCTGTGGCTCTCTGCTCTTCTCCAAGAAGGTAATAGTGTGAATGAGCTTGAAAGTGATGTGAAAAATACTTGACTTCGGACTTCCCGGTTCACTTGCCACCAAATTTGTCATGTGCTCCTATCTCGTTGTGAGATGCACTTTAGGATCTGAAATTTCCCAAATTGGACTCCGTTTGACCTGTTTTCTTAGAATTCCGTCCACTTGCCAAAATTCTGCCGTTTCGGACTTTCCGCAACTTTTTCAGAATTGTACCCAATTTTTACCATGGGTTGCCTTTGTCATTAGGACCATCACCGTCTATTCTTTTCTTTTTTCCGATCTCGTTTCACCTGCTTTTTTATTTTTCTTTTACTTTTATTAAGAAAATCATAAAAAATAAAGGAAAATAGCAAATTGAAGCCAAAAAAATCCAAACATACACAATAAATAGCTGGTAACCCTGTGTATATGAATATACACTTATTTGTGATTTTTGAACTCGGATTACCACTTTTTTCCACTGTTTAGCTCCAAAAACACTCTTATTTAGTGATATTTACACATCTAGAGACCCAAATTCATCATTTGATCTCTTCTTGTTGCAAAACAAGGTATATAAGGGCATAAATATTATCAATATCCGCAATCAAACATAAAAATTGCAAAATCATGCAAGACACTGCCCTTGTAATATAATTTTTGTTTTTCTTTGTTTTTGTCGCTTGTAGCTGCTTTGTAGCTCCTGTATACCTGTATACCTCCCCCCCTCCTAGTCTGAGTCCTCCTGGACGACTATGAAGTGTCTGTGGGCGAAGCATTGTAGTTGTTTTGGTCATAAGTTCCCAATGCAATTGGAGAGCGATGATACAACAGTCTTTCCAATAAAGCTGCTCTTTGTTTGATTGAAGGATTGGTGGTCGGGTTTTGGGTTGGTTTTGGCACTTCGGTAGTAGAATCAGTAGATGGATTCTTCTTTACCTTGTTGTTCTTTTTCACAATCCAAATCTGCTTCCGCTTCGCTTGTGCTTGCCACAAACTCTTTGCGACCCAAACCTTCTTTGTTCTTTGTGTTGATTTCCTCGCCTTAAAATAACTAGGAGTTTCCGTGGATTGTACTGAAGGGAGTTCCTGTTTACAAATCCTTGGGATCCAAATTTGCTTGCTATAGCTTTGTGTCGTCATGAACTTCTTTGGAATCCAGATCTGTTTCACTGTCCTTGATTGTCTGGAATCACTCTGTTGTCTGGTATTGAAGACTCTGTTTTCCACCTTTGTGTTCTCTGGCACAACCTTTTTTGGTCTCCATACCAACTTTGACTCCATTTTTCCGCAAGGTTGAGCTGTTATATTATTGCTTGTCTTCCTTATCCAATGTTGAGAATTCCTCGTCGAAGAGTAATCCGGTTGTATATGAAGTCGCGGAGCGGAGCGTGGGTCGACTCTCTCACACACACACACAGTGAGCTTACACAGTACAGTACGCAGAGAACTGTTAGAAGGGTTATCTCCCAATTCCTTAGTATTCACAAAGTATATGTGAGTATATACAAAGAGTTAGAGGTAAGTGAGTTAGGCGGGCGGGCGGCCATATCCTCATAAGAGGCCACTTGGGCTTTAATCCCAACAACCTCCCACTTAAAGTCCAATGTGGCACTTTAAGTAACTGTAAATCTATGAACATAAATGTACAAAGATTTACATGGCTGCCATCTATCCAATGCCCAATAACTCACGACAATGCACAAAGCCCTCTCCTGGAAGTCCCTTTGTGAGTAGATCAGCAGGATTGTCCTTGGTGTGGATCTTCAACAGTTGTATCTGCTTGTCTTCAAGTACTTCCCTAATGAAGTGATATTTGACATCAATATGCTTAGTCTTCGAATGGAACACTGGATTCTTTGCCAATTGTATAGCACTTTGACTATCACAATATAACTCTGGTATATCTACTTTGATTCCCAAGTCTGCAACCAATCTACCAAGCCAAATAGCTTCTTTGCATGCCTCATTTGCTGCAACATACTTAGCTTCTGTAGTAGACTGCGTAACACAATCTTGTAATCGAGATCGCCATGATATGGCACCTCCAGCCAATGTAAAGACATAGCCTGATGTAGATCTCCTCTTATCCAAGTCTCCTGCATAATCTAAGTCAGTGTATCCTCTGACACTCAAATCCTGACTACCATAGCATATGCGCATACTCTTTGTATGTTTTAAGTATCTCATGATACCTTTCACTGCCTCCCAATGTTTCTTGCCGGGATTTGACATATATCTGCTAACCACTCCCACTGCAAATGCAATATCCGGACGTGTAGCAATCATTGCATACATCAAACTACCCACTGCAGACGCATATGGAATCTTATCCATTTCAGCCTTTTCTTCCTCAGACACAGGACAATCTTGTTTGCTAAGTTTCACATATGGTGGCAATGGAACACTCAATGCCTTTCCCTTCTCCATATTGAAACGTTGCAAAACCTTGTCAATATACTCTGTTTGAGATAACCAAATCAACTTCTTTGATCTGTCTCTCTCAATGCGCATACCAAGTATATGACTTGCCTCACCCATGTCTTTCATGTCAAACGATTTTGCCATCTTTGACTTCAAAGCTGAAATTTCTTCCAAGTGTTTGCCAGCAATCAACATGTCATCCACATACAAAATAAGGATCAGCCAACTGCCATCCTTAGCCTTCTTTGTATCTAGACAGTGATCGAACTCACTACGTTTGTAGCCTTGAGAAAGCATAAACTGGTGGAACTTATGGTACCATGCCCTCGGTGATTGTTTTAAGCCATAAAGACTCTTTAACAACTGGCATACCAAATGTTCCATGCCTTTCTCAACAAACCCTTCTGGCTACTGCATGTAAATTTCCACATCTAAATCACCATGCAAGAACGCTGTCTTGACATCCATTTGGTGCAACACCAAATCCAATATAGCAACCAATGCAAGAAAGCATCTCAATGTAGTCATCTTGACCACTGGAGAAAAGACTTCATCAAAGTCAATGCCTTGTTCTTGCTTAAAGCCCTTGGCAACAAGCCTTGCTTTGTACTTTGGCTGACTATCATGAGCGGTGATCTTATACCTGTAAACCCATTTACAAGGTAGAGCCTTTTTGCCCTGTGGTAATTTAACCAACTTCCATGTCTGGTTTTTATGCAGAGCTGTCATCTCTGACTGCATGGCCAACTGCCATATTTTCCGAGTCAACCACTTGTAATGCTTCCTTGTAACAAGATGGTTCTCCGCAATCTGTGAGCATGACATAATTTAGAGATGGCACATAACGATCACGTGGTTTGGAGACACGCTCAGAACGTCTCACCACAATTGATTCTGCCTCTCTAGCCACTATAGGCTGTTCCTGAGCCTGACCATGCTGTCTTGATGTGCTAGCACTATGTCCATCTTCCCTGAAGACAACTCTTCTGATCTCCTCTATCTTCTCTGGCTTAGCGTGAAACTTGGCTTCATTGAAATGCACATCATTGCTACGAATAAGCTTTCTGGACTCAGGATCCCAAAGCCGGTAACCCATCTCGCCCGATTCTCCGTAGCCAAGAAATATACACTTCTTGCTCTTTGGTTCTAACTTATTTCTGGACTCCTTAGGAATATGGCTATAAGCTTCACAACCAAAGACTCTGAGATGCTTATACGAAGGTGCCTTGCCTGTCCATAGGATCTCGGCCACTGCACTCTTATCTAGAACCCTACTAGGAGACCTGTTGATCAAATGGACTGCTGTAGCCACTGCTTCCGCCCAAAATCCATCAGGCAACTCAGCATTTGACAACATGCTTCTGACCTTCTCTTGTATGGTCCTATTCATACGTTCTGCAACCCCATTCTGTGAAGGATTATATGGTGCAGTAAGTTCCCGCTTAATCCCTTTTGTTTCACAAAAGTCTTGAAAAGCTTTGGAAATGTACTCTCCACCATTGTCAGTTCTCAAGCACTTCAGCTTCTGACCACTCTGATTCTCCACCAGCTGCAAGAATGTCTTAAAGACCTTGAGCACCTCATCCTTGTGCTTCAAGAAGTAAACCCATACTTTGCGAGAATAGTCATCTATGAATGTACAAAAGTACGCTGCTCCCCCTAGTGACAAACTAGGCATTGGTCCGCATAGATCACTGTGTACAAGAGCTAACCGTTCGTCCCTACGATTCCTCTTTGATCTGTGCGGTTCTTGTGTTTGCTTACCATAAACACAATGCTCACAAAACTCGAAATCTTGAAATGAAAAGCCAGGCAAATAACCATAATGAGAAAGTATTTCCATTCCTCTTTTTGACATATGTCCCAACCTACGATGGCACAGTGACACACTTGGCTGCTCAATCACATTAATTACATGGTTTTTAACCTCTGAAACATGTAAAGTGTACAGAGTTCCTGACTTGCTGCCATGTGCTACAGTCATCAAACCTTTGGAGATCTTCCAAGCGCTGTTCCCAAAAACTGTCACATAACCCGCATCATCCAACTTCCCTGTACTAATCAAGCTCTTTCGGATTGCTGGAACATGTCTGACATTCTTGAGCCATAAAGAAGAGCCATTCTGAAACTTCAACTGCACATCTCCCACTCCAAGTATGTCACAAACCTGCTCATTGCCAAGTCTGACATAATCTTTAGTAGCCACATATGATGTAAACCACTCTTTGTGCGGAGGAACATGTAAAGATGCCCCTGAGTCGATAATCCAATCACTCATAGCATGTCCATCCTCTGCAGTCAAGAAAACAGAATCAAGATTGCTTGTAAGGAAGATGTCACCAGCTGCTATACCAGAATCACTGTCTGAACCAGATCCTGTGACATTCACCTCTTCAATCTTCACTGAACTCTTCTTTTCATCTTGCTCAGAACTCTTTGTTTTTCCTTTTTCTTGTTTCCACTTCGTACAGTCTCGCTTCATGTGACCCTTCTTGCCACAATGGTAGCATTCTATGTCATCCTTTGATTTCGAATCACGAGACTTACTTCGGTTTTGTGCCTTCTTACCCTTCTTCTCTTTAAACTGTTGTCTCCCTCGAACGACCAAAGCACTATTGCCTTTGCCTTTGTCAATGTTCTTCCTGTTCACTTCCTCTGTGAGCAAGCTGCCTTCTACATTGGCACTTGTAAGACCTTCTGGCACGACAAAATTACTTAACGCTGTACGAAAAGTATCCCAACTGTCTGGCAAAGTGATTAAGAGAAACATAGCCTTCACTGAATCTGGAAAGACTATCTCCTGTGCTGTTAACTGGCTGAAAATTGTGTGAAATTCATTCAGATGATTTGACATGGCTGTCCCTTTCTTCATCTTCAAATCCACCAATTTCTTGAGCCAGTAAATCTGAGAAGCAGCACTTTGTTTCTCGTACATACCACATAGCTTTTGCCATACGCCATACGCTGTAGTCTCTTCTGCTACGTTGAAGTAAACATTTTCTGCCAGTGTCAGCATGATTGTGGAACAAGCTAACTCGTCAAGCTCTTCCCACTCATCTTCAGCCATACCTTCTTGTCTCTCCCCTTTGAGCTTCAGTGGCTTCACTTGTTTTTTATGCACCAAAACCTGCCAAATCTGCTTCTTCCAGAATGGAAAGTTTGTGCCATCCAGCTTCTTTATGTTGTAAAGAGTCTCACTTTGAGAAGATGCCATATCTGCCAAACTGCTTACTCCTGAGAAAAATCCGGCAGAGTTTCCCCTGTAAACTGGCCTCTGTACATAGTAAACAAGCTGTAATCAACAAGCTGAACACCTCTCCTCAGGAACTGTCAGTATTTTGAAAATTTTTGACAGAGTCTCCCCTGTAAATTGAGCTCTGGGAACCAAAAGATAGCTCAAAAAACAATCATAAATAGCTGACCAGTGACAAATCTAAAAAATCTCTGTAATATGTTGTCCTGTAAGCATACATTGTCTCCTCTCTGGGCGATGACAGAACCTGTATCTGTCTCAAGACTGAACCCTGAACAATGCCTCAACGGCCTGACGCATAAGATGCAATCCAGTGTCTACACAAAGTCATACATCCCAAGGGATAAAAGTCACCGAAGAGGATGCGTGTAGAGGGGAACTCCAGCAACCTAATCCACCTCACACTGGGTAACCCAGCCCCAAGTGCTTGGCTTCAAAAAACCTCACACACGACCCTCTCAGATGGCTCAGCAAACTGCCCAGAACTAGCATACATCCTATAATAGACCAATCATTGTCCTATGACCGCTGCGGCGGTCTGTCTGCTAGCGTGACTCACAACTAGTAGACCCACAATCACAGTACATCAATCTGCAATACATGCCAGTGGTGTCAAGCCGTCGTATGACCACACCTCCCCTGGAACCTGGCAAGCACAAGAGGTAGCAATGCAGACTGCAATATATATATCTGATGATATATATGTGTACCTGGTCTATAGATGATGCTCTGAAGACTAATAAGTGATGTATGTCGAAGCCGATATTGATGTCGACCACCTCCTGCTTGCCAATCTACACAAGACGGATTTCTTTGCGGCTGAAATCTATCTTCTGCTGTAGTGCTCAGAACGAAATTCTGAGGGCATAAATGGCTTCGAAAGGGGGGTAAAACCCCAGGTCGCCTGCTGGAAACGCTCCCGGAACGTCAAGTGTGAATTTTCAAACTCCGGATCCAGAATCTGCCGGAAAAGTGTGCGCGCGCGCGATTGCGCAAAACCGCACTGAACCAAGGCTCTGATACCAATTGAAGTCGCGGAGCGGAGCGTGGGTCGACTCTCTCTCACACACACACAGTGAGCTTACATAGTACAGTACGCAGAGAACTATTAGAAGGGTTATCTCCCAATTCCTTAGTATTCACAAAGTATATGTGAGTATATACAAAGAGTTAGAGGTAAGTGAGTTAGGCAGGCGGGCGGCCATATCCGCATAAGAGGCCACTTGGGCTTTAATCCCAACAGTATAGAAACTTTTGGTTGCCATTGCTTCTTCTTTTTCTCTGGTTGTTGTTTACCTTTGTTCTTGGATTCTTCCTTTGGAGTTGGCTCTGCTCCTTTGGTGAACTTAAGTGATTGACTTTCACCTTCGTATTTGATAAGCACTGATTTAGAACTCCATTCAATCATTGCATTGTATTGGTTCTGCCATGGTTGTCCTAGCAATAATGGATGTTGTGTAGCTTGGTCTTCAACCACGTAAAACATATGAGGATACACATACTGGTTAATCTGTATATGTAAAACTGTGCATCCGACAGTTTCGATTGAATTCTCAGAGTAACTCTTTAACTCTTGCTTGGAAATTTGTAATTTAGTGTCATTTGTCAATTGTCTATACAAACTGAGTGAAAGTAGGTTAGTTTGAGCTCCTGAATCCAATAGTGCTCTGGCTTTGATTTGGTTGGTTCCTACTTTGCATTCAATGATGGGTTCTTCTATGTCATTATCCATTTCTGTTATACTGACTGCGTTTATTAGTATTGCTCCTTCATTGCGCTGTTTCTGAGGCGGTAGTCTTCTTTTCTCCATTCTTTCCTTCGCCTCGGCTTGCGCTTCCTCCACAATCTTTTTCTTTTTCTGGACACGCAGCTTTTCTTGATGTATTTTGAGAAGCATGTCTTGGGTTAGCGGCAAAAGATACTTTTTCACTCTGCATCCACTAATCCAATTGGGCATTTCTTCTCCATCTAATGTGGCAAGCTTGATGGCTCCACTTGGTGATAGATCTTTAATCACCAGAGGTCCCATCCCTCGCTTTTTAAGCTTCTTAGCATGTTGTTTCAGAGTGTAAACTAGGACATAGTCCCCAACCTTAAACTCTTTAGTCCACACATGCTTATAAAAAATTTCCTTTTGTCACCTTTTTTGAGCGTAGATAGAAGCTACTGCTTTTAGGCGAAGCTCGTCTAGCTTTTCCAGGTCATCTATTCTATCAGAAAGCTCGTGCCCTGTCCACTCTAGATCCTTAGCCACCCTTAAGGTTGAAATCAAGAATTCTATTGGTAAGATAGCATTTAGCCCAAAAACCATGTTATATGGGGTCGTTCCTATTGATGTTTTATATGCTACCCTATATGCCCATAATGTTGAATGCAACTTCTGGTCCCACTCAGTTCTCGACTCAGATACAATCTTCGTAAGGACCGTGCATATGGTTTTGTTTGTTGCTTTAGCTTGTCCGTTTGCTTGTGGATGATACGGGGCTGATTTCCTATGGATTACCATGAATTCATCTAGAAGGATCTCTATCACTTCATTTATAAAATGTGTTCCTCGATCACTCACAATTTCTATTGGCAATCCATATCGTACAAAGACGTATTCATATAGAAATTGTGCCATGGTCATGGCATCTGCTTTTTGAGTTGCCTTTGCTTCGACCCACTTTGTTAGATAGTCTGTAGCCATAACGATGTATTGTGCATGAGTCTTATATGCAGGAGGTGAACTGGGTCCGACATAATCAATCCCCCATTTTGCAAAAGCTCTTGCCCCCATCATTGGTCTAAGTGGCATATCATCTCTTTTAAGTGGTACTTTGGTCCGCTGACAGTCATCACACCGTTTAACGTATTCCTCAGCGTCCATATGTAATGTTGGCCACCATATTCCTGCAGCTAAGACAAGTTTTGTTGTCTTATCACCTGAGAAATGGCCTCCACCTACTCCTCCATGAGCTTGCTCCAGGATTATCACATACTCAGACTCTGATGCGCAAATCCTAAGCTGGTTGTCTTTACCTCTCTTATAGAGTTGATCTCCTATTAAAGCGTAATCTCTAGCTTCTATCTCTACAGATTTCTGACGAGCTTTTGACGTTCCTTCTGGGAAAGTTCTAATTGTGAGATATTCAATAATATACTGACTCCATTCCGGAGCGATCATTATCTGATATAATGTCGAATACTCTACTGGCGGTTTTGATGAACATACAATACATACAGTGACATATTCATGTACGCTTTCTTTCATTCCTGGCCAATAGACTCCCAATTGTAACAAATTCCTATATGTGTTCCTTCTTGAACAATGAAATGCACATTCCTGAACATGTGCTTCGCGCAGATATATATTATATTCCTCAGGATTGATGCATAGTCGTAAAACATGATCATTTCCCAATTGATACAACCTTCCTGCAACCAATTGAAGATTCTTGGATTGCTGAATAGCAATATGTTTCTGGTTGTATTCTCTTCTATCAAACTCTTCTCCATAGGTTAATAGGCTAAGGACATTTTGAGACCACTTCGGTATCATTTCTATGTTGAACAAGTACGCGTCTGGCATGTCGTCATCCACTCCTATAGGGTCTTCTCCATTCGTCAATCGCGAAAGATGATCAGCTCTAAGATGTGTTTTTCCTTTCTTTACTACTACCGTGAAGTCGAATTCCAGTAAAATAATGAACTATCTCACTATTCTCCCGGTATTGCATGGTTTATTCACTAGGTAGAGCAAGGCTTGGTGATCCGTAAAAAACACAAACTTGTTGGCTAGAAGATAATGCCAAAATTTCTTCACAACATATATCATTCCTAATCCCTCTCGCTCTGTTGTGGTGTAATTCTTCTCTGCATTGTTGAGCTGTCGACTGGCGTAACAGATAGAAAAATCCATGTTTCCTTCTTCTGGCTGAGCCAGAATGCATCCTATTGCATATGCCGAAGCATCTATATGCACATGGAATATCTTCTCCCAATCTGGTGATTTCAAGACTGGAGCAGTAATGAGTGCCTCTTTCAATTTCTTGAATGATTCCTCACACTCCTCTGTCCATTCAAAGTTCACTATTAGCCTGTAAAGTGGTTGGCCTATTATAGCGTACATATAAATGAATCGTCTATAATATCCGCAATGTCCCATAAAGCTCTGTACTTGTTTCGCATTGGTTGGTCTAGGCATATCCACTATAACTTTGATCTTCTCTAAATCCGTGGATATTCCGTTTTGTGAGACAATATGTCCAAGAATTCTGCCCTGTCGGACCATAAACACATATTTCTCGGGATTGAGACAAATGCGATATGTCCTACATTTCTCAAATACTTTTCTTATGTGTTCTAGATGCTCATCTCTCAGAAGAGAATGTACACATAAGTCATCCATGTATATTTCTAGAAACAACCTTAAGTATTCTTTGAAAGCATGCATCATCAGCCTCTAGAAGGTTGCGGGAGCATTGGTTAGACCAAAAGGTATAACCCGATAAGCATAAATTCCCCACTCCGTTGCAAAAGCTGTTTTATGTTGATCTTCCGGGGCTATGGCTAGCTGGTTATATCCTGAAAAACCATCAAGAAAGGAGTATGTTGTTTTCCCTGATACACGCTCTAGAACATGATCAGTTATCGGCAGTGGATAATTGTCCCTGATTGTTGCAGCATTCACTTTCTTTAAGTTGACACACACTCGGAGTTTTCCGTTCTTCTTGGGTACCACCACAATCGGAGATACCCAATCGGTGTGTTCAATCTCGTATATGAATTCAGCTTCCATTAGCTTACCTAAATCTTCTTTGATTCGCTTAGCAAACGTATCATTATATGTGTATGGTCTCTGTCTGCTAGACTTTGCGTCTTGTTTTAGTGGGATTGTGTGTTGGCATATTGATGGGTCAACTCCCTTTAAGTCCTTATAAGACCATGCAAACACATCCCTGTACTCTCTGAGAAGACTCAAAAGTCTCTCTTCCTCGCCTGGAGACAAAGCTATGTACACCGGTCTAGGTGTCTCACCTGGAGCTGCTAAATCAACTTTTTTTGCATCCTCCGGTCCGTCATAAGATTCATCCTCCCTTCTCTCTCGAATAGGTTGGGTTAATACCACCTTCCTATCCTCTATTGTGAATTTCCTGTAGTGAGAGGGAACATCCATGTTTTCCTTGATTTTGGCGTTTTCGTCCTCTCCACTCTCAATTTCTGTCGTCCAAACTTCTTTCAGAGTTTTCTTGAGCTCTCTGTACTTGTTTCTACGTTCTAACTTGGACTCCGTGTGTTCTCTGTTGTGCTTGCTCTTTTCTGATTTTTCTGTTTCAATTTTCATTTCATTCCTTTGAACTTGATTTCTTGAGCTTCTTTTGTCTTTTCGTAAGCTCTTTTGCTCATTGCCTCTCATTCTTCCAGAAATCTTGTCCTTAACACAATCTTCTGCCTTTACTAGCATTAGGAATTGATTTTTTCCTCTTATTCTAGTCATCGAATTGATTCTAACCCCCTTTGTTTTTCTCTTTGCTCTATAGCGTTTCTGGCGTTGTTTAGTTTGGTTCGGAAAATCATAAAATCGGACATCCGTTATAGTTTCTTCGTTTCCGCTTGAATTGTCCGTTGACTCGTTGTCTGCTTCATTGCCCCACTCTGGATGATCGAGAATGTCGTGAAACACCTCTTCTTCATCTTCCTTTTTCAGTGTATCGTTCTTTTCAGTTTCTTTTTCGAGTATAGTTCTCAGCATGAAGTACGGAACCACGTCGTACGCGTCCTTGTCGCAAAATTTCGTTGTGGGACCATCTGGAATTGCACAAACATCTAGGGTTGCTAGAATGTGTGTCCATTCTAATGGTTCAAGCGTGTCCTCTGGAAAGGGTTCTCCTATATAAGTTTCGTCTTCGATAGCCCTTTCTAAAACATATTCTTCTCGCCTCAGACTTCCACATTTCGAGGCTCCACACATCCATAACTCCTTGGGCTTACCTAACCAAGCTGAAAATTCGGATCCCGCCAAAGTAGCTGAATCAAACTCCTCTACCGGTGTTCGGTTCACATCTTTGTAGCTATGGTCTCTCAGGTTCACACGTGTAGTGGTTTCCATATTTCTCAGGTATATGTGATCGTAGCCCCAATCCTGGACCATTTTCAACTGTCTCATGAATGGTCTTCCCAGTATGATATCATAGTTATTCTCCTTGCCAAAATCGACAATAGCAAAAGTATGTTCGTATTCAATGCCGTAAGAAGTGACTACGACTTTCTCTAATAACCCCATAGGTTTCTCCATGTGTCCATCTGCTAATTGGAGTTTCAACCTAGTCTTCCTTATTGCTGGTTTCCCCCATTTTTTCCAGATTTCTTTTGTAGCAATGGCTACCCCAGCTCCACTGTCTAGTATTGCCATCGTGTTCACTCCTTGGAATTCAACTGGTAAGGTTGTATTCCCCTCTTCACCTTCGCAATACTCTCCGACCTTGTTTAAGGGTATAGGCTTAGCGTTCTTTTGTGGTTTGATCAGCTCTTGTATACCCTCTTGCAGTCTCGATGTTGGGTCTTTTATCCCAAATTTCTCCAAGCATTTTCCTACAGTGGTCCACATATGTGGTCTTAGCCTCAAAAGCTCAGCTAGAGTGATAGTGCATGTCACTGGTGTTGACAAGATCTCTATCAATCCTTGCGAGTCCATGACTTTTTCTGATGAGATTCTTCGTGAGGGAAGTGCTCTAATCTCGGATTTTGCTTCATACTCTCCTAAGTATGAAGGTACGGTATTCAGTGAATGAGGTTTGCTCTCCATTGTTCTAACAGAGCCCCCATCTCCCCAGTAAGATTGCAGATCCAAGTCCACTTGAGATCCTGCCTCAAATTCCACTATGGGAGGATTCCCGATGTCCTTTTCCCAATTTGTCTGATTAGCTTGGCAACTTAGCTCGTTTGCAAAGTTTGCCTCTCTCACTTGTTTCCAAAATGCATTGTAATCCTCATCTCTTCCGTAAGACCTCTGTATGACTGGATGAAAACTCTCTATCTCCTGATCAGTTTTATTCAATACTATGAGGTCATCCTTGTGTGTATTTTCAGGCTTTTGTGCACTGGGAGTCTTTTCAGCTACCCGTGAAATGATAGTCTCTTGCTGAATAGGGTTTTCCGTTCCACAATTCATTGTTTCTCTTGGTGGTTCTAATAAGGCTTGTGCAGTCTCGATCATTCTCTGGCACATTTCAAGTCTCTGCTTTTCCAATTCCGCGTTTGGGTATGTTATCCACCTCTGTTCTTGTGTTTGGTTGTTCTTTAACCTAGCTTCGTAAGCTCTGATCAGTGCGTCCAATGGTTCGTGTACTTTGTCGACTAGCACTGATCCCCCTAAGCTTAAGCTCGTTGTTTCTTTGATACTCTTTTGTTTCGTTCTTTTCGGGCTCATCTCTCGTTTGCCGTTTTGACTCTCAAGTTTTTCTAATCTATCTTTAGTTCGCTTTAGTTCCTCAGCTAGAATAGCGTCTTCACGTTCTTTTCTCAACTTCATGCGTGCTTTTCTAGCTTTCCATGTGTTTCTCTGACTCCGCGGTCCTTGACTAACCACTTCAGTCGCTAACTTTCCATTCTCACGTTCTCTAGTGGTTTTCTTAGCTTGAGCTCTAGTAACAACTTGCGTTGGTATCAGAGTTTCATTTTCGGACCCACTGCTGGTAGGAATAGTTTCTAGCATATTCAATGTCGTCTTTTGCACTTTGTTTGGATTCTTTGAACAATCCTCAATGAAGTGAGTAACCCCACACTCAGTGCAATAAGCGTTAATTCTAATGATTTCCGTATGTGGACAAACATTCATCAGATGGTCACCTCCACACTTGTAACAGGGTCCTAGTGCTGGTCTTGGTCCCACTTGATTCGTCCTTTGTGGATAGGATGGTCTTTGTCCTGTTAACCCTCCATGAGCTATGAACATCAATGTTCTTGCGTCCAAATTGTATCTCTCTTCATCAGAAGCACTTGTAACTGTTGGTGTTCCAACATTCCCAATCATGCCCCATGGTTCTGGTTGTTTGGGTTCTTCTGGTGGGTAATACACAGTTGGAGACATGTGTGCACCAGATTCTTCATAATAGGCTTGAACAGGCACTAAGGCTTGTTCTTCCTGATTCTCTAAGGTTGGTGCATATCTAATGCCCACTGCTCTTGCTCCTGGTAAAGGTGGTTGTTGTCCCAATACCGGTTGCGGTCTTTCTATCCCCATAGGTCCTGGTACATTTCCCGTTGGGTATCGAGGTACTGGATGTACCTGAGGTGGTGCTAATTGAGCAGGAGGTGCATACTGACTCTCCCTTACATACCCTTTGTTGTAATAGCACTCCTCTGTTGGGTGGTTTGTCCATTTTTGTTCAATAGCACACCATTTCAGTGGTTTTGGCAATGGTTTTTGGTATGGTGCCATCCTTTTTAGAGCATCTTCTATCATTTGCTCTACATTTGGCATGGTTGTTGTTTGAACAATTTTTTTAGTGGTAGTCTCGCTCGCTACGGAGGAAGAGCTACTGGATGCAAAATCTGTATCCGCTGACACCTCTCCATAAACCGTACAGTTATCCACTAAGTACAATGCTTCTCTCGTTACTTTCTCGAAACTTGTACAAGCTTTCAAGTGCAAGTCCTTCTTGAGAGTGTCGTTTCTCAATCCTTCAATAAAGAGAACAGATAGTCTTTCATCTTGTGGTCGTTCACGTACTGGACATCTCTCAATGTATTGTTTGAAGCGAAGTGAAGCTTCCTTCACTTTTTCGTGTTCTCTCTGTTTAAAAGCATATATTTGTGAGACCGTATTGTGCTTAATCCCTCGTTTTGAGAATTCCTCAACAAACTCTCTTAGCAAATGGTCAATGTCATGGAATCCCCCTCTGTTCAGTGGTTGAAACCATGTCAATGCCGTACCTTCTAGAGTAAGACCAAATCCCTGGTATTGTGTATGGAAATCTGTTATCTGCTCAGCTCTTAAGACTTGCTTAAAGAGTGACACATGTGCATACGGATCTCCTGAACCACCATACTTCTTTGGCATACACTTGGCTACTTGAGATGGTCTCATACGTCTATGGTCTGCTACCAGTCTCATTGCTCTCGTGTCCCGGCTAAAGCTTTCTCTAGCATCATGGACTTCATGGGTTACCCTTGTCGGTTCCCCTGCCGTGAGTCTACTACTAGGAGGTAAATGTGATGGTTCCGCTTCGAACCTTGGACCTGGAGTGGTATATGTGGGGATTGGAACTGCACTACCTCGATTCGTATCCATTGACTCTCTGGAATGTAATGATCCCATTGGTCCGGGCTTCGAATACTGAGGTTGACTGAAAGAGTCAGCAGCCTGACTTCTTTGTCCTCCTGTTGTCATTGGGTTTTGCACTCCATTTGTTGGTGCTGGTCTTTGTGAGCTAGAAGTAACATAATACTGATGTAGTGGTCCCCCAAAGTATGTATATCCTTCTAATTCTTTCTTGCCCATTGTTGAGTATTGCCTCCCATACTTGTCGTAAGCGGCAATTTTCACTTCCGATCCCTCTATGTAGGTAAAGACATAAAGTCTTTTTTGGTCTGTCAACTCTCCGGTGTAGGGTTCTTCACATCTATAATAGAGATCTTGCTCCCCATTATTATATTTGTATAGCCCCACATAGATGTTATCAGTGTTGATCCTTGTAGTTTCATTCTCTCTTCTTAACCTCGCATCAGGGAAGTTCATTATTGGTGCTTTCTCCTCAAGTTCTTCATTTACTTTGGCTTTGGTGCCCATCAATCCCCACTTGTCCACAATGTTAGGGTTTAGGACTACCAAATACATGGTACCCTCGTCATCTAGATATCTATCTCCGCTATAGCTCACAGGCACTAAGTCCTTGAACTCACTAGGTCTCTCTTCTATCTTTACACAATAGCGGTCCATTCCATCTTTGTAGATCTTGGCACCTTGCTCATTGTCGTATTGGTATTTTATGAACAATAGCTTCATTGTGGCGGAAGGGTTTGATGGTCCTGCTGCCATATTTTCTCTGTTGTTCAGGTTCAAGTGTTCCAAGTGTTCGGTGAAAATCTCGTAAGATCTCTCCAAAGAAGTATCAGAAACACTTCCTTCAAAGATCGGCTCTAATGGTTGCACCCAACTTTGTTTTACACTTCCCTCGGTTGATATGACACTTGCTTGTTCCCCTTGTTTTGGTTGGTTATTCTGGAGATTCCTGCCCGATCTCAAATTCATCAATTCCCCTAAAGGACTTTAACTTTTCCGTCTCGGCAATTCGTTTTCCCAAGTTTTTGTGGTCAGAATTGATCCAAACTAATTGATACTTGGTCAATTGTTTAATCTTGTCAGTTGGACAACTTCTGTTTCATCAAGTGAAAATTTTGTTGGAGTTATGCTGAAAAAGACAGTTATATCGTATGATGTCTTTTTTCACAGATTTGGACTATTTTGGTTATGTTCACTCTGAGTAGCCCCCTTATGCTCTGTCCACTCACAAAATTCAGTTTGAACTCTGTTTGAGCAAGTTATGGCTAATTTAGGCTTTTCTTGGCAATTTTTCGCTTTTGACTTGTTTTGGGTCAATTGTGATCCAAATGGGATGAAACTTGAAATATAACCTCTAGATAGCTATTACAATGGATCTGTGTTGGCAAAGTATCAAAATATGTCCAAAATTAGGTAAAAGACATCATACGCGTATGATATCTTTTTCATCAATTTGGGTCAAGACTTGATATTTATGCTTTCTACAGTGTTTGTAACAATCTTGTCAGGTCAGATATCAAAAATAAGCAATGGATGTGCTAAAAGACATTATACGCGTATGATGTCTTTTGTCCCAGATTTTGACTATTCTTGGTTTTAAGCCTTCTCCAATGTTTATAATTGAGTTTCAAGTGTTTTTGTCAGGTTTGAATGTAAAAACAAGATCTGAATCCAAAATTTCCTATTCTTTGCGTTTTTTGGACTCCGACTTGTCTTTTTGGGTTTCTTTGAGTGTTAATGCTCTTGTTTTAAGTTGAAATTTTAAGTTGAAATTAGGGTATAACCCCCCTTTTAAACACTCTGGTAAAGTCAAAATTTCTGTTTTGGTCTCTGTTTGGTCATTTAGACATCATACGCGTATGATGTCTAAAGTTGCAGATTTCCAATTTTTTGGCACAGAATCCTTCCTAAAGCTTTCTCAAGTGCTCAGCAACTCCCAGATACACAGAAAATTTCTCTGACTTTTGTTTATTGCAAGTTTCACTACTAACTCGACGGTTTAGTGATCTAACATGCAATCAACCATATCAAGCAAATACTCCAATGATTACTAGCTCTAGATCAGGATCAAATGAAGTCCTACCTAAGCTATTCCTAATCATGAAATGGGTTTGGTGATTGTGATTTTAAAGAGATCCACTGCCACTCACGGACTAGCAAATTCTTCTTCTATCAACAACTACTCAACACCAACAAAACAACAAACAAATCTAAGCTAAACTAAAAATACTGTCAACACGGAAGACCCAGGAATACCCCACTTCCTAGTATCTCTCGAGATCTTCGGAGTCCACCACTCCTAGATCTTTTCTAACTAAAGTATACAAAGGAGTTTATACGACTCACCTCGTAGGATTAGTCTAAGGTCACCTACTTAGGGCTCTCGTCCCCGGCAACGGCGCCAAATGTTAAGGCTGTTACGCCGCTAGCGGAAGCTAAATAGCGAGAACTCAACCAACAACAGAATTTGTCAGACGAGGACGGAGCTTGACCCGCAGGCGCATGGAAACAACTAGGTGGGTGTCAAATCACCTACTCGACCTTCTAATGACAATCACTACTAAGGAAATCAAATCTAAGTTCTAAAATACGCAAGTGACTGAAATCCGTACTACGAACGAATGCTATACGAAATAGGATCTAGAATCATTGAATCGATCTCAAACTCAAGGGGAAGTCTATACACTAGGTAAGAACAACACCCTAAAGACTTGAACTGCAAACTCAACCTATAACCACTCTGTGCGGTAAACGCGTATGAGGACAGGCCGAAATATACAGGTGACCGAAATTTGACCCCGATGGTACTAATGTGTAGCTCTACTCGTTGTGGTTCTATAGATATGCTGCATGCTCAATTCCGACACACGAGTTGGAAGAAAACTCACACTGAAGATCGTAGGAACTTACCACACATAGAAGCCGATAGCGTGCACTCTTGGTATCTGGGCGTAGCTCTCGCCGTTGCTAACACAATGGCGGTGTCGCTTCTCCAATGGTGGCTCCGTAGCTCGCGTAGCAAGTAGATAAGACTCTCTCTCTCTCTCTCTCTCTCTCTCTCTCTCTCTCTCTCTCTCAGACACAGTCACGACGCTCAAAAACTCACTTTGATTAATAATCTAAATACCTAGGTTACAAAAACTTTGGCTTATATACCTCAACCTTGGAGATGAGAACATCTCTAACTAATTACATCAGCAAGTGAAATTACTTCGGGATTACAAGCTGGAAACTCAATTGAGTCCCGTTACTTAATGAATGGCTCAAATCAAAATTAATGTCGGAAAGACATTTATTACAATCAATGGTTACAAAATGATGAGTGTGAGCAAAAATGTGGGTGTGATCCTCTGCTGGCTCAACACTTAAATACAAGGCCTATAAGTGGTGGATGACATTTCCAATAGATGCTCGTCCTCCATGTTGGGCTGTGTTTCAAGCTTCTTTCTTCAAAGAGTTTTTGGACTCCAATGAAGAAGATAAGAATTGGTTAGCATGGGATGCATGCCGCATGTCTGGCCTCTCTCTCACACAATACCTTTCAAAGTATCGGAAAATCATATTAAAACTATAAGGTCTAGATGAATTCCAAAAGATACGGGGTTTTAATAGGGTCTTGACAAAGACTATCGTCTTCATGTCAAGACCCAACATCCAAAAACTTTAGAAGAAGCCATCAGTCATGCTCAAAGATATGATGATGACCAAGAGAGGAAAGGAAATATTCCCTACTCTAAGAATGCTTTTGCTAAGAGCAATGTGTCTAAGAGCCAATGGCGAGGTAGATCTCCCACATGTTCCAAGACGAATAAGAGACAATCTACCTCTCCACGCCCACAAGAGGCTAAGAAGCCTAAGCATTCACGAGATACTCCACGTGGGTCTTTTAGCACTCCATATTTTGAGCGTGCGAAGAAACACAATTTGTGTTTTAAATGTCTTTCGGACCAACATAACAAGAAAGATTGTCCTCTTTTGCAAGGCAAAGAAAAGGCCATGCACACTGTGCAACGCCTCACATTAGATTCATCTCCTAAATATTATGTTGTAGAGGTTCTTCATATGGAAGAAAAGCACAAGTGTTGTGTGCCTGCTTCAGTGTGGCAGCCCACCTTTGGCCCCCATGATTTGATTCAGATGCATGGCACTATTAACGGACAACGTGTTCGTATTTTAGTGGATGATGGTGCAACTCATAACTTCTTGAACTATAAGCTTGTCAAGAAATTGAAGCTTACACAAACTCCCTGCTCTCACAAGTATGTGGTGGAGCAGATGTCTGGAAATGATAAAGAAGTATGGGACATGGTAGTTCAAGGGGTTGAGCTTATTGTTCAAGATCATATGATGACCCTTGACTTCCAAGTTATGAACATGGACCGTGCTGATGTAGTTTTAGAATGGGAGTGGTTGCATGGTTTAGGAAACACATTGCACACTAGTTATGAACACAACTCCTTATCCTTCATGGCCAATGGTAAACGTGTGCTTTTGCTTGGTGAGAAAAATATACCATCTGCACCTCTTATATGTATAGCCGAGCTTTCTATTTTGCAGAAAGCAGATTTAATAGATGAAGTCTTTTTGTGTTACTACTTGTCTCCAAGTCTTGTGAATTCTCAAGAGCAAAGTGCGGTGAATTCTAGTAATGGTATGCAAAGTGCAATGAATTCTAATGATAAACAAAGTGTTAACAAATCTATCGAGCAAAGTGCTCTCAATTTTCATTCTATAGAGCAACGTGCAACTGTTGCAAAACAAATATTACAGGAATTACAAGATTCTCCATCCCAACATAACTCTAGTTTACTTTCTCCTTTTGCATGGAAAAAACTGACTCATTCGGATTATAGTGATGTGTTCTCAAGTGATTTACCACCGGGTTTACCCCCTACATGTGATGTGCAACATGGCATAGATGTCCTGCCAGGCACTAAACCGGTGAGTAAACCACCTTATCGTATGAGTGCTAAAGAAGCCAAGGAGGTTGAGAGTCAGTTGGCTGACTACCTCGCTCGTGGTTCATTAGACCTAGCACTTCGCCTTGGGCATCACCAATTTTATTGGTAAAAAAGAAAGATGGTACTATGCGCATGTGCGTAGATTATCGTGGATTAAACGCCATAACCATCAAGAACAAGTATCCTCTGCCAAGAGTAAATGAGTTGTTTGATCAACTCCATGGGTCAAGATACTATACAAAGATAGATCTTCGTTCAGGATACCACCAGGTGCATATCCTTTTACAAGATATCTCCAAAACTACCTTTAAAACACGGTTCGGGCATTTTGAATTTTTGGTTATGCCTTTTGGTCTAACCAATGCTCCAGCTACATTTATGACACTCATGGATAGTGTCTTACATCCCTATCTTGGAAAATTTGTTGTGGTTTTCCTTGATGACATTCTCATTTACAATAAGACTGAAGATAAACACATGAACAGCTACGAGCTCACGCGTTGTATGCTAAGCAAAGCAAGTGCGATTTCTTTAAAACAGAGATACCTTACCTCAGTCATGTGATCTCTTATTCTGGCATCAAGATGGACATTAACAAGGTCGCTGCTATTCTTCGATGGCCACATCCCAACACGGTTGAGGAGCTTCAAATATTTTTAGGCATGGCTGGATTTTATCGACAGTATATCTGTGACTATGCCAAAATCGTTGTTCCTATGACGGATCAACTTAAAGCAAAATCAAAAACAAAAGGTAAGACCTTTTGTTGGGAAGAAGCCCAAAAACGCAGTTTCGAACAGGTCAAGGTAGCTATAACCACTGCTCCCATCCTAGCAATCGTTGACCCACTTAAGCCGTTTGTGGTAGAAACTGATGCTAGTGATAAAGCAATTGGTGCGGTACTTCTCTAGGAGGGAATACCTATAGCCTTTGAAAGTAAAAATTTAGATAGAGCTCAACATAATTATTCTATCTATGAGAGAGAGCTCTATGCCATAATTCACGCTTTACAAAAGTGGCGACACTATTTATATGGTGCTGAGTTTGTAGTTTATGACCATGAGAGTATCAAATGGTTCACTACTCAAATGGACTTGAAGGGCCGTAAAGCTAGATGGGCCGAAATCCTTCAAGATTATGATTGTAAGCTATGATATCGCAAGGGGGGGCGATATAATATAGTAGTGGATGCACTAAGTCGGATGCCTCAAATTAATTCACTTGCTTTCATGGAACTAAAGAGTGGGTTTTTGGAGTCATTACGTGGCAAGTGTGCACAAGATCAATCATATGCTAAAGTGCGGAGTGCAGTTTTAAAAAGGGATCCCTCACACTCACATGTCTCTAAACAGCCAGATCAACATGTCTCTGCACGCACAGATAAAAACTCCAACACACAGAGCTCCACCCCTATTCAGGAAGAGCTTAAGCGATGGAAGAATTTTTCCATTGATGATGGCTACTTACTCCACAAGGGTAGAGTATGTGTGCCAAAGGACTCGGACACTAGGCGCCATATCTTATTTGAGTGTCACGATAGTCCAAGTGCTGGTCATCGAGGTATTTGTAAGACCTATAGCCTTAGTTCGACGGCAATTTTATTGGTTGGGCTTACATCATGATGTTCAAGAGTGCGTACTAAATTGCCAACAATGCCAAGTTAATAATGCAGAGTGCCTCAAGGTAGGTGGCCTTTTACATCCTTTAGAGATTCCACAAGGTAAGAGTATCTCTATGGATTTTGTAGTAGGACTACCTACTACAAATTGTGGCCATGATGCCATTTGGGTAAACGTAGACTGTCTCACAAAGATGGGTCGATTCATTCTGACTAAGACTATGGTTAAGACACCAAAATTAGCACGGCTATTTGTAGAGCATATATATAAAATCTACGGTCTTCCAGCTAGTATCATTAGTGACAGAGATCGAAAGTTCGATAATCACTTCTGGAGAGCTGTGTTCCAAAAGTTGGAAACTAAACTTAATCTTACGGTTGATCATCCAAAAACGGATGGTCAAACCGAAAGAGTTAATCAAGTGCTAGAGGATATGCTCCGAGCGTACGTTAGCAAGAACCAAACCAATTGGGAAGACTACTTACCTATATTGGAATTTTCTTATAATATTTCAAAGCATGTGACTATAGGGTTTAGTCCATTCATGCTTTTGGATGGATTTCAACCTAGATCACCCGTTACGGTGGGGTTGGCTAAGGAGAAGATACAACAAGCGAAGGATTTTCTCCAAGACCATTTTGACATGCTTCGAGTTGCTCGACAGAATGTTAAGCAAGCTCAAGATCGATATAAGTAGTGCGTAGATGAACATCGTCGTCTTGCTACTTTCGAAGGAGACAAGGTTTCCCTCAAAGTTCCGGAGCATTCAGAAAGTCTGAAGACGGGAAAAGTTGCTAAACTTTCACCACGCTATTGTGGACCGTTTACCATTCTCAAACGTATAGGTCAAGTGACCTATAAGTTAGCTCTTCCAGAGCACTCACGAGTTCATCCTGTTTTTCATGTTAGTCGTTTACGAAAACAGCTAGGACAGAATGATAATGTCATTGACACAGGTGTGTTAGTTGACCTTATCGAACCGCCAAGCATCCCTCATGAGCCCAAAAAGATTTTGGATTCTCGTGAGCTTCGCACCAGACATCGTGTCAGACGACAGGTGTTGGTAAAATGGCTAGATAGACTTGAAGAAGGTTCTACATAAAATAATGTCTCTGCACTTAAGAAACGTTTTCCTACGTTCGTTTTCGTCCTCCCCAAGGGGGGGGTGTAATGTAAGGACATGGGTCCTACGGGCAAGGCCACCGGCACGGCCGGACATTTTGTACGCTAGGGGGAGGCTATAAGATAGCACAGTTGGGTGGAGACTAGCACACGCATTACCACCGCCCTTTCATGATCCAACTCTAGAGTTTTGACTCTTCTTCTACTAGAAAATCACTCATTGTGTAAAGAATTCACAAAATTATACTTTTTTTTAAATATGACTAGCACTACACCTTATGTAGTTGTACTCTTTCTCTTTCTTTCTGCAGTTGACACAAAACACAACTATACAACTTCAAATTCACCGCATGGGCACTGTACGAGATGAAGCCTAGATTGCACCAAATATTGTCAATTTTGATTTAGTATGGGTATCTTTAAAATTCATGCAGACTTCTCGTAATTTAATTTCTCTCCTTCTTTTTATTTGACAATTGTCAATTAATTCTATACATATTCTTTACCTCGCATAGTTATAAGATTGCACACCATGTTCATTGATACCTATATTTACAAGCCGACAAGTTCTTTTAATTTGTCCCTCCATATCACAAGCCACACTTTGAAAATTGTACCATCTCACTCCCTGCATCTTTGGAAGCTATCCAATTGATAAGTTGCCAGATTGCGGCTAGATTGATCACTGGCTACTTGCGTGGAAATTATGGTTTGTTTTTTACAATTACATGCTATATGTTTTTCAATCTTCATGCTACTAATCAAGGCGCAAAGGCCACTTTTAATTCCAATGTTGACAGACCCCAAAAGCAATCTCTCTCTAGTGCAGATGAGTGAAGCATTCTAAACTTCCAAATCAATAAACTCAAGGTAAGTATTCAATTTCCAGTTGTTTGAACTTTTATTGGAGGAAAAGCCAAATGCCATGTTATTCAGTTGCTACTATACTTGTATCACTAATTTATTTACTGCTACCATGCTAACTCAATTTGAGAATAGAGACAAAAACTTGTGTGTCTAATGCAATACACCACTATTTGCATTGAAGTATTTTCCTAAAAAGTGCAATTCAACAAGAAAATAGGGTACTGCATATTTTCCAATTCTCTACATTGTAACATCGGACTCCTAGCCCCATGAGGTACTTAATTTTTGAGTGAAGTCGTTCTTTTCAAATATCCCATTTCTGGACACTCTTTGTGCCCTTCCTATGGATTTTATACTGTGCAGGAGGAATGTTAGGATTTTGTCCATTCTCCATGTCCTCAGCTCATGCTTGCATAGTCGCTATGTTTTGGGTCATGGTGTAATGCCCAAGTATGTTTAAACAGGAGACCTAACCTTGTAATGTATTTTAAAAGTTAATTACCTTCACACTGGCACATTCACAATGCATTTCACATTAGTTTATTAAGAGGACCCCTACCTACACATCATATATACGAAGAACCACCTACACTTGTAGATCAAGAAGAGCAACTCATCTCTGACCAAAATGGTTGATCATGAGACCACCACTACACACACTAGCATTGTCTATAATTGTTATCCTTTGACTTTTAAAGGCCACCCTAGAAAAGATGCTAAATGGATGCATGATTTTTTTTTTTCAAAAATTCCTAGATATTCTCCACACATTTCATCACTCACGATTGCTTCTCTATTGAGAAACTGAGGACAGTTGCTATCCCTAGAGCGAGGGTTGTTACAAGACTGAGCACACTCTTGTTGTATGTGGTTAACTACAGTTGGGATAGCTCGCGCGTGATGGTTAATTATAGTGTTGTCTTTCTATTTTTACTAATGGTGAGTTGATGACTTGTAGATTGGAACTTTGGGAGTTGAGGAGAAGGTTCCGGCAATAAATTATTCCCCTCAACTGTTGCCGAAACCTTCTCCTCAACTCCCAAAGTTCCGGCAACATACACATATACATATACATATACATATATACCACTAATGACATGTACATATGTATATGTATATAGCGAGAATTTTCTTACGGTACCCTTCCTCTTTTACTATCTTTAAAGAGGATAAGGTTCGTCCCTTTTTGTTTGAGGAGATTTGAAAGGAGAAAGTGATAAGAAAGGAAATGGAGGGTCAGGTAGGTCCTCTGCAGTGAGCAACTTCGAAGCTTCGATGCCTATGCTGACGATGATGGAGGAAATGTGGGAGAGCTCTTTCTCCCTCTCCCTCTCTCTCGCTTTTGCCAACACTAGCCCGACTCTCTCTCCTCTTTGGCATTGTCGGCCACACACACACCTCCCTCTTTGCGTTTTCTATAACAATGCCACTCCTAGTTTTCATTTGCAAACCTGTCCCTATCACCTTTCCTAATTTTCTTCTTTGCATGCATTTGGTTTAGCCTTTTCTTGCCAAGCAGCCCAGGTCCTCATATAATTACACCCAAATGACTCAGATGAGCACAAGAACCTTCTTATGATTACGAGACATCTTGATGGGCTTGCCAAGCACATTTTCTCTCTATTAGCAAGGAATTTGGCTGCAAGCATCACATGAATCTTTATGGAAATGAAGGCATTTGGAATATCTCGACCGATGAGACCACTCATTGTCCTCACCTTAGTGATTTCTTTAACATTGATTTTCTTTCAACACAACAACAACTTGATTTCCAGATAATTTCTGGAGTGGATTAAGAGAGAAACCACTTTTGGCATGCCGTGCAAAAAGGTCTTCATAGCAATTTTGAGCTTATGTTGGCAGCTGCCTTGCATGCTCTCTCTCAATCCCCACGTTGTGGGTTCAATCATCCGAGGTGTGAGGGAGGGGGGGGTTTGTGTGAAGTAAACACGGGCCCAAGTTTACGTTTTTTTTGAATTTACTTTGCCCGAGATCTATGGTGCTCAATCATCCCACCGTAGATCCCATCCCCTCCCCCGTAATTGTGAGATATAGCAACGGGTGAGGGCGTATTCTGGGAAAGGGAATGGTCATTTAAATGACCATTCCTAGCCATCAAGGTTGCTGGGAGGGGGGCCAGGTACACTGCAGAGATTGCGCAGGTTGCAAAGATTGAATACAATACAAAGATTGCATTCCGTTGATCATTGCTTGAATTCCCATTGCTGTCGCTGCTTGAATTCCCATTGTTGACTTGGAATTATGGGTGCTGAGGTGTCAGGCGTAGGTGCCATTCCCACTTCTGATTTGGAGGCGATTACCGATCTGCATGCACTGACTTTCCCTCTGCTAACCTGTCGTCAATGCGTCGGTTGCAACAAGCGATTCCACTCAAGAAATGGTAGATGATGAAGGGTTAGAATCCTCTGCCCCCGACCAGCGACCTTGACGGGCAAGGGCAGGTTTGATTTAAGGATGTGAATGCCCCTACTCCAACCTATCTCTAACTCCAACTCCAACAAATCTCTAACTCCCAACTCCGACTCCACCATTTCTAGGCCTGGCATTTCTTGTGTGAGTGGAGTGAATTGTCCCTCTCGAGTTTCCCTCCGTGTTTTACTCGAGAATCATCCCGCCTGTGTTCTTCACAAATCTCGGAACGCTTCGGGAGGAAACGGGCCCACACCGCGAGCTCACCATTGAACCTCAGCTTCTCTCTCTGATGCACGATCTTCCTCCGCAGAGGTTTGATGGTGATGCAAACCATGCTCTCTTCAGCCCCCAATGGAAGCTCGGCTTCCGACCTTGCTCGACAGCCCTCCATTTACTCTCTCACGCTCGAAGAAATTCAGAATGCGATCAACGAACCTGGCAAGACCTTCGGCAGCATGAACATGGATGAGTTCTTGAAGAATCTATGGACCGCAGAGGAAAGCCAGGCTATGGTTGCAGCCATGGCCTCCTCAACAGAAAATACCAACCTTGCCCAACAGCCTAGCTTGCAACGGCTCAACAGCCTCTCTTTACCTCCCGCTTTAAGCAGGAAAACTGTTGAAGATGTCTGGAAAGAGATACAACGGCAATCTCCTGCAGATCTAATGGATGGGCAACGACAGCAACCTCAACAGCAGAAGAGACAGGTGACCCTTGGTGAAATGACGCTGGAAGATTTCCTTGTGAGAGCGGGTGCATTTAGGGAGGATGCCGATGCAAACTCACAATTGGCTAATGGTGGCAACACTACATGTCTTTACTCTGCGGGTATGCCATCTGCAAGTGTAGTCTCGAACAATCTTCCTCCTGCCATGGACCCTTTGACATCCTCAAGCCTCCCAACAGAGTGGATGAACTTTCCCTCTCATCATCAACACCAGCAAATGTTGCAACAAGCAGAAGCTGCTGCTGCGGCAGTGAAGAGGGGGCTGGCCCCTCCTCCTCTAATGCCTCCATCAGGAAATTCTTTGTACGATGGACTTGTTGACAATTCAGGTTTGGGCCAAGAGCCTCTTGCTGGCACCTTAGCTCTGTCACCGGCAATTTCTGAATATGGTATGCACAGTAGGAAGCGATACACATCTGAGGTTGTGATCGAGAAAACAGTGGAGAGACGGCAGAAGCGGATGATAAAGAATCGGGAATCAGCTGCCAGATCCAGGGCCAGAAAACAGGTAAATTTATTCATTGTATTTAACCTAATGGAATGCTCTGGATGACATTTTTTTTCGTGCTTTCACAGGCTTACACAGTTGAGTTGGAGGCTGAAGTCACCAAATTGAAAGAGGAAAATGCAAGGCTTAAGCAGCAACAGGTGCTCTCATGCCTTAGCTCTATTTGTGGTGTTTGCAAGGGAACGAATTCTTGTGCTGCATTTTATTGCTTACATGTTTTGTCAAAATCTGGTCTTTTGTCATGTTCTTTTTGATTTAGATGTTAATCCATCCTTTTACCTTGAATTAAAACAGCTACGGTAACCTGGACAACAATTTAGTGTGCTTTCATGTCGCTATAGCTGTAATTTGTCCAACATAGGGCTTTGTACTTGATGCAAGTATCTCAAATCTCTCCCTCTCCCTCTCCCTCTCACTCTCTCTCTCTCTCTCTCATCATCATCTAGTCATAGCAAGGTTGAATGGTCCTCAAAACGAGTTTTTTGTGAGTATTAGAGTCAAAGCACTCTAATACTCCTTGTATTTAAACACAAGGAGCTAAAAAGTGCACTATTTGGGTGTTTTTTATACTTCCTGTTCCGCGCCATTCCTGTTCCGGACCCCTAGCCGTTCCCCTGTTCCGCGGGGATCCCGTCACCGTTCCCGTTCCGCGTTCCGAGTAACTATGCCACGTAGTTTCTATGTGGTCTAAATATTCTGTCCATCATTCTATTGAACGTGGCAAGTGCATTTGTGAGACCGAATGGCATGACAAGAAACTCATAGAGACCAAATGTTGTCCTGAACACAGTCTTATGGACATCTTCTGGCCTAATGCGTATCTGGTGGTACCCACTCTTTAGGTCTATCCTTTTAAACAGCGACGCTCCCTCAAGCCGATCAAGGATGTCATCTATCCTCGGTATAGGGAACCTGTTCTTGATGGTATTCTTATTCAAGGTGCGATAGTCAATGCACATGCGCCATGAACCATCCTTCTTGTGCACTAGGAGTACAGGCGAACAAAAAGGGGATGGACTGGGCTGAATCAGCCCTTTTCTAAAAGCTCATTGACGTGACTCATAATCTCTTTCTATTGGGCTGCACTAACCTTATACGGTGGTCTATTTGGTGGACTAGAACCTGGCACAAGATCTATGGTTTGATCCTTAGGTCTCTCAGGAGGTAACTCCCCTGGCAAAGAGTTCGAAAAACAATCATTGAAACCACTCAGAAAAGTTGACCTGTCTTTATCTAGATGTCACGTACACATCTAACCCTTTGTGCATGTGGACAAGCTATCTCAGGTCTAGGGTTCAGGTTAGTGTAGGGTTCTGGCACCTTTGTGAGCCTGTGAGCAAGCCGTGCATGTCCAGGCACTTAAGAGTGGTTGCATATCCTTTGATTGCACACCCAGTACCGCCCAATATATGCATTGTCCAAGCAGAAGGTCCAATTCCCGGCTATTTTTGGGACAATACATTTTACAAAGAATTTGGCGTTTTTATTAATTAAATTACCAATTTCCAAAGGTTGTGGGCTGTAGGAGAATTGCTCGACCCAGCTTTTCACAGCTATATAAGCAGACATGGGGCACCCAATTTTAGCAGAAGCAGCAGAAGAAGTTCTAGCAACTTGCAGTGCACCTTCTTAGCAAGACCGGCAGAGAGCCCTAGCGTTTTCAACCAACAAGATCCACCTGGCGATTTCTGTAGCAGATCAGTCTCATCGTTTTCTGGTGTTTCTTGCCAAGCACATCAGCGTTTTTAGTTTTTAGCACTTAGCCATTGCAGATTTAGCCCCTAGCCTCGTAGATCTCACTTGACCGCAGCAGATCCTCGCCGTACTGTCGAGTTAGCCATTGTTTACAGTTTCAGCCCGTTGTTTACAGATTTCAGCATCTGGGTTTTCAGCGCATCGTCGTCGAGTCGTCGCCATCGCTATCCTCATCGACATAGTGTCAGTATTTAGTAGAAATTCAGCAGTTTGCAGATTTCAGCATTTCAGTCCTAGCGTTTTCAGTTTTCAGCCCGTCCTCGTCGTCGTCATCATTGTCGTCGACATCGTCGGCAAGTCCATTGCATCTAGACCATTGTACCAGATTTGTGCAATCTATAGCATAGACCTCTCTCCCCATAGATAGGGGGGCCCTTGGAGGAGGGTTTGAGAACCACCTGGTGTCGTATTCTTCTCTCTCTCTTTCTCTTAGTCTCAGCACCTTCATTCACAGTAGCTTTCACTTTGTTTGTGATCATTGAATTCTCTCTCTAAAGGAACGGAAGGCTCTCCCTTCCGTAAGTAAAAGGAACCCTTGAGCACAGTTCGGAGCACAATCTTGAGCAATATCAACATTCACTTCCGTTGCACCTTGCATTGGTATCAGAGCTTTGGCAGTGTTTTGTATCACTTAAGAAAAGAACCACAAGAAATTTTTTTGCTTGTTGCGGTCGCACGTAACCCAAGTCTACTTGTGCCTGTCGATTCCTAATCGTGTTTTTAAAGAGTGACAGGTAATCCAAGAAAGAAGGGCTTGTCCAGCCTCCCTTTGTTCCTCTTTTCACTCATTGAGAGCGGACCGTGCACTACGCGGCCAGCCAATCGACGCGAGGTGGAAAAAGCAACTTTGGTGTGAGTGCAAGGCCGCCAAGGGGTGCGCCCGCAGGGAAGAGTTGAGCTCGAGTAAGAGAAAGCCTTCTCAAACACCGATTGCAAGCTACAGAACTCAAGAACCCAAGAACCTCAAGAACCTAAGTTTCTCGAGAACTTAAGTTCCCAAGATTTCAGTGTACGGTCATCACCCAAAGCGGCATGGATACTTTGCGTGAAGGTGATGAGAGTGGAGTTGGTGTCAAAGAATTATCCCCACCAGGAGGATTTTTTTCCGACCCTCTCCCCTCCCCGTCTACGCCACGGGTTGCACCAAATCCTATGGAGGCTTTGGTCAAGTTGATGATGGACATGATGCTACGACAAGAGGCGCAACGCGCCGCCTTAGATCACGAGCGTGATCAAGCGCGCTTGGCGGCAGAAGAACGATAGGCAGCTATGGAGCGAGCAAGCGCGCGAAGCCCAACGCATAGCGGTTGAAGAAAGGCGAGCGGCCTTGGAATTAGAGCGTGAGGCGCAAAGAGACAAACTCTTGCATGTGTTGGTCCTATAGGTACTCACCTTGAAATCCGAGCCGGTCAAAGATGTGGGCAGTTCATCAGATATCACAAGTAGAGATGTTGTCACCAGCGTGTGACTACTATCTATCCTTTTTGTTGATTTCTTTCTTATTATCTATTTACTTTCACTTTTTGGAAACACCCCTCGGGAAATCTAACTCCCCTGCATTGCATAGCTAGTGTGGATCTGTCCAGAGGGAGTCCAGGCCTGAGGGCAAGAGAGCACTAAGGTTGGACAAGGACTATGGTTAGCCAAGTGGGGTCATTGACTAGCCAAAGTGGAATCCTTTGCTACAGAGGCTACATTTCAGTTCTGGATGTGGCCGCAGTGTACAAAGAGGGTCGGATGACCTAGAAAGATACAATGGCAGCATCTCCTAAAATTTAGGGAACTGCTATTTTGGGACCTGAAAATGTGTTGGCGTCATTACCTCCGGAATGACAAAGGGAACATTTTCTTACTCTGCCGTGAAGTCAACTGGGCAACCGGTTGGGATATTTTTAGGCGGCAACCCCGAAACGGGAAAATGCTTGTAAATGTGCCAAGTGGCACATTCTGGTGCACTTGCCTCATGCAACAAGAAGTGGCGCTGAATTTGAAGAGGGAAGAGCCTCATTTTCAGTTTTTGTCACAGGTTAAGAGCTATGGAGTGCTTGCTTTCCCTCTTATGCACAGTGCGGTGCCAGGAGTGATGCCCTGCACGCTACGCACTGCCCTCTCTCTCCCCTTTGGCAGTATGTTATGCCCCTCTAGTGGGCTCTTCATTTGACCAATGTACAGTTGTGTGGGTTCATGCGCGATTGCCGAGGCAAGAGCCTCTTGCACAGGTACTGGATTAGCTAGCGGCTAACCCCCCCGCAGGTACAGGTGAATTCGGAGAGGTTTCACGCCAGAAATCTCGTCCGATTCAAAGGGCAAGTAGCCCTACAGGTGCGGGAGCTCGAGGACTTGCTACGGATGCGACCGGCACGCGAAACGGAGCCCGAAACAGTGAATCACAGCCTGCTGTGTATTTTTGCAGGTTTAGGGTTTTGGCCCTAAACGGACCCTAATACCCCTAGGAGGTTCGGGGACGCAAGGGGACCGCTGTACAGGTGATCTGGCGCATTTTCAGGGCTGAAAACAGAGAATTCAGCGTGCTGCAGATTCTCGCCAGGTTTTGCAAAGTGCCCGTATGCGTCGGGAAAGTCATTCAATGCGTGGGAATACTGACTGTGAAGGGTTCTAGTACAGTTATGCTGCCGAAATCGGGCTGGAACAGTGGAAATTCAGCCGAGTTTGTGCGGGGCAGCTTGTAGGGAACCACAACGTTTATTCCCTCTTTTGAACAATAAAGAAATACCGAAAGGGGCGCCTAAGTTAGGGGCCAATCTGGTGTCGGTCTTCTCATACAGGTGCATTCTAGCATCTGTATCCCATTCCCCTCTCTTGTGTCACTATAGCGCAAGTAAAATAGACGACTGATAATGGGTGAAAGCTAAATCAAGGTTTAAAGTAAAGTCTACCGCCCTTTTTGGATTGAACAGGCCGGTTACAGATGCAGACTCCAACAATCTTGTCATTGAGAAGTTGACGTTCAGTAAGTACGACGGTAAGATGGATGCTAATGCTATTCATTCTTGGTCGCGTGACAAAGTGATGACGTGTCTGCTCGAGAGCATGCGGGAAACCCTAACCATGACTGTTGCTGAAAACCCTAATTTTGTAAACCCTAACTTTAAAACCTGCAAACCCTAAAATATGTCAGAAACCCTAAAAACAACAGAAAATCCTAACCCTCACCCTAACCCTAATCCTAAAAGGGCAGCAGGTTGAACTCCCGGAAAAAGCACAGACATGATGACATGGCAGGATCCCGCTTTTTGCTGCGCCAAACAGGGAAAATTTCCAAAAATTGCACATCTTGCTTTTCTCTACGTGAGTAGAGAGAGAGAGAGAGAGAGAGAGAGAGAGAGAGAGAGAGAGAGAGAGAGAGAGAGAGAAGTTCTCTTCTTTATTTTAAAAACTCAAGAGAGAGCTTGAGAGAAAAAAAAAAGAGCCTTTGCTCTTATTTAAGCTTTTGATTTGAAGCTTTTCGGGGCTCTGCTTTTGGCATCCCTTGTAAACATTAAATAAGTGGTTTGTGCTCCCCACTCTGCAGAGCATCTGGACGCAGAGTCTGAGAGTGAGACCCGAACGACTCTTATACTTTGGACTGATGAATACATAAAGAAATACCGAAAGGGGCGCCAGTCTTTGGGGCCAATATCTCTAGGCACGGAACTCCACTGGGCCAGTGCAAATCTATTGTGAACTGTGAACTGTTTTGAAGTGGTTATTTGGTGCTGTCGTGATTGATTCTTGACTTGGAGTGTCCAAGTCTGTTACAGGCTGCATCAATTTAATTCTTACTTTGCGACAACTAAGAAAACAAGAAATAGCAAAGTTTTGATGCCAACCATGTATCTTGCCGATGATGCCATTAATTGGTATCACGCCTGGCAAGAGGTACAGTTGGCCGCGCATCTAGAGGAAGCCAAAGAAGGTGTGCCCCTTTCTTTCAATTGGGTCGACTTCCAAGACAAGCTCAAGGCGCGGTTTATGCCACCTCAATACTTAGCGCGGTTGAAAAAAGATTGGCGCAATCTCAAGCAAAATGATATGCAGTCATGTCTTTCTCTAACCGTGTTTTGCAGCTCGGCACCCAATTACGCAAATCAGATGATGAGCGCAAAGAGGAATTTCTTTTCGGGTTGGACGAGTATATCAAGTTTGATGTCGAAGTTCTCGACCCCGTGGATCTCAACAAGGCGGTAGCGATTGCTCTCGCACAGGAGATGAAGCACAACAAAGGAAAGCCTAAGGAGAATAAGTCTTCTCACAGTACCTCTCAGACTCCTCAGAACCCACATAATGCAGAAGAACAAGTCATTTATGCTAAGGAAGGTCGTTGTTATCAATGTCACGTCAAGGGTCATATTAAGAAGGCTGTCCTAAGACAGCACCACCTAAAGAAAATAAAGCACCGATAGCTACCACAAGCACTTTAGTGAACCAATCTGAGTCTCCACATGTTTCTAACACACACATTTATGAATCTTTCTTGAAATGTTATGGTCATGTCAAGGGTGAGCGTTTTGTCATATTGTTTGATTCAGACAGTATGCTTGATGTGATTGGTGACTCTTGTAGAGAGCCCGCCAGGAGGTTAGCTAGATGACAACTCTCGAGATGTCTGGCGTTGCTCCCAGTATGGACTCTCTCATTATGCACGAGTGCCTTGATGGGTTATTTACTGTTCAACAAGCTTCCTTCCGTCGAAAATTTGTCTTGTCTTCTCTCTGAGGATGTGATATGATTTTGGGCATTAGATGGTTTTGATTGGGCCGACAATACGCTCACTCTAAGTGCTAAAAGTGACTCTGTCACGTGCACATCTAACCCTATGTGCATGTGGACAAGCTACTTCACGACAAGGGTTCAGTTAGCTTAGGAAGTGTTCTGGCACCTTTGTGAGTCTGTTCGCAGACCGTGCATGTACAGACACTTAGAGTAGTTGCATTTCCTCTCGTTGCACACAACATGATCATTAGATTACAGTCAGTATCCATCAGGAGCCTTTTACAGTGCACAAAACCTATTTTTCCTATTTTAGCTATTTTTCACTTACTATTAATAAGTGACTTTGTTAGGAAATTGGGTAGGGCAAATTGACTCGAGCAATATATAAGGAAACCTAGCGCTAGCACTTTCTGGCAGAAGAGGCAGCAGGGACCAAGGGTCCAACAGAGCACCTTCTCAGCAAGACTCCCCGGCAGGCAACCTAGCGTTTTCAGCCACCAAAGAAGCCAGCGTTTTCAGCATTTGCAGATCAGCCTAGCGTTTTGCAACTTGCTGATCAGCCCGGCGTTAGCAGATTCACAGCAGATTTCCTAGCGTTTTTGCAGCAGACAGTAGATCAGCCCAGCGTTTTTGCAATTGCAGACTACCATCAGCGTTTTGCAGATTCCCGGCGATAGAACCTTCACTTTTATCAGCGTTTTGCATTTTCAACAGTTAAATTCCGTACCGCATTCCCCAAACCTCGCAGATCTCACCTTTCTGCAGCATATCCTCGCTACACGGTCAAATCAGCCAAAGTTTGTAGATTCAGCCCGCTATTCGCAGATTTCAGCATCTGCGTTTTCAGCGCATCGTCGTCGCGTCGTCGTCATCGTCGTCGTCACCGACATAGAGTCAAAATGCAGCAGATACAAGATTTGCAAATTTCAGCCCTGCTATGATAGCGTTATTAGCCCCGCTTTCCAACGTTTTTCAGCACCTGAAACCAGCATTTTCAGCCAGCCGTTGTCCTCGTCGTCGTCGCCCTTGTCGTCAACGTCGTCTCCGACCTAGAACCTCATTGCATCATAGCATCAAGAACTTGCATCAGCACCTTGTATCAGATTTGTGCAATCAATAGCATAGACTTCTCTCGCCATCGAGAGAGGGACCCGTGGAGGAGGGTTTGACAACTTTTCTGGTGTCGTATTCTTCTCTCTCTATCTCTCAGTCTCAGTACCTTCATTCACAGTGTTCTTCCACTTTGTTTGTGATCATTTCCACTCTCTCATTGAAGGAACGGAAGGGCTCTCCCTTCCGTAAGTAAAAGGAACCCTTGAGGACAGTCCGAAGCACTCATCTTGAGCAAAGTTCAACATTCACTTTTGCTGCACCTTACACTCTTCCTTGATCATTCGTGGTGAGGAGGGTCTGCATTCTTTACCTCTCATTTCTCATGTGCAAGCGAAGCGTGAATTACGAAGAGGAGCACAAGCGGCATTCATGTATGCCTCTCGAATTACCCAAAGCATTCAGGCCCCATACAGGTATTCAACTTTGTTTACCAAGTATGAGCACCTCTTTTGCAGGATGATCTTCCACTCCGTCTCCCTCTCGAGCGGTGGAGGATCATCGCATAGAACTCACGGAGGGGGCATAGCCAGTCAGTAAGGCTCCCTACCATTTGAACAAGACTCAAGAAGAAGATTTAGAGCGGCAACTTACGGAGTTGGTGGCGAGAGGATTCATACGTCCTAGTGTAAGTTCTTTTGCTGCCCCTATCTTATTTGTCCACAAGAAGGATGGTTCGTCTCGTTTGTGTGTTGATTAAAAGGCATTGAATAAGATGACCGTTAAGAACAAGTTTCTGATGCCTCGCATTGAGTATATCCTCGATAGGCTCAATGTGGCAAAGGTTTTTAGTAAGGTCGATCTCAAACGTGGATACCATCAGGTAAGGTTATTCAAAGGCTACATCTATAAGACCGCTTTTCGCACAGAGCGAGGGCAATGGGAGTATGTGGTTATGCCTTTTGGATTGACAGGTGCCGCGGGTATATTTAACCGTCTCATGGTAGGCGATATGGTTGGCGTGTGTGTGTATCGTTCTTGATGATATTCTAATTTTTTTTGCATCGTAGGACCAACATAAAAAGGATGTAGAAAGGGTTTTAACCCGTTTGATGAGTGTCAGTTATACATTGCAACTAAGAAATTTGAGTTTTTTCTGACTAAAGTTACTTATCTGGGTTATATCATTTCTGCAGAAGGCGTCGAGCTAGATCCCGCGAAGGTAGAACAGGTTGTAATTTGGATTTGCCCAAAACTACATATGAGGTGCGTTCTTTTCTTGGTTTGTGTCAAGCATATAGTTCGCACATAGAGAATTTTGCACGCATTGCGGTACCCACGACAGATGTTTTGAAAGGGGTAAAGACTCACCGACAGCGCGTGGATTTGCTCGAGGTAGCCATTGATGCTTTCGTAGCTCTCAAGGTTGCGGTGACAGAAGCGTCGTGTCTCATCCTTGCCTCTTGGGATGACCCCTTTGAGGTATAGACGGATGTGAGCAATGTCGTCATAGGAGCTGTGCTTTAGCAGCATGGCCGTCTAGTTGCATTTCTAAGTCAGAAGTTACATAGTGCATAAAAGAATTATTTCGTTTATGACAAAGAACTTTTGTCTATCATTCACTCTCTCAAGCATTGGAAGCATTTTCTGTATGGTAGAGAGTTCACAGTTCGCACACATCACCAAGCCCTCAAGCGGCTCCAGTCTATGCCTAGTGCACATTGGAGTGATCGCCAAGCACGGTGAGCAATTTGAAGGTTTGATTATGTGTCTGGTAGAGCTAACTTTGTTGCTGATGCGTTAAGTCGCAAAGGACAGATCCTGGCTCTTGAGTCAAGATCCACAATTTCTATTCAGGGTGTGTCTTTTGACAACATGAAGAACGAGTATGCAAATTTCGAGTTTGGTAAGCAATGGTTGCAAGCTCTTGCTTCCCAAGGGCCCATCAACTATCTCATTCGTGAAGGTTTGTTGGATTTTCGTCACCGTTTATGTGTGTTGCCCTCTCTCAGGACAACCATATTGCACTATGTTCATGACTCTCTCACGGGTGGGCACAGGGGAATGAACACCACTTTGGAAAAAATAGAAAGATTTTTTTATTGGCCTACAACAAAAAGTAAAAGCTCTTCGGGGTAAGCAGCAAAGCCTCTTGCTATCATTGCCTATTTCCGACGGACCTTTTCAAGATATTTCTATGGATTTTGTGACTAACCTTCCACCTAGTTTGCATTCAAGGAACACTCAATGTCTGACAATTGTTGACCGTTTCAGCAAATTTTGCATGTTGATTCCTTGTAAGGCCACAATCACCGCACAAGATGTAGCACGGTTGTTCATAAAGCATTGGTACCTCCTCTTTGGTTTGCCAAAGTCAATTGTTTCAGATAGAGATGTTAAGTTCATGTCCAATTTTTGGCGCACTCTTTGAAAATTTTGGCACTAAGTTGAATTTTTCATCGGCTTTTCATCCACAGTCAAATGGTCAAACAAAAATTTACAATCAATTGGGTTTTGATGTTTTGAAGTCATAAGTGCATGATTAACTGTTTCATTAGGAGCTCTATCTCCCATTGGTCCAAGCAATTTTGAATAACTCTTATTTCTCTACTATTGGTAGAACTCCGTATGAGGCAGCTTTTGGCCGTCCGTTCCTATCACTTTTGACTCGCTCGGTCAGTCAAATGTCTGATGCCAATGTTGAAAGTCAGTCGTTAGATGAGATTTCTGAGAGTGTGAAGCTTCGGCTAAGCAAGGCTCGTGAGTCTTACTCACGACAAGCTAATATGCATCGTCAGGATGTTTCTGTCAAAGAAGGGGATTGGGTTTATTTGAGAATCATGAAGCAACGTCTTAAGCAAGTCGGAAAGAAGTGTTTGTCTTTGAGAATGTATGGTCCATTTCTTGTCATTAGAAAGATCAATGAGGTTTCTATGAAATTACAATTGCCTAACTCATGGTCAATGCACAACGTTTTCCATGTTTCATGGTTGAAAGTGTTTCAGGGTACACCTCCTAAGCACATTTCCGAAGAAGAAGAGCCCAAGATTATCGATGAAGCTGAAGTCATTAAGCCGGAGTAAGTGTTGCTACATCGGTTTCGCCATGGCTCAAAGAAGCAAGTCAGACTATACTTTTTGAAGTTCAAGGATTGAGGAACCCACGATGCAGTGTGGGTTGCCATTGGGTTGATAAAGAATTTTTCAGAGATTACCCAGAGTTGTTTGCAAACTACAAGGAAGCCATGCAGCTCGGTACCAATACCTCACTTTGAAAAGAGGGGATGTCATGTGCACATCTAACCCTATTTGCATGTGGACAAGCTATCTCAGGTCTAGGGTTCAAGTCAGCTTAAGAAGTGTTCTGGCACCTTTGTGAACCTGTGAGCAAGCCGTGCATGTCCAGGCACTTAGAGTAGTTGCATATCCTTTGATTGCAAAACCAGTACCACCAGCATATTCATTGTCCAAGCAGAAGGTCCAATTCCTGGCCAGTTTTGGGAGAGTACCTTTTACAGAGAATCTGACATTTTTATTAATTAAATTACCACTTTCCAAAGGTCTTGGGTTGTAGGAGAACTGCTCGACCCAGCTTTCCACAGCTATATAAGCAGACATGGGGCGCCCAGTTTTAGCAGAAGAAGTAAAAGAAGTTCTAGCAACTTGTAGTGCACCTTCTCAGCAAGACCGACAGAGAGCCCTAGCGTTTTCAGCCAACAAGATCCACATGGCGATATCTGTAGCAGATCAGCCCCAACGTTTTCTGGCGTTTCCTGTAGCAAAAGAAGCCTAGCATTTTGCAATTCGACGACGCCATATCAGCCAAGCACATCAAGGCAGCTATATAAGCAAACATGGGGTGCCCAGTTTTAGCAGAAGAAGCAGAAGAAGTTCTAGCAACTTGCAGTGCACCTTCTCAGCAAGACGAGTAGAGAGTCCTAGTGTTTTCAGCCAACAAGATCCACCTGCGATTTCTGTAGCGGATCAGCCCCAACGTTTTCTGGCGTTTCTTGTAGTAGATCAAGCCTAGCGTTTTGCAGTTCCACGACGCCAGATCAGCAGCTATATAAGCAGACATGGAGAGCCCAGTTTTAGCAGAAGAAGCAGAAGAAGTTCTAGCAACTTGCAGTGCACCTTCTCAGCAAGACCGGTAGAGAGTCCTAGCGTTTTCAGCCAACAAGATCCACCTGGCGATCTTTGTAGCAGATCAGCCCCAACGTTTTCTGGCGTTTCCTGTAGCAGATCAAGCCTAGCGTTTTGCAGTTCCACGACGCCAGATCAGCCAAGTACATCAGCGTTTTCAGTTTTCAGCACTTAGCCATTGCTGATTTAGCCCCTAACCGCAACAAATCCTCGGCGTACCGTCGAGTTAGCCAGCGTTTACAGTTTCAGCCCACTGTTTTCGGATTTCAGCATCTGCGTTTTCAGTGCATCGTCGTCGAGTCGTCGCCATCGCCATCCTTGTCGACATAGTGTCAGCATTTAGCAAAAAGTCAGCAGTTTGCAGATTTCAGCATTTCAGCCCTAGCGTTTCCAGTTTTCAGCCCGTCCTCATCGTCGTCATCATTGTCGTTGACATCGTCAGCAAGTCCATTGCATCTAGACCATTGTACCATATTTGTGCAATCTATAGCATAGACCTCTCTCACCATAGAGAGGGGGGCCCTTGGAGGAGGGTTTGAGAACCACCTGGTGTCGTATTCTTCTCTCTCTCTTTCTCTCAATCTCAGCCCAGTTTTAGCAGAAGAAGCAGAAGAAGTTATAGCAACTTGCAGTGCATCTTCTCAGCAAGACCGGTAGAGAGTCCTAGCATTTTTAGCCAACAAGATCCACGTGGCGATTTCTGTAGCAGATCAGCCCCAACATTTTCTGGCGTTTCCTGTAGCAGATCAAGCCTAGCGTTTTGCAGTTCCACGACGCCAGATCAGCCAAGTACATCAGCGTTTTCAGTTTTCAGCACTTGGCCATTGCAGATTTAGCCCCTAACCGCAACAAATCCTCGCCGTACCGTCGAGTTAGCCAGCGTTTACAGTTTCAGCCCGCTGTTTTCAGATTTCAGCATCTGCGTTTTCAACGCATCGTCGTCGAGTCGTCGCCATCGCCATCCTTGTCGACATAGTGTTAGCATTTAGCAAAAAGTCTAACAGTTTGCAGATTTCAGCATTTCAGCCCTAGCGTTTCCAGTTTTTAGCCCGTCTCATCGTCGTCATCATTGTCGTTGACATCGTCGGCAAGTCCATTGCATCTAGACCATTGTACCATATTTGTGCAATCTATAGCATAGACCTCTCTCACCATAGAGAGGGGGGCCCTTGGAGGAGGGTTTGAGAACCACCTGGTGTTGTATTCTTCTCTCTCTCTTTCTCTCAGTCTCAGCACCTCCATTCACAATAGCATTCACTTTGTTTGTGATCATTGCATTCTCTCTCTAAAGGAACGGAAGGCTCTCCCTTTCGTAAGTAAAAGGAACCCTTGAGCACAGTTCGGAGCACTCATCTTGAGCAATATTAACATTCACTTCTGCTGCACCTTACTGTAACAAACTGCTGACGTGTCAAAGCCTAAAGAATGGAGCCAACTTACAGATGATGTGGCTGCGAGAGCAGAAACCCTAACCCTAATTTCTGCCAAAAACCCTAACTATTGAAACCCTAATTTTGGAAACCCTAACCCTAAAACCTGCAAACCCTAATTCTAGAAACCCTAAGAAGAACAAGCAATAGAAGAAGAAGTCCTACCAACTCATGGGAACCCCGTCCGATGAGGCCCCAAGTGACATAAAGGCATTAAAAATAAAGCAGAACACACTCAAAAGACTTTGCACATCAAAATATGATGATGTGGCATCTGTACGGACCTCTCGGAATTCGCGGCGAATTTTTAGGGAAATCTCGAAATTTTAGGAAAGTGCTTTTTTGGGGTCAGCTTTTCATATTTGATGCTTTTAGGCTTTGGGCCTTTAAATATGAGCCTTGGGGGCCCTCTCTGGCACTTTTTAGCGCGCAAATTGTAGAGCAGGTGCTCCTTGGCTGTTGTACTTTGTGAATCGGTAGTAATATAAAGAAATATCGAAAGGGGCACCGAGGTTTGGGGCCAATACTCTCTGGGGTGGAATTCCGCCACTCCGTGTCGCGTGTCGTCTCTCTCTCTCTTTCAGTTCAGTTGTTATTGAAGTGCTAAAAGTTTGTTCAGTCTGTTCTTTTCTATTGGCACGTGGGGCCCGTCTTGTGACACTTACACTAAGGTAGACAAATTAGATACAACTTTAGATAATTCTTTTGCAAAGATCAAGTACGCAAAAAGATGATTCTTTATTACAGATGAAATAGCAGAAGCAGAAACAACTGGAACAGACTCGTCTTTAAGCTTTACATCAAGGACATGAGTCTTTCTTCTATGTACAAGGGTAATCTTTTTGTTGTAAGTATCCACCATAGCATGCAACCTCTAACACCATGGGATACCCAATAATACATCACAACCCTCAAGTGGCATAATATGAAACTCTTCGGCTGATGGATGGAACTATTTTTGCTATTAGCGAAAAATATTTTGAGACATAATTGTCAGTTTTGTGCACATCAGAATCAGCATAACAATTTTTGGATCCTTAGTTAAGTTAAGAGGGTATCTTGATGTGTCACGTGCACATTTAACCATATGTGCATGTCGGCAAGCTGTAACTCCTACTACTAGGGTTTAGGACAGCCTAGGAAGTGTTTTTGACGCCTTTGTGAGCCTGTTCGCAAGACGTGAATGTTCAGGCGCTTTAGTTAGTTGCATACCCTCTGATTGCATAGGGCGTTCCGTGGGCGGTGGGCATTAGGACTGTTCGCATTGTAGGACTGTAGTCATTAGAACTTGCTTAGGTAGTTTAGTTCATGTGAACCTCCTCTTATCACTAAGTTAATTTATTGATAAGTGACCTTTAAATAAACCTTCAACAAAGCCAGTCATGGCATTTCTTGTGCTGCTTGTCGGCTCGACCTCTCCTCTGTGCAAGATAAAGGGAGCCCTTGGCTTCTCTATTCAGCATCAGAACCCAACGCTAGCGTGTGGCCTCAAGAAGAACTCATCACCAGCATTGAGCCATGCCAATGTTTTTCCTCATCCACATCCTTGCCAAACATCCTTAGACACTAGCGTTTGCAGATTCAGCCACAAGTACCAGCAACCCTTAGCGGTTTCCGCCTTCCCCTTAGCAGTTCAGCCCACATGTCGCAGATCCGAGTCAAAGGTATCAGCATTTTCAGTTTTCAGCATTCACCCTTGTTGGATCAGCCCGAGTTTGCAGATCCTTGCCAGTTCCATAAGCGCTTTCAGATTTCAGGATTTAGCCTCTTCCATACCATCAGCTGGCATCAAAGTGCCCGATCCTGTCAGCATCTCAACATCTATATTTATTGTATAAGCAGTCGTGCAATTTAAAGCAAATACCTCCAGCAATAGAGAGGGGGGCCCTTGGAGGCGGGTTTGGTTCCCCTTCTGGTGTTTCTCTCTATCACTCCCAATATCTCTCTCTCTCTTCTCTCTCTTTGTCTATTGCACAACCTCTCATGAACTAAAAGGAACCTTGTGTACATATTGAGCACTCATCTCAACATCTATATTTATTGTATAAGCAGTCGTGCAATTTAAAGCAAATACCTCCAGCAATAGAGAGGGGGGCCCTTGGAGGCGGGTTTGGTTCCCCATCTGGTGTTTCTCTCTATCACTCCCAGTCTCTCTCTCTCTCTCTCTCTCTCTCTCTCTCTCTCTCTCTCTCTCTTTCTTTGTCTATTGCACAACCTCTCATGAACTAAAAGGAACCTTGTGTACATATTGAGCACTCATCGTGAGTTATCACCTTAAATTACTTCCGCTGCACATAACATGATGCGTCAAATTTGACTAGAGCTTCATGACGCAAATATGCCGTAGTCGAGGCAGAGCAGGAGTACTAAACAGTAGAAACAATAGCTGTCGCAAAAATGGAGGGCGAATAACAAAATATGATTCTATCAAACCTGAATAAAATAAATGGTCAAGAAGGAGAAAGAGAGAATTTGAAAACCGACATAGATCTGGGGTTCCCCCTACGAAGTGTGCTTTATTATTAGGGGAAAGATTAGAAGCACAAAAGTGAAAGGTGGGGTATGATGCTCATTCTTCCAACCTCATCCTGAATTAAAATAGTTGGAGAAGAGAAGCTTGCAAGCTGCCGATGTTTGTATGTTTGTACCATAGTATGACAGATTTGAGCTGGGCTGCAAAGCGAATCATACATCCACCAATCATCGGTTCTAAGTTTTTTTTTTTCACATTGGGAAAATTCTTATGATGCCGAGGTTTTTTTTGGGTTTGGGTTTTATAGGTTTTTTTTGGGTTTGTCTGCTAGCAAGTTATTGCCTCTTTGTTCAAGAAAAGTAGCTTCGTTGGAATATTGCAGTGGTGAGGCGTGTGAAAATCATAAAATGCACAGCTCCTCCTGGAATGTTGAAGGTTGAACTAGATTGTATGGAATAGAGGATGAGCTACTTGGCTGCTTTCTGGAGTTGATCTGAAACAAATCAATGAAATTACTGGAATTTTGAAGATTTATGGGTGTATGGTCTTCAGGCATATAATAATTGTATATGGAAAATAAGGGAGGTTCTCAATTTTACACGTGTCACATGGTTGCTTTCATTCGCATACCTAACCCCTTGTTTCCATACCATATGTACGGTGTGTACGATACATACTTTACTGGCTGGTTTATCTCCCACATAATATCTGTGGTGGTAGAGACAATTTATTTGCTTTCGAGTTTTTCCTTTGTTTAACAGCATTATTGTAGGCTCACTTGAAATATTGTTTTTCTGTATGTAGTTTATATGAACTTTTATATGTAGGGCTTTTGTATGTAGATATGAACTTTTATTTTTGATCAGTAATGCTAGAAAAAAGAAACAGGATTTTTAAATTTTGTAATTTATTGTGCTCATACTAGGGGGACGAACAATACTTGTATTGTACTCCTCCCTAATGTGTGATCGGAGAATGACTCGCGGTTTCTACAAAAGTATAGGAAGAGTAACATGGACTCCGTGCATTCTTGCTGTCTGTGCATGTGGCTCTTTATTGGGTGAGATGGAAGCCTGCTGCAAAGCTCTCAGCCCCTTGTAGGAGTCTGTAGTTACTTGTTAACTTTCTTTGTTTAATCAGTGTTGTGCCATCTAATGATGGCAGGCTCTGATTTTCAAGTTGAGGTTGTGACTAATGCATGCAACTTTGGTGTTTTTAAATGTTTTCTACAAAACTGTAATGGTGGGTCTTAAAATAAAGTGAGCGATGTGGCACAAATCAAGAGCATTGATCAAATTGTAAATTTTTTAATATATATTTTATTGTTTCAGGCTTTGGAGAGTCGCGTACCAGAAACAAGGCACTCTCAACAGATGGAAATTCGCGTTCTTCGAAGAGTTCAATCGTGGTAATGTTTAGTCTTTTGCCAATGATTCCATGATTTTAGAGGAGGCGACCATGGACTACACAACTGCGTGAGAGGGAAAACAGCTCAAAATCCATGCATATTGAGGTTTCAGAAGGAGACCCAAAGCTTAGACTAAACATGTAACGTCAACCTTTTCATGATAGACTCTTATTTTTATAGTGTTACTATATACTGTACATGCTAAACTCTTCACCCACACAGCCTACAGATAGTGGTCGGGATCGTCTATAACTCACAAAGCTTAAAGGCATGGTGTACCTTCAAAATCTCCTAGGGGCTACAATGCTGGAACTTAGACCGTCGCAGGCTCAGCTTTCTAACCTTCATAGTGGCCAGCTTGCTCTTGGTGCTTAATGTTACATAGATGACAGCATTGTATCATTACAGCATCAAATTTTGTACTATCCCTCTTTGCCTTGATCATAATTGCTGAGCTTATGGCAAGTCAGGTTTGGGGCTTAGTCATCATTGATGGTTGTACAGTTCATGTTACGATTGCGTAGTGTTGAATCTGACGAGTAGTAGACTCACGCAAAGTGTCGGACCTAATAAAGATGCTTTAATGCAGGGGCACATGTAAATTAAAGAAATTCGTGGACGTTTGCCGTGCTTGATTATTTATCTGTTTGTATGTGCAGTCAGAATGACTTTCGACATGATTGTGATTATGCTATAATGTCCTTATGTTAAGACAGATCCGAATCGGGGCTTTGTGTTGATTACGTATATAGAGTCTTACGACATCAAAATTTTGCATCTCTGCCGTATGCTTAGGTCTTGCTCGTTTGTTCATAGCTCATTTCTTTATCTTCTCTCGTGTTACGAAAGCCTTCAGCCTCCATGGGTACCTTTCACAATTTAAGAGCTACATTCACCTCTCATCAATTGCATGAGCACGGACTGCTATGGTCTTGCAAACATCTTATCCATGGTGGCATTGGATGGAAGGGGGTGGGG